>NC_134061.1:7088788-7445988 GCF_965140245.1 Athene noctua | reverse complement strand
GCCAGGAGTCTGGTGGGTGCAGTCCCAAGCGCGGCTGCTGTCGGTGATGCATTGTCACAAATGGAGTGACACCGCTCACTCGTAAGAGAGAAGTCACAATATGTTTATTGATATAAAACAGAGATTGAACAAATTTTGACAGTAAATGCAACAGTGGTTTAATAAGATTTGATGTTGAGGTTCAGCTGGCTCTTACCGTACAGAGGACAATGTCAGAAAGAACAAACCCTCCTGTCAAGTCATGACACTCAGACAGGACCCGCTTGCTTTCTAAACTCCTTCTCAGAGAGGAGTCCAGGTGGGGTTGGATACAATTCTAGTCCCAGACTGGGTCAATGGTTTATTTCTAAAGGATTGTGTGTGTGCACTCCATCCTTTATATCCCTTAGCTAAGACCCCAAACTCCCAGCACGCTCATTCCCAATGCACTTACCGAGTATCTGACATGATATGGATTCTCTCAACCTCGAGGAGTAACCCTGAGAGGTGTCCCTCCTCTGACCCCAGGCACAGTCCACTCACTGACTCGCCACTGAGATGGGCCCTGACCCCTGTGAAGATGCCGCAGGGGACGGCAGGGGAGGAGGAAGCTGATGTTGTCCAGGCACAGCCCAAGTCTCTCTCACTGTGGTCCCTGCAGGGCGCAGTAGTAGACCGCACTGTCCCCCAGCTCCAGCCCCGTGATGATCAGCGTCCCGGAGCTCTTGTCAGCCTGGCCGGAAAATCTCTGGCGGGCAAAAGGGGCTGTGTGGCTGTAGGAGCCTCCCCGGCCCTTGCTCTGCAGCAAGTACTGCAGGACTCCACCGGCACGCTGCCGGTACCAGGCCACGTACAGATAGGAGGCCTTGGAGCTGTAAGTGCATCGTAAGCTCCCACTATTCCCTGCTCGCCACCACACTGCAGACCTCGTCGCTTGGATCTCATCACCCTGAAGTGCGCCTGAAACAAAAGCAGGGCTCTTCCATCACTGATTTTCTCTCGCCGCCTCACACAAATACCCACGGGGAATCAATAGAAGCAGGCCATGGTGTTGCCAAAGCCCAAGTGCTTTGGGTACCCCACCGAATCATCGAATCATAGAAGCAAGGAGCTTGAAGATCATCGAGTCCAACCATTAACCCAACACTGCCAAGCCCAGCACTAAACCACATCCCTAAGGGCCACCTCTACACGTCTTTTACATACCTTCGGGGATGGTGACTCAAGCACTTCCCTGGGCACCTGTTCCAGTGTTTTACAACCCATGTGGGGAAGAATTTTTTCCTAATATCCAATCTAATCCTCCCCTAGGGCAATGGGAGGCCATTTCCTCTCATCCTGTCACTTGCTGCTTGGGGAAAGAGACCGACTGCCACCTCGCTACACCCTCCTTTCAGGTAGCTGTAGAGGGTGATCAGGTCTCCCCTCAGCCTCCTTTTCTCCAGACTAAATACCCCAGTTCCCTCAGCCGCTCCCCATAAGATTTGTTCTAGAGCCTTCACCAGCTGCATTGCCCTTCTTTGGACATGCTCCAGCACCTCAATGTCTCTCTTGCAGTGAGGGGCCCAGAACAGAACACAGGATTTGAGGGGCAAACTCACCAGTGCTGAGTACAAAGGGACAAGCACATCCCTAGACCTGCTGCCCACCCTGTTGCTGAGGGAAGCCAGGATGCTATGGGCACCTGGGCACGCTGCTGGCTCACATTCACCCAGTTGTCAACCAACACCCCCGGCTGCTTTTTTGCCAAGCAGCTTCCAGCCACTCTGCCCAAGCCTGCAGCGTTGCAGGGGGTTGTTGTGACCCATGAGCAGGACCCGGCACCGACCTTGTTGAGTCTCATAAAATTGGCCTCAGCTCATCTCTCCAGCCTCTCCAAATCCCTCCGCAGAGCCTTGCTACCCTCCAGCAGATCAACACTCTTGCCGAGCTGGGTGTCACCTGCAAACTTACCGAGGGTGCACTCAACCCCCTCGTCCAGATCATTGATGAAGGTATTTGTCCTGGTTTTGGCTGGGATAGAGTTACCTTTTCTTCTTAGTAGCTAGATAGTGCTGTATTTTGGATTGAGCACAGTATTTGGTATGAGAAGAGTGTTGAGAATACTCTGATGTTTTCAGATTTTCCTGAGAGATCAGGGACTTTCCAACTCCCCATGTCCTGCCCGTGCGCAGCTGGAAAGAAGCTGGGAGGGAGCAGAGCCAGAGCACGCACCCAAATTGTCCAAGGAAATACTCCAGATCATGTATCGTCATGCTCAGGATATACAGGAGGGTTGGCTGGGAAGGAGGGGGTTCTCCCTCACTTCTGGGATTGCGATGACGGGATCTCGGTATTTCGTGATCGCCAGCTGGGAACAGGATCGTATCAAACAACGGGCAGTGTGCAATCACATTGTGCTTTACCCGTTAGTATTTTCTGTTGTTATTGTTACATTCTATTCCAATTATTAAACTGTTTTTATCTCAAGTTCGAGCCTCCCTTTCCCGCTCCAATTCACTCCCCCATCCTGCGGTCAGGGGAGGGTGAGCAAGTGGCTGTGTGGTGTTTGCTGCTGGCCAGGTTTAAACCACGACAATATCAAAGAGCACGGGGCTCACTACGGAGCCTTGGGGAACACTATTTCTGAACAGCTGCCAAATGGATTTAACTCCCTTCAGCAAAACTCTTTGGGCCCATTCATCCAGTGAAAACTGAGCCCATCCAACCCCTGAGCAGCCAGAAAGGGAGGGAAGAGATGGGATGCAGGGAGGCAGAGTGGCCCGCTTGGCTGACCGAGAACGAGTACGCTGAACATCCTCCACTCAGTAAAGCACTGCGTTTGGGTCTCAGGAGACGGAAATGGGCAGTGCTGGGAAAGCAGCTCCCGCAGAAAGGCCCGGACCAGCTGCGGTGCCCAGTGATGGCCCCTCTGGCCCTGGCAACAGGCCTGAGCGGCCCCATCGCCCCCTCTGCCACAGCTTCCCCCATCTGGGGCCCAGCAGGTTTGTGTTAAAGCTCCGCTGGATTTCCTGTCCCCGTGCGAACGGCACAGAAGTAGCGGGCAGAGTCCCGGGGGCCCAGGGCACTCAGCGACAGCGATGACTCGGACCGGGAATTGTCCCGGGACACCACGGCTCGGCCCTGCACCGCTGCCCCGTATTCCTTTGTAGTACCCGAGGAGCTGATGTAGGACACCCACTCGAGTCTGCCATCGGGTGTCTGACGGTACCACCAGAGATCGTGAGTCCTGAAGATGAAGCCGGATCCGCGGCAGGAGAGGAGCACGGAGTCCCCGGGCGCTCGCAGCCCTCCGCCGGCCTCCAGCAGGCTCATCTGCGCCCAGAGCCCTGCGGACGGAGAGCGCAGGCAGCCGGGCAGGGCGCGCCCACGGCCCCAGGCCGTTCCCCCGCCGCCCCGGCAAAGCCCCCCGGGCCGGCACAGCCACAGCCGCCACCCCGCTCTCTCCCGGCCGAGCCCCGCGCCCGGGGCAACGCCCGCCTGCCCTCCCCGGGGCTGAGCCGCGCCTGCTGCCGGCCCTCGCCCCGAGCCGCGGCCCCAAAGCCGCCCTGGCCTCCGCCTCGGCCTCGGCCTCGGCCTCCTTCCCCGGCCCCGGGCTCGCTGCCCGCCCCGCCCGGCTCTCACCTGCCGGCCCCGCGGCCAAGGCCAAGGCCAGGAGCCACGGCCCCAGCCCGGGCGCCATCATGCCCTGCCGCGCCGGGGCCGGCCGGGGCCGCCGAGGAGCCGAGCGGAGCCGCGCTCGGGCCCGCTCCTGCCCGCCCCGCCGGCTCGGCCCCTCGCCGGGGCAGCGCCGACGCCTCTGCCCGCCCCCAACAGCCCCGCCCCGGCGCCCCGGGGCCGCGGCCCCTTCGGGGCAGGAGCAGGGGCAGGGGCAGGAGCAGGAGCAGATGCAGATGCAGGGGCAGGGGTAGGAGCAGGGGCATTAGCAGGGGCAGGAGCAGGGGCAGGGGCTGGGGCAGGGGCAGGGGCAGGAGCAGGAGCAGATGCAGATGCAGGGGCAGGGGTAGGAGCAGGGGCAGGGGCAGGAGCAGGACAGGAGCAGGGGCAGGAGCAGGGGCAGGGGCAGGGGCAGGATCAGGGGCAGGGGCAGGAGCAGGAGCAGGGGCAGGAGGAGGGGCAGGAGCAGGAGCAGGAGCAGGAGCAGGGGGGGCGCGGGGAGGGCCGCGGGACAGGGCCGGCGGCACCCGAGGAGCGCGGCGCCCCGGCACCCGAAGGCTCCTGGCCCGCGGCTCCCAGCGCGGCTCCGGCGCTGGCCCGCCTTGTCGCCCTGCCGAGCCCTGCCCAAGGGGGTCGGCGCCTCGGCCGGGCACAGCCGGGCCCCTGCTGGCCCCGGGCCCGGCTCCAGCCCCAGCGCCAGGGACGGGCTGTCGGCCCGCACATCCCCTCGCAGGACCCTCCCCGGGCCCCCAGCCCGCCCTGGCCTCACCCCCGGCCCTGCCCGCGGGCACCGGGGCAGGCGGTGCCTGAACAATCCCCTCCTCTCCTATCCGTTTGCCCCACTCTCCTCCTTTCCCCACTGCAGAGCCTCCCCTTCCCCACTGCCAGTCTCTCTCCAGCTGTTCTTGCTCGTTTCCTGCTACACTGTACAGCTTTCCTCTGGGTGGCATCAGGTTATATCCTCTGGACCTCCCTCATGGAGGAAACAGCAGAGGTGGGCACTGGTAGATGCTGGTAGGGAGGTGCTGGACCTGTGCTGACCTGCTTGGGCTCTCAGGAACCGAGTGTCCTTGTCATTCTTCCCGGGATGGGAAACAATCCCATGGACATGGGAGTCTACATAGCCCAAACTGTTCTGTCTTAGCTACCTCCACCTTACCCCATGTTTGCTCTGCCTGTATCCTTGTCACCACTGCCTGCCCCATCTTTACCCCATTTCATGCTCCAGTCAGACCCCTGTTACTCTCTTGGCACTCATCTGGCCTGTTCCAACCCTGAACCCAAAAGCTGATGTGGTAAAGAGAAAGTCATTGGAATTGCCAGGGCACCCTTGGGTTTCTTCTTGTCATTCCTGCCAGGATACCAGAAGGTGTCCTTCAGATCCAGTGTGGTGATGCCCAGCGTACTGCAGTTATGGTTTACATCATCTTGTGGCTGCAGGAAGCTCCCAAGCTGAGTCCTGCCTGGGATCCAGGCTGGCCAAGCCAAACTGTCTGTGGGTTCCCAGTGGTACCAAACAGTGAGCGCAAGCCTGAGGGAACATCATCATCATCTTCATCTCATCTTCATTTTCGTCTTCCTTTTCATCATCTTACTCATCTTCATCTTTATCAATCATCATTATTTGATGCTCTCTTGGCAGTGTTAAGGTGTACATTTTATTAATATGAAGAGCCTCTTCCCTCGAGGGCTGCCATGCTATTGGTCGCTTAGGTATTTCTTAGTTTCACTACATTTTCTTTAGTTCTTCTCTTTATCAGTATTTTCCAAAGAAGTTAACTTTATGCTGACTGGGGTGTGAGAGGATCTCATCATTTAACAATATGCAGCACAGAGAAGGATACCCTGCCTGGCACTGAGGCATTAAGGTAAAAGCTGCTTTCTTGCTTCTGGGTTTCTCTGCAAAGAGGAGCAAGATGAGGGTCTGTGGTCTGGCCAGTAGCTGTGTCGAGTGCTAGGGCTGACCAGGAGCAAAGCAGAGACATGGATCCCCTGGCTTTGCCCACAGCTCGTCCAGGACACTGTCACCCAGCAGCATTGGGTTTTGCAGTGTCAGCTCCAGGAGGAACCAAGAGCAGGTAAGGATTGATGCTGCCACTGGAGGTTATGTCCAGGGTCTTGATCAGCCCCTCAGGGGCGGTTGGTTTCTGTGTGAGGAGATGAGGGAAGCTGAGTGCCTCGGCTCATCTGCAAACAGTCCCATAGTACTGCGTTTCTAAGTCCCTGGTCTGAATATCACTGTGTAGATGGGGTCTTTGAGAAAAATCAGGAGTTCGGACCCAAGATATTGGAAAGGTTGATATTAGAAGGAGAGGATCATTTCAGGGATGAAAACACTGCCAGGGTTTAAAGACACAGAGCCTCATTCCTCCTGTGCTGTTCTAGGTGGTACAGATTTTGCATGAGCGGAAATGGGGCTTAGCTTAGCGTGGTCTTTCAGAACACAGTAATAAAGCGCAGTGTCCTGGAAAGACACAGTCTCTATTTTTAGGGGGGCTGTTCTATTTTTGTGGACCACCATAGAGAATTTGCTGTTCCGGAACTTGTCATTCCCTGACGCTCTATATGCTTCCAGGACAATTTTCAAGGTTTTCCCAGGGAGTTGGCGGTACCAGAAGAAATTCAAACTGCTGTCATCATCCTCGGTAGCGGACTGGCAGGGCAGAACCACTTGCTGCCCAACTGTGGCTAACACCTCAGAGAAGAACTGCATCTGTGGGTCACCTCCAACAAGACCTGCAACACAGGCAGAAATGTGTCTGTGGAGCAGCTTGCTTCCTTCTCTCACTTGCTCTGTGTTTAAGATTACATTTACCCCAGACCTTTCTGTCTTTTCAAAGAAAAGTTCAGATCTCTACTTCTATCACCCTTCTGTCACCCGTCTTTTCAGTACAGATCTCCGCGTAGCCTACTGAAAACTGAGACAATAAGAAATGCACGAATACACCTACCTGACTGGATTAGCAGGACACATGCTGGTACAACCACAGTGAAGATGATTTTCCCTGGCTCCAGAATCCCTGTCCCTCCGGAGACTCTCAGCACACTACAGAACATGACACTCTTGGTAGCACAATGAAATGACTGCATCCTGCAGAGTGTGCGAGAGTGTGTGACACAGTCACTTGTCTGGGGTGAGGAGGGCAAGAAGGAGGACCATTCACATTTTACCTTTACTTGTCTTTACAGCAGAGAGTGGACAATCTCAGTGGCTTCCTGCACATTTCCTTGGCTTTCCCTCTCCCTTTGTAAGAGTTACTCTGTGAGAGAACATCTCTCCCATGCTGTAGAGTGCATCTGCTTTTGTGTGTTCTTTGATGGTGGGAGGGCTTTCAAAAGCACAACGGCTCCTCATAACGTTCAGTGCTCTGGGAAACACAGGTGTAGTGTTCTTTTCAAAAGATTTCAGGTTTCTCTTAGTTTAGCCTCTGTTATTTTGGAAGAAGTCGTTCAGTATTTCTCCATGCACGAGGACTTGGAGACAGGGGGAGGAAGCTGATAAAGGGGAAAGAAAGGTATTTTAATGGGTGAACATATGAATTCCTATAATAGAGGGATGGAGTCAAGGGGTATTACCAGCATAGAGGGCTGGGGCAGGGCAGGCTGGTGGAGTGGGTAGATTTGCAGCCCCATCCTCAGCACAGCTCTATACCTTGGCACAGTGAAAATTAAAGGGGTCAAGAATGGAACAGGGGTGGGAGGCAAAATTCTGGTGTTTGGAGTCAGTGAGCAGGGAAGTGCCAAGGAGCAGTCCTGGCATTGGGAACTGCTCCTGGAAATCACCTTTCTCTCTCTCCAAGCCTCTGGCAAATCCGCAGCCTTTGCTGTATTTCTCTTTTTGGTGGGTACTTTGCATACAATGGAGGGAGGAGCCTTCAATGCTGTGCATCTAATTCTGCAGATATACTCCTCCGTTAGTCAAGGTTGGCCCTGTAAGTCACAGACCCTCATCTGAAATCCATCCAGGTGGTGAACATCCCCTGGACAAAGCAGCCACTGTTCTTAGAGGACCCAGAAGTGCCCAGAAGGTACCTGGGCTCACTGCTCCTGGGTGACCAGTACCAGAAGAAAGGGATTTCAGTGCATGGAAGCAATGGTGCAGGTGACTGGGATGGTTGACCCAAATGATGTGAGCACTTTGAGAGCCACAACAGGAAGGAGCTGTTTTGGTGCAGTGCCTGTGGGAGGGCAAGAAGTTACCCATGTCTCCTCCTTTGGTCACAAGGGCAAAATCCTGCACCTGGGGATGAACAATCCCACACACCAGTATGTGCAGCATAAAATGTTCCAGATGGTCCTGCTGGACACCAAGTTGACAGTGTTTCCTTGACTCAAACAAGGAGCTTATAAAGCAAACTCCATCCTTTTGTACAGTGTGTCTGGGACAACTCTGTCTTGGGCTGGTGAGGAACAGAGAGGTGACTTCCAGCTATGCTGAGGCTTTCTGAATACTGTCATATTAAATTAAACTAAGAATCTCAGCTGGTGTCAAACCATCCTTGTTGGGGCCTGAGATCAGCAGCAGTGGATTGTGAGCTTTGCAGGGGCAAGAAAAGGAGGGCTGAAGATACAGAAGGTTGCATTTCAGTGCCTGCACTGTGGGCAGTTTTCTGCTGTATTTGTTCTGTTCAGCTGCATTCAGGCTCCTTCTAGCTCTGGTTCTTCTTTCGAGCTCATGGACAGAGTAGTGGAGTGCTCCTGCTGTGACTGGCAAATTCTCTCATGAAGACACACAAGGACACACAAACACATGCTCATGCACAATGGTGTACAATCATGCAAAAATCTGCACTGATAAACACTTGCACAAATCCAGCATGCAGACAAGTGCAGACAAGAGAATATGTCCATAAACATGACCAACTGTGCACTCAGCTGGGGAAATCACGGGGACAGACCAAACAGGGAATCTGGAGAGCATACTGGGGAAGGACAAGGCCCTAAACATGCTACCAGTGTTGTCCAGGTACCCAGGGAGACTGCATAGAGAGGGAAGGTGTACTGGGAGCCTTGTGGAAGAAGCTGTATTTGAGATGTCAATGATCTTGGGCAAGATATGTCTGCTCTATTGGATCTTGCATGAAAAGTGTGAGAAGCCTGTACATTAGCATGAGTAGCTGATGCAAGGGAATCTGCTGGAGTGTCCTGTGACAGCCTGTTCTGTGTTATGGCAGAAATAACTTTCTAATATGTAAGGAGAAGATGTACAATTTTCTTTTTGTTACACAAAATAAAAGGCCCCACAGCACAGGAGTGAACCAGAAGCTCTTTCTGGATGCGAACATGAACATACACACACACCACTGAGAACCAGGACATCCAGTGCCAGCTCTCAGCCCCTCTAGATGACTCTAGAGAAGTCTTTCAGACCCTACAGTTAAGGCAAAGAAGCAGACGCCATCAGCTTCAGCAAGCTCAAGAGGTTGACAGTGGTTCAGTCAGCTGTTTTCCCACTAGAAAAGAGAGAAAACACAGCAGAGATGAAGCTGCCATGGCCTTTCCAGGCACTGAGCCTCTCCATGTCCCAAGTCTGTGTGTCAGGGATAATGTAAAAACTAGAGAATGCCCATATTGTTGCAGCCACAAAGAATCCCCACATTACAAGTCAGAAAATTCTTACAGCCTTAGATGCTCCCACCTGTGCTTAGTGATCTCCTTAGTAGAGATGTGGGGGTGTGGAAGCAGCCCCAACTCTGTAAAGGAAATGGTGACTCAGTGGTGGGTTCACACAGCAGCAGAGCGTGGTATCTTCTGAACAAGCCAGACTCCCAAAGGCTGCAAACACTGAGGCTGAGAAAATTACAGAATGAGGTTGGAAGGTACCTCTGGATGTCATCTTGTCCAACCCTCCTGATCAAGCAGGGCCACCTAAAGCCAGTTGCCCAGGACCATGTCAATCTGGTTTTTGAGTATCTCTAAAGAAAATGATTTGGCAACCTGCCTGGGCAACCCACGGCAGTTCTCAGTGACTCCCACAGCACAGTACAATGTGTTGACCCCTTGCCAGGGCACAGGGCACTGTGCGGATCCCATCCACAGAAGGGTTACCCCACTTTTGTTAGTCACACTTTTAAAGAATTTTCTTCAAATGAAAACAGATCTAGTTATCATTACTACTATCAAACACTAAAACTAGGTAGGAAGGTTATTGCACATGAACAAACACCAACAACTTTCAGATCCTTGTTTCTTAGAGTGTAAATCAAGGGGTTCATGAGGGGAGTAAGAACAGTGTAAAGAACAGCTGCAGCTCTAACAGTAGATGGTTTAAAATACCAGAAAGTAAAAAAATCTTTTGGCAACATTGCCCTTAGTTTGAATCGTAAAAGCTACATGGATCCTGTGCTCTTTTCCTACATTTCCAAGATCATTTTTGTTGGGCCAGCAAGGCAGAGGTCATACTCTGGCAGATATTTAGCCAAAGGACTTTCTCATCTGTCAGAAAAAATGCCATCCCTCTCTCTTCTACAAGGACAATTGCAGATCATATCATCTTTAAGAAGAACTTCCTGCTTATTGGAATATTTATTGTGGTAGGGATAGGAAGTCCAACTGCTCTGCTGCAGATGATGGTTATTAATAGCATAATTAGGGAAAAAAGATTTCAGGCATGGAAGTGAAACACCTTTATAAAGTTTAGCCTTCAGTCATTCTGAGATATGCTTTCATTAGACATAATTTGCTGGTGGAGAACATTAGTATGGGGATTTCCATTCTTCCACTTGTACACCTTTGTCAAAACATCTGGATTATCATGGCAGGAAATAGGATATGAGACTGTAGTGTCTGCCGAAATGTATTTCCACCAATCAGAAGGGATGAGATTTAAATATAAAAAAATCCTCTCCCCTCCAAATGACAGCCAATTCCTGAGCACAAACTCTCTGGGGGGACAAGTGAAGGAGTGAAGAGCTCTGCCCCACCCCTGCAGCTCTCTTGGGAAGTGCACCCAGCACCGTTGTCCTCACTGGCCTTCATGTTCTCCTGCACACTCTGTCTCAGACCAATTAGATCCCCCTCAGAAATACTCTGTTTCACTGTCCCCATTTCTGTGCTCACTGCATTCAGCTCTCACATACTTGGCTCCAGTTTCCAGCCTGAACACATTCAGCAGCACTGGTGACTTTTCCCTGCTAGTCCTATCCATGTGTGACGGCCATGGTCCCTAGATTGAGTGGTGGAGGGTAGAGGAGGGTGGAGTAGCAGCTCTGGGCCATCCCAAGGGCTGTTCTCTGAAATACCACTCTTGCCACTGTCCAAAGCAAATCATCTTTGGGAGACCCAACTCTCCCACCACCACCCCACTGCAGCTCCAACCATAGCAAGAGGAACGTTCTTCCTCAAGAGCTCGAGGCTCCCAAGCCCTCAGGACCTCCTGCCTTTCTGGGCATTTGTGGGCACAGACACAACGAGGCAAGGCCTGATGGTCAGTAGCAACAGAGCAACCAGGGGTGACTTCCTCATCTCCAAGGGATGGTGTCCAAAAGAGGAGCCACTGCAGGGTGCCCCAACCTCCCATTCTCTGTAAATGGAGAAGGGTCTCCTTGTGTCCTCACCCCTTTTTACCACAGAGCAAAACCCTTCTCCTCTGGCACCTCAGGAAGTGTTCACACAGGGTAGGACCGTATGGAGGCCAGGCCTGAATGCAGCAGAGCTTTAATGAGTCAAAAGAGGGAAACAGAGTCACTCCAAGTGCAGGTCAGCAGTGCAGGGAGCCCTGGGGAGAAGCCATCAGTCTGTGTTTCTTGGCTGTAGAGAAGTTCCTGCCTGATATTCACCTGCCTGCCCCATAGAGGGGGAAGAGATAGATGGTCCCCACCAGGCTGGCCTTGGAGAGCTCTTGCTGTCAATGGGAACCAAAGCAAAGAAAATTGAGAGAATGACAAAGCTATTCAGCTAACCTGAAAACAACCTCCAAAGTGTCAATCCTCTGGCCAGCACAACATTCTGAGTTCTTCAAGGTGTGTCCATGGGGCTTTGCCAGCCCCTTTAGCAGGGGGGGCACCTTCTGCCACAGTAGCGGCTGGTAATGCAGGAGAGGTCAAAGCCCCCAGAGTTGATGGGCACTCCGTCACAGCTGAGGATGCTGCCAACGGCAGCGGAGGTGGAGGAGCCCACAACGGTGTTCTGTGGGAAGGAGCGAGGATGGGGCCGGGCAGGGTCACCACCACGGGGGAGGGCTCGATGACGACGGTGGAGTCCTGGCACTGCCTGACACAGGGCTCATTGCAGCTGTTGGCCAGCGGGGTCGGGCCGCAGGGCCGGCAGGGCAGGCACTGGTCGTAGCAGGACATGTCTCTGAGGGTGGAGGTGCACCTGGGTAGAAGCAGGGAGGAAGCAGAGCACAAGGGTGGGTGAGGAGCTGCCTGGTTACCCTGTCACCAAGAAGCCAAGGCCACTGATGAGTGGGGAGATGGAAACTCTGCCAGGACCCACACAGTCTTCATTGCTCTACAGAGAGCAGTCTGGCCTAATGAAGCTCTGTCCTAATTCGTAAACCGAAAACATCCTCGGCCACATCCACCCTCTCTGTAAAAATACCTGGTCCCCACTTCTCTCTGTCATGACAAGAAGATCCAGACCCCAGGACAGGACAGAGCAATATCAGCTGGGAGGTCTCCCAAGTGCAGATCTCCCTATGGAAGAGGAGGAGAAGGGGCTTCAGACTCACCTGGTTCCCAAGCAGAAGGAGCCAAGAGAAGGGCATGAGAGAGCAGGGACTTGGGCTGCCTTTTATACCTGCCCTTCACTGCCGCAGGACCAGAGGCACCCTTTGCAGAGGTAACCATTTTCTGACAAGCTCATCTTGAATGCAAACCATCGCAGCTAATGATATGGGCTGTGCTTTCCTTTCCTGCACTGCTCCTTTTCATTGCCAGGTCTGTGCCATGCCCATTGCCCAGTGGAGGCTTGTTCTGAGCGCTGGGATGAAAGGCCCCAGGATTTCTAGGGCAGGAATGCAGCAGTGCTGGCACAAGACTCAGCTCAAGTGTTGGATGTTTCCAGAGCAGGCAAGTGATGCCAGCCTGGGTCGCTCGGGTGGGGCTGTTTGAAGTGTTGTTCTCAGGAGGAAGCTCCAGCCATCCTCAGCTGGATGCCATGGGCCCCTGCATATGACCATGTGCCACATCCAGTTCATCTCTTTCCTTTCCTCCTTAGCTCACCTCACTGGTCACTTTTTGTTGCCTTCCCCAGTGTTTGCATTGTGCTGCTGGGTTTTGACCACAGCCTGCCTATTAATGCCCTCTGGAAAAAATTCTGGCCTGTTTCGACTCATCCCCTCTCTGTGCATCTGTGATCCCACAAACAATGGACATGTGAAGAGCAGTCTGCCATGAGTCCATCACCCCACCATGAGTAATTATTTCTCCTATCAGATAAAACTGTTCCTCTAACAGAAGTATGAAGCTTCAGGCTACCCAGCTTGGTGCAGAAATGATGACAGAACGCTGTGCATGTTGAAGATGACAGGCAGAAATAATGTCATTTCACAGCCTGAACATAACATGAAAACATTGCAAAACCTCAAATTGTGCAATGTTTTCAATTCTCTGTGGGGGAAATTTGAACAGAGATCCATCCTACCCAACATAAACTTTGTAAGAAAACCAGATGAGTTACTTCTTTTTTCTGGCTGACAATATGTCCTCTTGTGACTTTAATGATGAGGACGTGGCCATTGTTTCATAGAAGCATGTCAAAGGGCTCATGACCGTGGAGTACAGTACTGACATTTCTATAGTTTGCCTCACAACAGCATGTGCACCCCTAGAGCTTTACAGTCTCTTAGGTGCCCTGCAAGACCATTGTCTTTATCTTGACACAGACTCTATGATACCCGTGACTCATCAGGGGACTCAGACTTCCCTGCTTGGCAACAACTTATGCAAGTTGACAGGCAATTGTCTGTCAGATGAGCATGTTTTGGAGTTTGTTTCATCAGGTCCTAAATCCTACAGCTACTCACAGTCTGAAGGGAAGTGTTGTTAAAGGTTAAAGGTGTCATTCTAAATGCAATAAAGGACAAATCAGTTCCGAGACCCCAAGGGATCTTGTGTGGCATTATGGTATAAATCCAGATAATGATGACCCTAAAAATTTTCTGATAGAGTAGCATTCTATCACCAGGAACAAGCAGAAGTGGGTAATAGAAACCAAGACTCCTTTGCAAGATGCAGGAAGTGGTTATGACAAGAGTACTGAGTAAAAATTTAAAAGCCTCCTCTATGGCTTTTGGTCATGGATATGCCCTGAAAACATCCCTTTTTTGCTATCCTGGAAGGCCTTAGAAACTGTGGGAAAAGTTATTTCATAAAATGTCCTTTGGAGAATCACATAAAAGTTGATGTTGGAAGGGACTACTGGAAGTGACCTTGTCCAATCATCCTTCTGAAGCATGGCCATCTAATGCAGGTTCCCCAGGACCATGTCCAGATGTTTTTTTAATATCTCCAAGGGAGGAGAATCTGCAACTTCTCTGGGCAACTCATGACAGTGCTCAGTCATCCTCACCAGTAAAAAACTGTTTCTGGATGTCTCAGACAGACCCTCCTGTGTTTCAGCCTGTTTCCGTTGCCTGTGGTCCTGTCACTGGGCACCTCTGAGTAGAACCTGGCTTTGTCTTCTTTGCACCCTCCTTTGAGGTATTTAGATACATTGATAAGATCCTCCCTGAGCACTCTCCTTTTTGCTGAACAGTCCCAGGCTCTCAGCCTTTCCTCATAGAAGAGATGCTCTAGTTCGTTCATCCTCTTTGTGACCCTTTATTGGATTCTCTCCAGTGCTGTCATATCTCCCGTGTGCTGGGGAGTCTAGAACTGGATGCAGTACACCAGGAGCAGTCTCACCAGTGCTGAGTAGAGGGGAACAATCACCTTCCTTGATCTTCTGGCAACACTCTTCCCAGTGCAGCCCAGAACACTCTTGGATCTCTTTGGAGCAAGGGCACATTGCTGGGTTATTGTCAACTTGGTGTCCAGAGGAACAACCCAGGTCTTTTTCTGCAAAGCTGCTTTACAGTTAGGTGGTCCCCAGGACATACTGGGGCATGGAGTTATTCCTCCCCAGGTACAGGATTTTTCTCTTCCCCTTATTAAACTGCAGGAGGATCCTCTCAGTCAATTTCTCCAGCCTGTCAAGGTCCCTTTGCATGGCAGCATGTATCAGTGTATCTCATGTATTGGCAGCTCTTCCCAGTTTAGTGTTGACCTGCAGCTTGCTGAGGGTACACTTTGCCCTGTCAACCAGATCATTTATTAAGATGTTGAACAGGATTGAAACAAGTATTGACTCTTTCAGACACCACATTTACTGGTTCCCAATTAGTCTTTGTTCCACTGATCATCACCCACTGGCTGAAAACTGTTCAGCCGGTTTTCAATCCACTTCACTGTCTGCTCATCCAGCCTATACATCAACAGCTTCTCTCTAAGGATCCTATGAAAGTCAATGTAGAAAGCTGTACTGGAATCAAGGTAGACTATATACACCACTCTTTTCTTGTCTACCAAGCTAGTCATTGTAGCTGGATATCAGCATCATCAAGTATGACTTCCGCTTGGTGAATCCACACTGACTACACATAATCACCTTTAGTCCTTCATGTGCCTGGAAACTGTTTCCAGCATTAACTGCTCTATTACTTTCCCATGGTGTGCATATACTCCAGCAGAGCACCTCACCTTGTTGGCTTGTCTGTGACTTGGCTGATGAAGTTGTCAATGCTCTGCAGGAAACTCCTGCCTTCCTTATGTCCTGCTGTGTTTTCCCTCCTGGAGTTATCGTGGTGGTTGAAGTTCCCCATGAGGACCAGGGCCTGTGAATATGAGGCTGCTCCTACCTGTCTGTAGAGGGCCTCATCCACTGGTTCTTCCTAGTCAGGTGGCCTTTAGCAGACACACCCTACAATGCCACCCTTTCCTGTCTTCTCTTTAACCCATACCCACAAGCTCTCACTTGGCTCCTCATCCATCCTCAGGCAGAGCTCCATGCAGTCCAGCTGCTCTCTCACAGAAAGGGCACCTCCTCATCATCATCTTCACAGACAGTCCTTCCAAAAAAGACTATAACCCTCCATTGCAACACTTCAGTCATGAGAGCTATCCTACCCTGTCTCTGTGATCCCAACAGCTTACAGCCCTGCAACTGCACACAGGTCTCCTTACATTTGTTCCCCAGACTGCATGCATGAGCATACAGCACTTGACAGAGGCAGCCCATCATGTTGACATCCTAGAAAGGATTTTGAAGGTTTCACCACAGTGCTACCTTGTAGGAACTTCCTTGCTTACATGCAGCTGATAGAAGTGATGCCACATAAGCCCTATTTTCTTGATCCCGTGGCCCCTTGCTGGCACATCATCCCAGGCCCTTTGCTCACTGGCTGCAAGTTACTCTCTTCCTCCCCCACCATTGCTAGTTTGAAGCCCTCCTCACCAGGTCAGCCACTCTACTGGCAAAGGTAACTTTACCCCACTTGGTGAGGTGGATCCCACCTCTGCTTAAGAGATATTGGTCTACAAACAGGGTCCCATGATTGTAGAAGCCAAAACCCTGTCACCAACTCTAGTTCTACAGCAAATTATTGACCTGTATTATCAGCATCCTCTTCCTCATACTCTTTCCCTTCACCAGCAGGATTGAGAACATCACCACGAGGGCTCTCATGCCCTTGACTACATCCAGAGGAGCTCTTTAATAATTTTTGATGTTTTCCAGGCATCTCCTAGCAGTATCATTTGTGCCCAAAAGGAATACCAGCAAGGGGCAGTAGTCAGAGAGCCAAGCAAGCTTTGGCTATCCCTCCCCAACATCCCAGATCTGCACTCCTGGCAGGTAAACCTCTCTGGGTGGCAGACCAGGTTGGCAGACTGGTGCCTCTGTCCCCCACAATAGGGAATCACCCATAACTATCACTCTCTTCTTGCTGGTGGTCTTGCACAGCTTAGGGTTAGGTGGATCAGAACCTTTGTTTCAAGGCATATTTGGCTTCTCTTTAACTTTGAGGGTGGTGAAGCTATTCTGTGGTTGTAAGCCCTTAGGTGGGACAGGAGCCTTCTGCTTGGTGCCAGAAGTCACCAGTTTCCAGATGTCACCAGCTTTCAGATATCACCAACTTTCATCCTTTGACTTCTCCAGAGCCTGCACTTAGCTGCAGACCCTGCCTGCTTCTGCACTGCATGTGGGGTCTGGGGCTCCTCAAGCTGCTGCAGCTCAGGGAAAATCCTGTCTATCTCCCTTTCACCTGCTCTGATGCTGCACAGCTGGCTCACCTGCAACCACTTGCCAACTGACAGATGCTGACTGCTTGCTGTCTGTTATGCCTAAGAATAGTCTGTGGTGTTAGTTGCTGCCAACTCCTGTATCAAGAATTGTTCTGTAAATATCCTTTCATCAAATTTGTGGAGCACTTGCCTGGAAGTCTTAGTGATGACCAATTTTTTTCCCCTAATATGGTTGTGATTAGGTTTCCCCTAATATGGTTGTGATTGATGATTTGAAGAACTCTGCTTGTGATAGACATTAAATTGAGAAAGCTTTTACTGAGATAGGAATCTTACATCTTGGACATTGTCCAGAATGCTTTTTGCTATGGTAAAAAGAGCTGGACCATCACTCACAACACAAACTATATGGTGCTATTTAAGAACCCCACTCTAAGCTCCAGATTGTGTCCTCAGCCAGACAGATGTATGCTGGCAAGGCCTGGTTCTCTGTAGAGGCATTTGAAGATGCTATGAAGGCACCATATGGGTTCCTGGTTGTCCGTCTAAATGCTTCTATCCCAGAGGCTTTTAGACTAATAACTCAAACCATGACACTGGTCTTTTCCCACCAGAGCTTTCTGCCATTTACATATTGGGGGGAAAAAAAAAAGGAAAAAATAATAAACCATTAGCATTTGGCAATAAATAGAGAGGAACCAGACTGACAGTCTGTGTTTCTCCTGTGCAGACTTGGAAATATGAGGCCTTACTGTCTGAAGTCTAACCTGTCCCTCCTGGAGCTGTTGTTCTGCTCCTGGCATTGTCAGAGGAAAGCAATACTCTGTGCTACTTCTGATGACCTGATAAAGGCCATTTCTGAAATTGCCTTGAATATCTTGAAGGGGAGCATTATACTAACACCTCACTATGTACACATGCTGAAAAAGGAATGCAAATCCATTAAAATCCTGAGCAGAAAAAAAAATGTCCTTCAAAAGAAAGAAGCTACTGGTGAAGCAAGCCAGAGGTTTATTGGTCCTCTTCTAAGTTTTTCTCTTTCACTCATCATGAGGCTTTTGGTAAAGCAGGGATGGACTATGTGGAAAAAATGTATCTGGTGCTTGTAAATCAGCTGGAGCAGCTACAGGTGCTGCCATTACCTATGGAAGACATGAGAGTTGATACAGTCTACTCTTTGGATACTGAAATGAGGGACATTCTCCAGAAACCAGGTTTGATGGCCTATGAGAAAGCTGAAATGTTTACAGCAGCTCTTCCAAAGTACTTGTCCCATGAAAAGAGCATTCAGGAATGGGGGAAAATAACTCCTGCCTTTCCAGAAGAAAACAAGATAGAGGTAGAAAAGCCCCTGGAGATTCCTGAGAACTCCAACCTGTTCAAGAAGTGCTTGATAATGTGCATCCACAGTATCAGAAGAATGCACGAGTGCTCCTGGGTAAACTAGGGCAGGACAAGCATATTCCTTCTTGGGAAAACAAGGGAAGTTTTGTATACAAAGGAGATTGCATTAAGGGGTCCAGCCTGCTTGATTTAGTCCAGTTTAAACCTTGGGAAAGTTTAGACTGAATATTAGGAAGTATTTCTTCACAGGGTTGTTGGGAGTTGGAATGGGCTGCCCAGAGCAGGGGGGGAGTCCCCATCCCTGGGGGGGTTTAAGAGTCGGGTTGACCCAGTGCTGAGGGATCTGGGGGAGTTGGGAACGGTCAGGGTGAGGGTCATGGTTGGACTGGTGGAGCTTCAAGGGCTTTTCCAGCCTTGTTGATTTTGTGATTCTGTGAATGTGTCCTTCAGACCTGTGGCCCGCCTAGACTAAGAACACCTAGAGACTGGAATATTTTTATGAAAATCTGTGATGAAAGTGTCATCTTCTGTCATGGGTCGTACAAAACCCAGGGTTTCTAGGAACAAGTAAAAGTGACTGAGGAGGGCCGGGAAGCATCACACATAGGAAAAAGTGTGGTATGTGCAGGCCATGGAGGGGGAATGCTGCAATCACTTCCTTTGGAAAGCAATACCCGAAACACTGTGATTTTAAAAGGCCATGATGCTTTCAGGAAAGAGAGCACTGCTTGGAGGGTAACTACATGAGTCAAAAAACTGTATGGTTCCGATGTGCCAAGAAAAGTGCTAACTGGTGTTCTCCAGGCTGGTTATGTGGATGTGTATTCACCACCACACTCACTGGTCTTGGGGAAACATGGGCCCTAGGGAGCCAGTTGCTGGGCTTTTTCTTTTCCCCTAGAAATATTTCCCTGGTGTAGGGCTCTGCTGAGAAAAAACAAGACAGCTGGTCCATCTCAGACATTTATCTTAGATGACAGATAATTCTACCCCAGAAGCTGTCCCTGCTGCCATGTCCGTGTGTGCTGGCCATAGCCTACATACCAGGTGAAGTAAGGACTATGGACCACCTCCCATTCCCAATTCCTGCCAAAACGGTACTCTAAGTCTTGTTGCTCAGCACAGTTCCAGTCAAAGCAAGAGGAGCACTCTTCCCCAAGAGACTGTGGGACTGCTGACCTCCCTGGGGCCTCCTACATGCCCACAGTTTCTCACTTGAGGACAGCTCACATGATGTGCTCCAGGGTCAAGGAGGTATTTCTGATCAGAGATGCAGCAAGGCAACTCGCTACTGGCTGTGGAGTACCAAGGGTTGTCTTCACCTTCAAGAGCCAGCACCTGAAAGGCAACTCACTGAAGTGCATCCCACCCTCCAATGCCTCTAGGAGTGATGAAGGGTTCCCCTGTCCCCCAACTAATTCCTTCCTCAAAGCAATGACTCTTGTTGCAGATGGAAAGACCACCTGAGGGACACAGGTGGAGTTGTGGCAAATTTTGAATCTAAAGAGGGAAATGTGGTCACACCAAGTGGAGGTCCCCAGTACAGGGAGAAGCAGCCAAGACTGTTTCTCTTTTCCTGTCAATCTGTTCCATGAAAGGAGACAGGCTAGCACGTCACTCCAGGCTGGTTTCTGGGGTCCTCACAGCAGGCTTTGAGGGGAACACAAAACCACAGCAAAGAGAAGAGGGAAAAGGGTGAGTGGAAGACAGGAAAGGTAGACATTGGTCATGTTTTCAGAAAGCTGAGACTGGTTCCCTCCAGTATCCCCTTGCAGGGAAAGCCAGAAGTGGTCAGCTGCTCTTAAAACAATGAAATGAAGTTTAATCCTCCATCCAGTACCAAGTTTTGAGTTCCTGGGAGTCATTATCTGAGACCATTTTAAGAATCTTTAACAGGGGGGGAAACCTCTGCCACAGAAGCGTCTGGTAGCAGCTTGGCTGGTAGCCAAGGGCATTCTCAGCATCTCTACAGTGGGAGACCCTGGGGTCTGTGGGTGTCCCAGTGGTGGGAAGAGGCTGTTCCCGGTCAGCTGGCAGTGGAGTCCTCACCCCCCCAGCTAGAATCACCTGCTCTTCTGCACAGCCCCTGCTGGGCATTTGGGAGGTCAGGGGTTTCACATCTTCCCCTGGTGTCCTCAGCTCTCTGGGGACACTGCTATTTCTCCTGGGAATGGAAGTCTCTTCTGTTTGTCTCACATCTTCCCTATATTTCCCAATCTGCCTGGAAACAGCACCCCTCCCTCAAGTCCTCCAAAACAGATGAAGCCCATTATGCAGCAGCACAGGGGTTCTGATGTGTCTTGTTCTGCTGGGATAATCCACAGTGCAAGAGAGGAACTTGGCTCCAGTGCTATTGTTAGGTGCCACAAACCCAAAGATGACAAGGATGAAGGATCAGGAGGGAAGAGGATGAAGGATCAGTGGGTCACCCCCACTCCCTGAGAGCGCATGGGGCACCCAATGAAGTGCTGCACTGCCAGCGGTGGGCATGGGGCAGCTTGTGAAAGGGTGGGGGATGGGCAAGTGGTGTGTCCCACTCCCACACCCTTTCCAGTTCAGCTCCAAAGTGATCCCATGCACGAGTCATGGCAGAGATAACAAACTTCATTATGTTAACCTGTCCTGAGTAGGCACTGACCCACAGAACTCAGGGTTGTCGGAATCTGAACGTCATCCATGTTATCCTCTTTATAATTTTGTTATCTCCAATTAATAGTATTTTAATCAACACTCTGTGGAGCCAGAGTCCTGTTCTTACTGAGACTCTCTAGACCCATGCTGCACCCCTATCATTAAAAAAAGCAGAGTTACAAATTTCTCCTCCACCTCTCTGGGCATCCTGTGCCAGTGCTCCCTCACCATCACAGTGAAAAAGGGTTCCCTGGTGTTCAGAGAGAGCCTCCTGTGTTTCACTTGGTGCCCAGTGCCTCTTGTCCTGTCACAGGGCACCACGCAGAAGAGCCTGGCTCTGCCTTCTTCACACCCTCCCTCCCGATATTTGCACACAGTGATGAGAGCTCCCCGGAGACTTCTCTGTGCTGACCAGTCCCAGCTCTCTCAGCTGGGATCTCCATACGAGACTTGCTCCAGGCTCTTCATCATGGAAGAGGCCCCTTGTTGCTCTGTCTCCAGTATGACTGAGACATACGGTTCCCAGTGAAAACACACACACTTACACCCTGGAGTCACGCAACACTCACATTCGTTCATCCCCCAAACACCAGCACGGGCCCTCAGCCCATCTAATAGCCCTGCCTGGAGCCTGGGCCCTCTCACCCAGCACCTGGGGCTCCTCCTTCTCTCTGGCTAGGCCAGCCTGATGTTCACTAGCAAAACGATGTGTGAAATCTCCCACTGCCACCATCATCCCCACACTCTTGGGTCCCTCAAACCTTACCATGGCTTGGTAATATCAGCCTGTCTAGCAGCCATGAGCGGGCCCTGGGCTCCCTTACCCACCTCTGTCTCAGACTTTAGATACAGATTTCTGCCCACTCACTCAAATATGCTGCCAGTTCCACATACGCACCCATGACCATCAGGGTCATTTCTCAAAGAAGAATGAGAAACACGCTGAGGTCCCTCCAGTCACTCGTTCCTAGACCTGCCACGCGTACACGTGCAGTGTGGTCCCTGCAGTTGCTGACAGCAAGATGTATGACCCCTCGGCCAGGTTCTTCCTTCTCCAGTTGCTGGCACCCAGACCTTGCTCACACTCCAGTCCCTCCAGATGCTGGCGCAGAGGGTGATAGGCCCTGTGACCTGTGACCCTTCTCCAGGTGCTGGCACTTAGATCTTTCAGCACACAGCCTGGTGATTCAGCTACTGGCCCCCACGCCTGCAATCCCTATGGGCATTGGTTGGTTGTCCAGTTACTGACACCCAGCTCTCTCTTTCACACCAGTCTCTCCAGTTCCTGGCACTCAGAGCTTGCAGCACTGCTATTTGGGAAAGGGAGTGAAGTTACTTCAGTAGGATTGTTAAAAAAATGTTTCACAAGACAAGGGGGTCAATAGGGATCAGGCACAGGCATCATCCCAACATGTGCCCTGACTGAGCCCTGCTTCTGTGCTGTTGGCTCCTTTGTCCTTCCTCCTCTCTACCGACTCCCCTTGCTCCTCCCCAGTCCCCTCTTGCCCACCACCTTTGACCCTTCTCCTACAGAACTCTTGCCTGGTCCTGCAGGACCCCCCAAAAACATCCCAAATCCTCAGGTTCCTCTTGTCACTTACAAAGCTCAGCCTCAAGCACTTCAAAGCTTCCCCTGCAGTTCCCTGATGGCCCATCAATTAGAGGCTGAAGAGCTCTGGTCTCCCTCCTTGTCTCCCTCATCACTTCCTGAGGGACTGCTGTCATTGTGTGCCTTGATTATCACTTTCCCTTTGACTTGTTCTTCCCTTTGAAAGGGAAGGGGGCTTCATCAGAGAGCTTTAGTCAACCTGTTGCTCTCAAATTCCACTCTCAGCCCTGACTGTATCTTCTAGTGAAGTTCCTCAGGTGTGTGAGTTCCTCAATAAGCTGAAAGGCTCCTGTCCCCATTGAAAATTTGGTTTCTTGAGTCAAGGCTCTGGGGGAAATCGCATGGCAATTCTGGGGAGTCCCTAGAGCTGAAAGAGACCTGAAAAGCAGGGGAACAGCTCAAGGGGTTGAAGA
The DNA here is from genome assembly GCF_965140245.1 of Athene noctua. NCBI lineage: Eukaryota > Metazoa > Chordata > Aves > Strigiformes > Strigidae > Athene > Athene noctua. Next base: position 7,423,132 of record NC_134061.1, on the reverse strand, counting down.
GAACATCTTGTCTGGTGTCTGGCTGAGGGGCCTTTGTCACATGTTGAGGCTTTAAATGATCACCAGATCCAGGGCTAGGAGGACATCTTCCCTCCTTTGGCTTTTCTTTCCAGGAGGTAAAGCCACAGGAGCATTTATGTCTCCTACCAAGAGCCCCCTCCTCCTATAATGCTCATTGGTGGAAGCTGAGGAAGAGTAAGAGCTGGACAAGCAGATGGGATGCTTCTCCTGAATATTCACAGCTGTGTCCTGCTCACTTTCAGCAGCTCAGGATTGTTCCTGAATCTGCTGTGGCAATGCACCCTCGTGGCAAGGAAGGCCAACAGCAGCCTGGGCTGCAGTAGGAAGAGCATCACCAGCAGGACAAGGGGCCTGATCCTTCCTCTCTACTCAGCGCTGCTGCGGCCACCTCTGGAGTGCTGGGTCCAGTTCTGGGCTCCCCAGTACAAGAAAGAGAGCTGAATGAGCCCAGCAAAATGGTGCAGGGACTGGAGCATCTTTCCTATGAGGACAGGCTGAGCGGGCTGGCAGTGTTCAGCCTGGAGAAGAGAAGGCTCGAGGGGGATCTTGGCAGTGTCTGTAAATACCTGATGGGAGGGAATGAAGAAGAGACTCTTCTCAGCAGTGCCCACTGACAGGAGCAGAGGTAGTGCACACCAGTTTAAAAACCCAACCTAACACGGTCCTGGGCAACCTGCTCTATCTGACCCAGCTTGAACAGGGGCTGCATGACCACAACCAGCCCAACCAGCCCCCAGCATAGGAGGAGTGTCTACGGTGGACTTCTGCTGCCATCCCGCACCTAGCCAGTGACAGGGGCCTGCACCCACCTCTCTCAGGGTTGGAGACAGGCCCCTTTGCAGCCCCTGATGTGCTCCTTGCCCCTCGGTAGCATTTGAAGGGAGATAGAACCAGGAACAGCCACAGGCACCTGGAAGGGGGTGTCTAACTCCCTGTCCCCTTCTCTGAGGCCACAGCTTCAAGGCAAACATGTCCGGGAATAGCACATGCTGTGACCACCCCTACCCCGAGTCAGACACATCACTCTCTCTGGTAGGAGGACATCCAGCACAACCCTCTCCTTCACGGGCAGCTTGTTCACATCCCTTCGGGCGTCACAATCATCCCCTTTACCTGGGGATGTCTGCCCCTAGAGGGTGAGAAGAGAGTATCAACTTACAGCTGTATTTCTGCCTACAGGAAGATTGTACTTCTTATGGGATACAATGTAAAAGCATTTAGGGATTGTCCAAGACATTAGATGCTTAGGGGAAGGAGCAGAGAGAAGCAGAGAAAAGGATCAAGGCAGTCTGTCCTGCAGCAAGCATGGGAAGACAGATGGAGTCAGGGATGAGAGAGACAGATTGAGTGTGACCACGGGGCTGATCCATGTGCTGCCTTGGCCAAGCCTGTTGCTCTGCCTTGTTTATCCCCCTGCCAGTAATTCCCTGCAAACACAAAGTCCAGCTGGGACAGGCAGCAGGGCTGATGCTTCAATCTGTGCCTCGGAAACTCGGACCATGGGCTTTGAAGAGCTGTGTCAGCTCCTCAAGACACAGGATTCCCTGGAGACTGGCTGGAACCCACAGGCTTTTCCCAGAGGCCTCATTTCAGGTCTTACTAAGCTCAGACTTTCAGCTGCTTGGGGCAACTCAGCACATCTCTTCCTGACTCGCTCCTCAGCAGGAGCCTGGCATCCCTTGAGGCTGTGGTCAGTGTGTCCAGTCTGAGTTTTTACACTGTCTACTGGGCTTCAAGTCCAAAGCTTTTGAAACCTGTCAAAGAAGCTCTTAGTCTCAAAACAGAGCCACTGTTTGGAACAATTGAAGGGGCCTCTAACCGCGACATCCCGTTCTCCTGTTGCCATGGAGCCTGAACTCCTGACTCAAAGCGATGACTCTGTAACGTGAGCAGAAACATTCTGAAAGGTCCATGAAGCCTTTAGCTGAAGGATGCAATATTTCATTCAGTAAAGAAATGTGAAATGCCTTGTGGCTGTTCTTTCCTAAAGAGAGATTTGCATTAGCAACTCAGCCCTGGAGTGCCGGTGGGGACGGGGCAGATGGAATCTCCTGCTCGGGGTTCCCTGGGCTGTCCTCGGGGGGAAAGCCCGGAGCCCGAGGAGGGGCCCTGGATGTTCCGTGTGAGCCGAGGGCTGCCCGGCTGCCCGTGGGCAGGAGGAGCTCTGCTGCACCGGGAACCTCCTGGGTGCACTGGTTTCTTCCCCGCCCCGTGGCTAACTGCCTCCGTGGGACGTGCCGGGAGGCTGTTGGCGGTACGAACAGCCTCGGGGGGAGCCCTTGGGGCACGTGGCCGGGAAGGGCAAAAGCTCCGGGACTCTGTCCCCCGGGCGAGGCGTTTGTGAGCCGGAGCTGGGCGGCCCTTAGAGCCCGGCCCGAGGACGCCCCGTCGGGCAGCACAGCCTGAGCCCGTGGGGAGGCAGCAAGAGAGCCTGGGGGAAAGGCCGCCCTGCCCTGCCTGCCTCGGCCAGCCCGGCTCCCTCTCCCCGGGCAGCGCTGCCCGAGCGCGGCTCTTCGGTGCCCTCAGGAGCACAGACCCGCCGCGGCCGTCAATGAGAAGAGGTGCTGAGGCCAGGCCTTGGCTCCGGGGGGGGCCGGTGGTGCCGGTGGCGGTGGCGGGGCCGGGCGGGCGGGGGAAGCGGCCCGGGGCCCGGGGCCGGGCGGGGCCGGGCGGGGCGAGGCGGCCCCGGCGGGCGGAGCGGCAGCGCCCCCTGGCGGGCCCGCCCGGGGCTGTCCCCCCGCCCCCGCCGGCCCCGCCCGGCCCCGCCCGCGGCGGTTCGTGCCCGGCCGCAGCCCCGGCTCCTCTCCCCGTGTCTCCCAGCGCGCAGTAATACACCGCCGCGTCCCCGCGCCGGGGCCGGGCGAGCCACAGGGCGCTGGACCGGCGGTCTGCCGCCACCGACAGCCGCCCCGGCGGGGCCTGCAGCTCCTTGGAGCCCTGAAAAGCGCTCATGAGGAATGCGGGGCCTCGGCCCGGGAGCTGACGGTACCAGAGGATGTAGTCGTAAGACTGGATGTTGGGGTGGGAGCAGCTGATGGCGACGCCGGTGCCCTCGCTGGTCTCTGCCGACGGCTCCTGCTGCACCTGGGCTCTGCCCGCAGCCACTGCCGAGGAGAAAAGAAGAATCACTTTGCTTCAGCTGAACGTGTCGTGCAGCGGGAGAGGGGAGAAGGGGACACTTCACAGATGGTGGGGGTGTGATCTGAGAACACAGGATGGAGAGACAGTTTCTCGGAGAGTGGTGGTTTGGGGACAGGAATGTATGAGGGAGGTTTGGAAGGACAGTCCGAGTGAGGAAGAGGAGAAGGGGCTGAGGAACAGAGATTGGCTGGGAGAGAAGGAGAGATGCATGCATGCATGGATGGATGGATGGATGGATAGATGAATAGATGGATGCAGAAGCAGAGTAACACAGGAGAGAGGCAAAGTGAGCAGAAATGACCTCGTTGGGGGCAGAAGAGTGGACAGAGAAGGGAATAAGGTTCAGGAGGAGCCGGAGGGCCAGAGGCGAGCCCCGCTCCCTCACCCGACCCAGCCCCTGTCCCAGCCCCGCGCACCCAGGAGCACCGCGGCCAGCCCCGCCAGCCCTGCGCCCCGGCCCCGCCGCATCCCGCCGCTCCGCCGCCCGCGCCTCGCTGCCCCCCGCCAGCCCCGGCTCTCTGCTCCGGCCGCGGCGCCTCCTCTCCGCCGCCTCCGCTCCTCTCCGCCGCCGCCAGCTCCGCCCCGGGGCTGAGCCCTGCGCCGGCGCCGCTCGGGCTCTCGCCCGGGCTCCGAGCGCTCCGCGGCTCTGCACCGGCACCGCTTTGGCTCCCGGGAATCCCACTCTCTCCCTCCTCCGCCAAGGGCTCCCCGGCAAGAAGAAGCCTGCCCAGCGCCAGCTGCAGCCTGGGGCAGCACCAGGGCCTTGGCCCAGCACATGGAGCCGCTTCCCAGAGCTGGCCCCGAGCTCAGCGCCTGCAAACAGCAGCCACTCACCTCCTGCCCGGGGCAGGGAGGAGGCTGAGAGCCTCCCTTCAGCTGCCCCTCTGCAGGCCGAGCACAATGCCTCCGAGCTGCTCTGGAGCACAGGGGATGGCAGGCCCAGGGTGACATGGGCGTGCAGGGTTCAGGGAGGGCAGGGGACAGGGGGAAGCACAGAGGCCCCGTGGACCTGAGCAGGGACCTGCAGAGCTTGTCTGGATCAACCCCGCCTGGAACAGTTCCCGTTAGTTCAGGCCGCTCCGGGGTGGAGACTGCAGAATCTCCCAGGGAAATCCATTCCAGTTCTCGTTCTTTCTTTTAGCCTCTTGCTCATCTAGAAATCTCCCTGTTCCAGAATCCTCGACTCCTGTCACAGAGCACCTCCACAGTCTAGTCCGTCTTCTCTCCTTCCTCTGAAATCTTTTTTCCTGGATCTGCTGGGAACAATTTGTCTGACAGAGATCAGTGTCTGCCTGTTGCCTGTGGTTGGCTGTCATCCCCCAACTTGCAGGAAATTCTGACCTTCCCACTACTTGCAATGTTTCTGAAAGACTGTAGTATTGATCGTCCTGATGATCCCTGAGAAAGCCCATCAGTAATTGTCTGCCAGCTGGGATTTGCACCACTCGTCACAACTCTTTGAGCCTGGCAGTCCAGGCAATATTCCACCCACATTATCATTCTCTCACTGAACACTTTTCTCACAAATTTCATCTTAAATTAAGTGTGAGAGAGGCATTCATGTTCTTGCTGAACTCTAGGTACACACCTCCCCTGCCCCCCCCTTATTCCACAGTGCCTGTTCCCTCCTGAGCCACCAGCAAGTTTTCCCTCAGCTACAGCAGAGCCTCAGCCCAGCAGCAGCTCCACGGAGAGGGGACTCAGCCCTGGCTGAGCTCTCCCAGCAGAGCTCCCTGGCACTGATCTCACCGAGGTCACTCAAGGGAAGAGGGAAGCCTTGGCTGCCCTGTGTCCAAGCTGGTCCTGAGCCCAGGCAGACAAATATTCAGGGGGGGAGATGGGCTTAGAGCATTGACCCACTGTAGACAGCCCTTGTTGGCAAGAGAGTCTCCCCTGGACAGCCCTGTGGGACAGCAGCAGGCTTTGGGGGATGTGGTGTCAAACCTAAGGCACTTTCCCTTGTGGTCCCTGTGGGCTGAAGTCCAAGGCAGCCATCATTTCTTTGGCTTTCCTTGTGAGAGCCACAGGGTCTGTCACTTCCCCTCAGAGCACAGTGATATCAGGCTCTGTGTGCCTTTCATTTATCTCTTTGGTTCAAGGTCTCAGGTCCTGCCTGACGCAGCACCTGACCTATGATCTGCACAGGTACATTGTGATATGTCCTGCTGCAGACAGCACCAACACTGCCCGGGAAGCAGATCCCCTCAGGGATGGCCAGCACATGGCCAGCAGGATTCCTCAGCCTTTCTCCTTGCCCAGAAAGCAATCCCCATCCCTCTGATCTCTCTAGAGCTGGGGAGAGCAGCCGTGTCCTGGCCGGGAGAGGCAGGGAGGGGGCACTGCCAGCCATGCTGAGGCACTGCCAGGGTTGTTACACTGAATTAAACTAAGGGCCCAAGCTGGAGTGAAACCATCCTTGTAGTGGCCTGACATTGGCAGCAGCGGAGCGTGAGCTTTGGAGGGGCAGGAAAAGGAGGGCTCAGGAGCCAGGGGCTGCACTTCAGAGCCTCTTCCCTGGACACATCTCTAGCAGGCTGGTGCCATCACCGTTCAGCTGCACTCAGGCTCCTTCTGACCCCGGGAACCTGCTGCTCTGTGGTGCTCATGGACTGAGCAGAGGAGAGTGTCCCTGCCATGAGCAGCACATTCCCTCGTGATGAAGGACACACAAGGACACACACACACACACACACAGGCTTCTGCACACTGACATGGAATTATACACAACTCTGTGCTCCCACATGCATCCACACAAACCCATCTGCTTACAAGTAAGCACAAGGAAAGTACATACATGGGGACAAAAGGGACCATGGAATCTGCTGAGTATTCCAGGACACTGGGCAGTGTCAGGCAGGATGGGGTCAAACCCCAGCAGCACAACACCTACACCTGGGGAGGCAACAACAAGTGACCACGGAGGTGAGCTGAAGATGGAGGCATGGAAAGGCAATGACATGGCGCTATCTCATGCACGGGATCCCACGGCATCCGTCTGAGGAGGGATGGAGCTTCTTCCTGAGTACAGCAAACATTTCAAAGAGCTGTACCCACCCGAGCGACCCAGGCTGACATCACTTTTCTGCTCTGGAAACATCCAACAATTGAGCTGAGTCTTCTGCCAGCACTGCTGCATTCCTGCCCTAGAAATCCTGGGGCCTTTCATCCCAGCGCTCAGAACAAGCCCTCACTGGGCAATGGGCATGGCACAGACCTGGCAATGAAAAGGAGCAGTGCAGGAAAGGAAAGCACAGCCCATATCATTAGCTGCGATGGTTTGCATTCAAGATGAGCTTGTCAGAAAATGGTGACCTCTGCAAAGGGTGCCTCTGGTCCTGCGGCAGTGAAGGGCAGGTATAAAAGGCAGCCCAAGTCCCTGCTCTCTCATGCCCTTCTCTTGGCTCCTTCTGCTTGGGAACCAGGTGAGTCTGAAGCCCCTTCTCCTCCTCTTCCATAGGGAGATCTGCACTTGGGAGACCTCCCAGCTGATATTGCTCTGTCCTGTCCTGGGGTCTGGATCTTCTTGTCATGACAGAGAGAAGTGGGGACCAGGTTTTCTTACAGAGAGGGTGGATGTGGCCGAGGATGTTTTCGGTTTACGAATTAAGACAGAGCTTCATTAGGCCAGACTGCTCTCTGTAGAGCAACGAAGACTGTGTGGGTCCTGGCAGAGTTTCCATCTCCCCACTCATCAGTGGCCTTGGCTCCTTGGTGACAGGGTAACCAGGCAGGTGCTCACCCACCCTTGTGCTCTGCTTCCTCCCTGCTTCTACCCAGGTGCACCTCCACCCTCAGAGACATGTCCTGCTACGACCAGTGCCTGCCATGCCGGCCCTGCGGCCCGACCCCGCTGGCCAACAGCTGCAATGAGCCCTGTGTCAGGCAGTGCCAGGACTCCACCGTTGTCATCGAGCCCTCCCCCGTGGTGGTGACCCTGCCCGGCCCCATCCTCAGCTCCTTCCCACAGAACACCGCTGTGGGCTCCTCCACCTCCGCTGCCGTTGGCCGCATCCTCAGCTGTGACGGAGTGCCCATCAACTCTGGGGGCTTTGACCTCTCCTGCATTACCAGCCGCTACTGTGGCAGAAGGTGCCCCCCCTGCTAAAGGGGCTGGCAAAGCCCCATGGACACACCTTGAGGAACTCAGAACATGGTGCTGGGCAGAGGATCAACTTTTGGATCTTGTTTTCAGGATAGTTGAATGGTTTTGCCTTTCTTTCCATTTTCTTTGTTTGCTGCCTCTCCCCTCACACACCCCAGCACCAGCTGGGTAAGGTCCATCTATCTCCTCTCCCTCCCTGGGACAGGCAGACAGACATCACGCAGGAACTTCTCTACGGCCAAGGACTGCAGGGTCTCAGCTGCCCCTGGGGCTTTCTGTGCTGCTGACCTCCACTTGGAGGGACTTTGTTTCCTTCTTTTGACCCATTAAAGTTCTGCTGCATTCAGGCCTGGCCTCCATGTGGTCCTTCCCTCTGTGGACACTGCCCAAGCTGCCAAAGGAGAAGGGTGTTGCTCTGGGTGGAAGGGGGTGAGGGCACAGGGAGACCTTGCCTTGTTGTGTCTCTGTGCACAAACGCCCAGAAAGGCAGGAGGCTCTGAGGGGTCAGCAGCCCCATCAGCTCCTCAGCAAGAGCCTTCCTCTTGCTATGGCTGGAGCCGCGCTGGCTTGTGCAGGGGCTTGGCTTTGGGCTCTGAAAGGTGATTTGCTTTGCACAATGGCAAGAGTGGTAAAGGAGGGAACAGCCCTTGGGATGGCCCAGAGCTGCTACTCCACCTTCCTCTGCCCTCCACCACTCAGTCTAGGCCCACGGCCAGCACACCTGCACGGGACTAGCAGGGAAAAGTCGCCCATGCTGCTGAACGTCTTGAGGCTGGACATGGGAGCTACACCTGTGGGAGCTGCGGGTAGTCAGCACAGAAATGGGGACAGTGAAACAGAGTATTTCTGAGGGGATCTAATTGCTCTGAGACAGAGTGTGCAGGAGAACTTGAAGATCGGTGAGGACAAGGGTGCTGGGTGCACTTCCCAAGAGAGCTGTGGGTAGGTGCAGAGCTCTTGTCCGCTTCATTGGTCCATCCAGAGAGTTTCTCCTCAGGAATTGCTGCCGTTCTGGTGAGGGAGGATTTTCTTGTAAGTCTCATCCCTTCCAATCAGTGGAAATGTGTCTCAGCAGCCACTACTCTCTCATATGCTGTTTCCTATATGAACCTCCAGATGCGTTGACAGAAGTGTCCAAGTGGAAGAATGGAAATCCCCACACCCCTGTCCTTCATCGAGAGGGCATTACAGCTCATGAAGCACAGCTTAGAATAACTGAAGGCCAAAAGGTCTATCACAGTGTTTCACTTGCATGCCTGATAACATTTTTCTATAGTCATGCTGCTAATAACCATCATCATCATCATCCCATAGACCTCCTGTGCTACCACACTAAACCTTGTGACAAGCAGAACGTCCCTCAGGTCCTTGGCAATGATGATCCTGCCTGCAATTGTCCTTGTAGAAGAGGGAGGGAAGGCATTGTTCCTGACAGATGAGTAAGGCCTTTGGCCAAAGCACTGCCAAAGTGCTGCTGCTGACTCCTGGCATGAGCCCTGGTTTGCCGACCCAACTAAAGAGCTCTTGGAAATGTAGGAAAAGGGCACAGGATCCATGCAGGCGTTACACTTCAGCCTAAGGGCATTTGTGCCAGAGGTTAAGTTTTATTTGTGGTGATTTCAACCATTGGCTGGCTGAGCAGGAGCTTATTCCTGTGCTGTATACTTTGATTTACACCCTACGAAACAGGGATGTGAAAGCTGCTGGTATTTGTTCACTGCCAGCACTGGCCAGGCTGTGGTGTTTGACAGCTGAAATGATGATGAGATCTGTTTCCATTTGAATTAAACACTCTAAAAGCCTGACTGACCCGAATGGGGTAATGCGTGTGTGGATGGGACGTGGACAGTGCCCTGTGCCCTGGCAAGGGGTCATCACATTGTACTGTGCTGTGGGAGTGACTGAGAACTGCTGTGGGTTGCCCTGGGAGGTCACTGATCTTCCCTCCTCCAAAATCACCTGGACACGGTTCTGGGCAACTGGCTCTAGGTGGCCGTGTTTGATCAGGGCCCTTGGACCAAATGACACCCAGAGGTCCCTTCTGACCTCAACTGTTCTGTGATTCTCTCATTCTGGGAGAGCAGCTGATGTAGAGCAGCTCAGGGTTCCCAGCATCTGCAGGGATTTAAGGTACCTATATTATCCTCTCCTTCTTTGCAGCTTTCGCACTAATTAATGACATTCTAAGGAATGTTTGGAAGAGGCTGAGTGCCTCTCTTACTGGAAACAGACACTCTCATTTCTGGTTCCCCAGCCCCAGTGTCTGCAGTCTGTGGGGAGTCTGGCTTGTCCCAGGGACACCACTCTCTGCTGCTGTGTGAATACACCACTGAGGCACCATTTCCTTTCCACAACAGGGGCCAGTCCCCCACTCTTGCATCTCCCTTCATGAAGTCACTAAGAATAGCTGAGAGCATCTAAGGCTCTAAGAATTTTCTCACTTGTGATGTGGGGATTCTTTGTGGCTGCAGCAATATGGATGTGCTCTAGTTATTACCTATATCCCTGACACACAGACCCTGGACACAGAAAGGCTCAATGCCTGGAAAAGCCATGACAGCTTCGTCTCTGACTTTTCTAGGGAGAAAACACCTGAATAAAGCCCAGTCAAACCCCTGATCTCCCTAAAGCTGATGGCAATGGCAGGAACTGATTCACTGCCTTCACTCCAGGGCCTGAAGGACTTGCCTAGGACTTGTCTTGGCAAGAGGCTGAGAACTGGCATTGAACTTCCTGGTTGTCAGAGCTGTGTGTGCATGTTCATGCTCACATACATGTTCTTCTGGCTGTGCTCACGTGTCCATTTGCACATACGTGTGTCTGTGTGCCTGGGGCAATGCACAGGCAAGCAGGAGTGTGCACAAATATTGGCTGCAAGTGTGTTTGTGCACATCTGTTGATGAGGGCGTATGTGTTTTATCACATGCACGTGCCTTCATGCAGCTGAGCACGGACGGGTGTGACAATGGTCTGCAGAGATGTAAGTGTGTGGGCACAGGGTTGTGTAGGTGTGTGCTTTTATGCGTGCACAGCGCTGTGCATGAACGTGCAAGTGTATCTGCACAGCCATGGGTGCAGGAGGATGCATATATGTCAGCATGTGTGTGGAATATCTGTGTGTACATGTTGGTTTGGGGGGTGGCTGTGCCTGTGCCTGCTCGTGGGCTCCTTTGGAAACCTGTGTGCACACACCTCTTTCTAAGTGCTCAGATATGACACATGTCTCTGTGTGTGCATGCCTGTGTGTGTGCGTACCTCGGTGCGGGTATAGGTGTGCGTGTGTGTGCACACGTGAGCGTATGTCAGTGGTCTTGCTAAAATCCAGGTACAGCTGAGCCAGTGCCCCTCCCCTTCCCCACAGAGCCAGTCACCTCCTCACAGAGAGAAATTAGGTCGCTCAGGCATGTTTTGGCCTCAGCCAACTCATGTGAGCTGCTTCCAAGCCCATCTTGAGTCTTTCATGACCTCAGGAACGGCTTCTGAGAGCATTTGCTCCATCTCCATTCCAGGGACTGTCCTGTCAACTCCCTGAACACCTTTGGATGCCTCCCAAGTGAGACCATGAACTTGTGTATGTCATGATGAGAGTAAGAGCTCCTTAGTTCTTTCTTCTTCTATTGTGGGTGCTGCTTCATTCCCAGAGAGTCTGTGGGAAGGTTCAGGGATGTGGTGGGCCTGAGGAGAATCCATATCTGCAAAAACTGAGGAGAAACAGGCATTGAGTGCATCAGGTTTTTCTTTGTCATTTGTCACCAAGTACTCTTCCTCACTGAGCAATGAGGCTCATCTACTCAGCCTTCCTTTTGCTGCCAATAGGCTCAGAGCTCCCTTTATTTATTCCCTTCACCTCCCTCAAAGTGTGCACTGCATATGAATTTTCTCTTTTCTTGACTCACCTTTTTACATGTTGTAGAGACCATCCTTGTGCTCTGAGGAGGCTGTCTTAAAGGTTAGCCCCCACTCTGTGGACCTTCTGTGCTCCAGGGCAGTTTCCCATGGCATCCAGCCAAGCAGGAACGTCCCTGATGAGACTAAGCCGTGCTCTTCTCCAGTCAGGGGCGCTCATCCTCCTGTTTGTCCTGTCAGTCCTCTGGGCATCCTGAGCTCCTGGTCACTGCAGGCAAACCTGCCCTTGGACTTTATGTCATTCAACAGTTCTTCCTCATTTGTGAGTAGCAGGTCTAAGACATTCTCTCCCATAGTCCGGTCATGGAATTCCTGCATCTGTTCCCCCGTGCATACCTCTTCTACCCTTGTGACATCCCTGCTCTTCAGTCTGTGGTGACCTCCCCCTCCATACCTACTTTAAACTCCTCCTTCCCAGTTTTGCAGGCATTTGGAAAGACACTCTTGCCTCCCCTTGCCACGCACATTCCACTCCTGACAAGTGTCTTCATTCTTCCAAGAAGGTTGTCTGGGGACAGAAGCCAAAGCTGTGCAGTGCTGCTGCAGCCTCCTGCTGCCATGCCCGTGGCCCAAATGAGCTCTTCCACATGAGGGAGAGGGAGTCTCTTGTGACTTCTCTGCCATGCTTTACATCTCACTCATTAAAAATGCATCTCACTCGTAGAAAATATAGGTAATTAGGGGTTCTGAGTCAGATGGAAGAAGATCCCCTCAGGGGATATGTCCTTCCAGCCCTGTGGGACCAACTCAGATTCCAGCACATCCTTGTGTGGAGGCTCTTTCTGCCCAGACTCACTTACCAGCAGAATTCATAGACTCACAGAATCATAGAAGAGTTTGTGTTGGAAGGGACCTTGAAAGACCATCTAGTGCAAGCCTCCTGCCATGGGTAGGGACAACTCCCACTAGATCAGGTTGCTCAGAGACCCATCTAACCTGACCTTGAACACTTCCTATTACGGGGCTTCCTCAACTTCTCGTCAAACTTTACCAGTGTCTCAAAACCCTCCTCAGAAAAGTTTTCTTCCTTATGACTGATCTATATCTACTTTGTTTTCAGTGTAAAGCCATTGTCTCTTTATTACTACAGACCCTTTGAAAACATCTTTCTCTGTCTGTCTTATAAGCCCCCTTTAAGAATTGAAAGGCCTCAAGAAGCTCTCCCCAGAACTGTCTCCTCTCCAGGCTGAACAATCCCACCTCACTCAGGCTTTCCTCATAGGAGAGGTTTTCCATCCCTCTCATCATTTTCATGGCCTCCTCTTTCCCATAATCACAGAAGAGACATCAGCTCACACACAGGAATTATCCCACCCCAAAGCAGATGTGCACGGCAAATGGAACAACTCCTCTTTCTGGAGACACTGACCCTGCCCTTGACCCACGGTGGCCTCTGAACTCCCCAGACAGCAGAAGCTCACAGCAGGGCCAGCCTGCCTGGTCACATCTCCATGGCTTGCTTCATCATGTGATCAGGTGTGAACCCACAGTCTGTCCTGCCAGCGCCTACAAGCCCCTCCATCCCATGCCTAAAGCCCACGTCCATGTCCACGGTACTCCGGGACAGACAGAGAGCAGGGAAAGGGCTTTTGTGGGGTGAATGGGCTCAAGCTGGGCTCATTGCTCTCATCAGTTTTTCCTCAAGCTGGACATATTATTCTCATCGGTTGCATCTCCTGCTCTCACCAAGCACAGATCAGTCTTCCCTCAGCCACACGGAACTTTTGGAAACAAAATTTGGAGAAGATTACTCTGTCCAGTCCAAAACCTGTGTGGACAGTATAAACGTTTCTCTTTGGGATTTTGAGTCTTCTCAAGTAACTCTAGATGAATAAAGGTCTAAATCTGTGAGTGAGTGTTTGTGTGTCTCTGTGTGCTGTCTAATCCAGCTGTTTAGTCTACCTTGATTGTCCTTTATTGGACTCTTCCAGGATGTGAGGTGAGTCCTCTGCTCAGGCTGAGGTCTTGCTACCAAAATGCTTGGGCCTCTCATCCTGTCATGCAAAGCTGCCTTCACTGGGGAATGTATTTGGCATCAAGCAGGAAATGAAAAGACAGTGATTCTGGAAGCTGAAACACAGCCCATAGCATTAGGTGGGATGTTTTGCATTCAGGATGAGCTTGTCAGATAATAACCACCTCTACAAGGGATGCCTCTGTCAGCCTGGGGCAGTAAAGGTCCAGCATAAAAGCCAGCAGAGCTCCTCGCTCTCTCATCCACTTCTCTTGCCTCCTTCTCCTTGAGAACCAGGTGAGTCTGAGGTCCCTTCTCCCTCTCTGCTTTCTCACAAAGGAGGTCTCACTTCAGTGAACCTGCCAGCTGAGACCGGCTTTGTTCCATACCAGATCTTGGGGCTGCTTGTCATGGGAGAGGGGAGTGGGTAGAGTTCAGCTTGGAGGGATTCTGGAACGGTACTGAGGTGGCTTCTGTACTCAGGGGTAGAGAGTAGCCACACAGGAGCTGCTGGCTCTTTTTGGTCCATGGTAGGATGAGTCCAAGAAACCCTCATACATCTCTGCACAGACTCTACCTCTGGGCTCTGCATGTTCTTTGGATCCCTCATGGTGTGGTGACAAGCTGCTCCTCACATCCCTTTGGTTTTTGCTTCCTCCCTGACCACTTTCCCAGGTGCAACTTCTGTCCCAAGACATGTCCTGCTGTGACCAGTGCCAGCCCTGTGAGCCCTGCTGCCGGCCCTGCGGCCCGACCCCGCTGGCCAACAGCTGCAATGAGCCCTGTGTCAGGCAGTGCCAGAACTCCACCGTGGCCATCCAGCCCTCCCCCCTGGTGGTGACCCTGCCCGGCCCCATCCTCAGCTCCTTCCCACAGAACACCGCTGTGGGCTCCTCCACCTCCGCTGCCGTTGGCAGCATCCTCAGCTGTGACGGAGTGCCCATCAACTCTGGGGGCTTTGACCTCTCCTGCATTACCAGCCGCTACTGTGGCAGAAGGTGCCCCCCTTGCTAAAGCCACTGGTGACAGCCCGCACAAGGACCCCAGGAACCCAGAAGCTCGTGCTGGACTGAGGACAGAGCTCCTGGCCAGTGATTTCAGGGAGGCTGAGCATCCTTCCAAGGGAGGGCAGCTGTGCCTCTCTGGTAACATGGCCAAAGTCTAACTCCTTGCCTTCTACTCCCTCCAATCTCTTTCTTCTCTTCTGTTCTTCTGACCTTTAAGACCTCCAACGCCAATCTGGGGAATCTGCTGGCCTGTCTCCCTCCATGCTGATGAATCCCTTCTGGGATCTCCACCGTGGCCGATGGGCTCAGACATGTGGCAGCTGCTGGTGCTCTCCCTGATCTGGTCACCTCCAAGTGAACTCATTTCCCTCTTCAGAGTCATTAAAGCTTTCTGCATCTCAGCCTCTGCCTCCATATAATCCTTTTATTGGTGGACATTGTATCGAGTTGTTGAGGAAGAAAGGCTTTGTCTTGATTGTTGGGGGAACAGGTGTAGGCCCAGGCAGATGCTTCCTCATGCCCAGAGGAAGGGGAGGATGGGACACATGGCAGTGGGGCCCTCTCAGGCACAGTGTCTTGGAGCTGAGGAAGACATCCCTGGCTGCTCCACAGCCAGTGGCATTAGGCATTGGCCTTCTGTCATCTGTGCTCAGACAGAAGCCCTTGGCCTCAGAGCATGTCCTGCAGAAAGGGAATGTGACTAGTGCTGTCCCCTAGAGAGGAGACCAACGCTGCTGGAGGCTCCGAGAGTTCAGTAGCTCACCAGTTTGTGCAGAAGGGATTTTTCTCTTTCTTTAGTGCTGGGAAAAGAAGTTCAGTTAAAAGTTGTCTGCAAATATGCAGGAGTGGGGATGATGTGAGAAAGAAAACCTTTAAAACAGCTGCAGAACTTCTCTTCATCTTCCGACCTGTTCCCAGAGCAAGGATAGCAAGTACAGGTCGTCTCTACACCCTCCATCCCCCAAAGGGATCACTGCACAGACCAGCAGTTACACTGTTCAAAGCGTTAAGCTGACCCTAAGGCTGATGTTGAAATCAGCCTGTCCAGCCCTCACACCAGAGCCCTCCTGTCACTCACACACCCCCGGCTCCCACCAAACAGGGCACCCCAAGGACAGCAGCCAGTGCCCAAGCCCCCATGGTCCATCTATGGTGCCTGAGTTTTCCCCAGGCATGAGACAGCCATCCCCAAGGTCTTCTCCTGGCAGGCCCATGAGGTAGGGCATGAGAAGGGCTCCAAGGACCAGCAGAGTCCAGCAAGTTCTGAGCCTGTGCAATTGATGGAAAACACCAGAATATTTCATCACTCAAGTTAGGCTGGAGTGGAGAAGTACCTGATGAAAGTTAATTATCCTGGTAACTATAAACAGCAACCCTAAGTGAGAGCCCTTTAGCTCTCCTGGACTGCAGAGAGCATGTGGCCATGGGTTGGGACACCTCTTGGGTATCAACTCCTGGAGGTGCCATCTGCTGTTAGAGCCTACAAAGGGCCAGGGCAAAGTCTACCCCCCAAGTCTCAATTATCGCTGCTGAGGAATGCCAATGCATTTTGCGTATTTCCTCTAAACTCAAGAGGGAAATTTTAACTGTGGCCCAGCTTCTCTTTCACCCAGTCACTCTATCTGCCCATGTATTTGGGCATACACCGTTATTTTCACAAGTGTAGATACCTATATATTCCACTGGATCCAGATAGTCTGTCTGTGTGCTTGTACACGTTGGGTTTATGAATATACACACATATATATTAGAGTACCTTATAGTAAGTTGGTGTGAATCTTGAAATTTTGGAATCTGTAGTTAAGTCGTTATTCTAATCATAATGTATTTTACTGAATTATTTTGTAAATCCTTAAACTGGTTAATGGTTAAGTTCTGGTGGTCATTGATAATTATTGATTTGCTGCTAAATCCTTACCGTGTTAATATTTCCATCTGTGACAGTCTCCTGGTCACTGCAGGCAAGGTCACCCGTGAACTTTACGTCATCCTTTACATACCTTCCTCTTTTGTGAGTAGTAGGTCCAAGAGAACCTCTCCTGTAGTCCACTCATGGTTTGCCTGCATCAAAATTTTGCCTTCTATATGCCCCAGACATGTCCTGTTTCACTTGTGCCCAGCCATTTTGTCCTGGCAGCAGATATGGAGCTGGAAATAATCATCCAGGGGTAACAGGGACTGTGACTGCTTGAAGAAGGCTGACAGCCTGTCCCAAAGGGTAGGCCCAGGGGACAGGGTCTGGAGCTCTGGCTATCACCAGTGTTGGGAGATCACACATGTGACTACGTGAAGCCTGGGGAGGGGCTGTCTGTAAAGCAGAGGGCTGTGCTGGGTGTCATCCCCACCCAGCAGAGTGAGGGGCAGTGCTTGTCCCTGCAGGGGGAGTTTCTGCAGCAGCTGCTCTTCATATAGATGTTTCCCTTGAGGAGCCACTTCTGTGCCCAGGGAGAAAAGGACAGAAAACCTCTTTAGGGGAAGAGAGCGGTGCTGCAGGCACAGATTGTTCAGTTGTGACTGAGCAGACACAGGACACGGGGTACCAGATGTGCCACTTCATAATCCCGCATGGGCAGAAGCGAACAACTTGCTTCCACTGCAATGTTTAATGTCTCCAGAGATTCCTTGGAATGATGATCCAGTTGGGTAGATGAGCCACCTACTGATAGGAGGCTAAGCCTGGGGCTGTGTCCCCGGAGAGAACAGGATGGTGCATGCTGGCAGATACCTGGGTCCAGCTTTTCTTTGTCTGTGTTCTTTGTCTCTGTTCCAAACCCCCATGATCTTTAAGGTCCCTTCCAACTCAGATGGTTCTGGGATTCTATGATTCAATGATAAATAGTGGTCAAGATGAACAAATCGCTAATATATAAATGCAATGGCTCAAGTGTGTGCTCTCTGGTAGAATATTGGACAATGAAGCATCCCACACATATGCAGTAAGAAGACAATGCCCTCAGTTCATAGAGAAAGGGAATATTAAAGTTTCTGTTTCCATAAATGTATGGAATGAACAGAAAACATTACAGCACAGGATCTTGTCCTGCATACCCCTTGGTGCCCAGGGGAAGCAGAGGTGCCAGGGGAGAGCTGAGGGCCCCTTCCCCCAAGCTCAGCCTTGCACACACACAGCCCCTCCCTCCCCTGGGTTCTTGCCCAGCCAAGGAACCTCCCTGCACCAGGGTGTCTTGCAGAGCACAGAGGTACAAGGCGCTGTCAGAGACCTCGACTTCCTCCAGCTGCAGGACGCTGTATTTCCCTGTGGTGTTCAGCAACGTGGTGAGACGGCCGCTCTGCCTGGGGCCAGCTGCTGCCTGATACGAGAGCAGCTGGGGAGCTTGGCCTTTCCTCTGCTGGTACCAGAGCAAGCCTCTGAAGTCAGAGACCTGGTATGTGCAGTTGGTCTGGAAGGTGTCTCTGTGCTTCACTGTGACTTGTCCTTCTTGCTGGGTGACTGTGGTCTGCCCCTTGGTACCTGGAAGAAAGGGAAGGTCAGTGTCTCTGCAGGGAGGTGCTCTGGGGAGCAAACCAGAATTGGATGCAAAACCCTTAAGAAGAAGGCTCCCTCTCCTTCGACCAGCATGGACCATGAGAAGAGTTGGGCTGTGTCCCTGCTCCTCTTCCCTTCTCTTTGTCCTGCTGCACAGAGTAGCAGGGAACAGCCTGTTATGGTTGATCTTTGTGTGCTGGACCAGCACCCCTCCAGCAGGTCGAGGGGTCCAGGGAGATACTGAAAAAGATTCATCCTGCTTCCCCATCCCTGTCATTGTGGAGGGCTCCTAGCTCCCTGAGTACATGCAGTGCTGAGCCCAGTGTTGTAAAGACAGGTTATGTTGACCATCAGCAGGAGACTGGAGGTCATGGCAGGTGTGTGCCAGCCAAGAGGCAGAATGGGACACCCCACTGATGTCAGTGGATTGAGGGCTCATAACTCCATATAGCAGCATTGAAAGGGTAAAATTTTGGAGTGCAGAGAGAGCTGAGATTGACAGCAAGTAGAGAGATGCATAAAAGTTTAATTGAAATGGAGAGAAAAACAGATGAAAGGGTCTGATATTTCTCTTCTCTCTATTCTCTTCTCAGTACCAACAGTAAGAGCATCTGGAGACAAAATTTCTTGTTATGCAAGAGTAGTTCCCCACATCATCCTGTTAAGACTTCTGAGGGTTTCCACAGTAGAAGTATTTGTTTCTAGAAAGCCAAGACTTACCCAGCAGTTGCCCCAGGAAGGCCGTGAGGATGAGATATCCGAGGTGCATGTCGAGACCAACCTGCCCATTTGCTGAGTGAGAGAGTCAGAAAAGCACCTCCCAGCCCCGAGATAACAGAGCTGCCGGAAACGGCTCTGTTGGGGGAGCAAAGGAAGAAGTGGGGAGGGAAACGATCTGTCCTTCCTGTGCCTGAAATGCTCCTTCTGGGTTTCTCCCTCCTCCAGCAGCAACACCTGTGGCTCCCTCAGCCAAGGGCCTTCTCAGCATCTCCACAGTGAGGGGCCCTGGGGGATCTGGCTGTGCCAGTGGTGGGAAGAGGGAATCCATTTCCCCGCAAGCAGTGGCCCATAGTAACCACTAGAGAATATTTCATGGAGAAGTTAGGCACCTGCATTTTCAAATTCCTAGTAGGCATTTGCCCTGTTCCAGAATGTGTCCACAGCCCTTTGTATTATCGCTGTGCTCAAAGAACAGTTTGACTCCATCTGGCCCTGCATCTTCCAGTCAGGTGTTAGAAGCATCAGAAAGTTCTTCTCTTTGGAAGGCTGAAGAAGGCCAGTTCTCTCAGCATCCCCTCACGTCTCGTGTTACAGAAACACAGAATTGGTACATTTGGAAGGGACCTCTGGAGCTCAGAGGGTCTACACACCACCACAGGAAGAGTGACCTAGAGCTGGTTGCAAAGGACCATGTCCAGAGGGATTTGGAAGACCTCCAAGGATGGAGACTGCTCCACCTCTCTGGGCATCCTGTGCCAGTGCTCCCTCACCATCACAGTGAAAAAGGGTTCCCTGGTGTTCCTGTTTGAGTGACCTCTGGGGAAGTTCCTCGGGGGAGTGAGTTCCTCAAGATGCTGAAAGGCCCCTGTCCGCAGAGAAAACCGGGTCACTTGAGTCATGGCTCTGGGGGGAAACCCCAAGGTGAGCTCAGTCTTTGAAGTGTGTCCCTGCAGCACCTGCAGCAGCACTAAGCCATGGCATTCACTTTCCAGGACACCCGTGATGGGGCAAACGTGAAGGAAAAGGGAAAGGCTGGCCAAATGAGCCATCAGTCTCAGAGGTAAGGTGGTGTAAATAAGCACTTGGGTCATGTGAAATGTCATTCTGGAATGAATTACTTTGCACCCCCATATTACAAATTATTTCTTGTTTGCTTCCCCAGATGTCCTGCATTTCCTGCAAGACCCTGAAACCTCTCTCACAGCTCTTTGGGAACATCCCAGCATGAGGACAGACCTGGATTCCACCTCCAGGTGGGATCCAAATCTTATCATTCTTAGCCCATCCAGGTGGAAAGGGGACTTCTCATATCTCTTCCAGTACCTAACAGAGACACTTGTCTACAGGTCCCTCACGCTCTTTGCCTCCTCCTCTTTCCCTCCGGCCCATCTCTCCTTTAGACATTTCAGCCACCCACTGTCTTCCACAAAGCCTGAAATTTCGCCTCCGGCGGCCTCACTGCCAACAGCCGCTGCCATGGCCTACTGAGCTGACCCCACTCCAGTAATTAGGACATGTTGGCCGGCCACCATGGCTGCTTTGTTCAGCTCCCCCCACAGCTTCCCCACTGCAGGACAAGCTATTTGCTTACCAGGACAGACTGACTTAAACAAGAGACGTGTGTACAGAGGGACCCACTAGATCCCAGAAATGCACATCCCAATACTGCAGCCACCAGCAGTTTTCTGTTGGGCAGAGAACTCACAGGGACTCAGGGACTCCCCCAGCCTACTGCTGCTGAGTGCCCTCAGCTGGAGGAGAGGCCCAAAAAGCAGGGGGAGAACTCAAGGGGTTGAACAGAGAAAAGATTCAGTCCAGTGCCTGGCTGAAGGCTCTTTGTCACAAGTTGAGGCTTTCACTGATCCCCAGATCCAGGGCTAGGAGGACATTTGCCTTCCTTGGGTTTCTTTTGGCAAGGAGGTAACTCCACAGGAGCTGTCATGTCTCCTACCAAGAGTCCCCTTCTCCAAGAGGGGTCACTGGTGGACATTGAGGGAAGAGCAAGATTTGGACAAGTAGCTGGGACACTTCTCCTGAATAATCGCTGCTATGTCCAGCCCCTTTCAGCAGCTCAGGATTGTTCCTGAATCTGCTGTGGCAATGCACCCCCGTGGCAAGGAAGGCCAACAGCAGCCTGGGCTGCAGTAGGAAGAGCATCACCAGCAGGACAAGGGGCCTGATCCTTCCTCTCTACTCAGCGCTGCTGCGGCCACCTCTGGAGTGCTGGGTCCAGTTCTGGGCTCCATGATGAACTTGTGCCATCCTGTGCTCAGCCAGAGAGAGGGGCCTGCACCCACCTCTCTCCGGGTTGGAGACAGGCCCTTTGCAGCCCCTGATGTGCTCCTTGTCCCTCCTCCGTAGTGTCTGAAGGGAGGTAGAACCAGGAACAGCCAAAGGCGCCTGGAAACAAGAGTCTGACTCTCCTTCCCCACAGGGAGTTTCGCTCCCTTCTCCCCAGACCATGGATGAGGCCCTTCAAGGGAAATGTCTTGGGGAACAGCATGTGCTGTAAACAAGCCAGCCAGAGTCAGAGACATGACCCCTCTGTGGCAGAGGGACATCCAGCACAAACCTCTGCTCACAGACATCTTACCCACCTCCTTCCCATTACCACTGATCACCCCATCATCTGGAGGTGACACCTCTGAGAAGAGTGAGAAGAGAGGACCATGTTAGGAACTCGGGGGTGTTTCTGCCTACAGGGAGACTGGATTCCTTACAGGATGCAGTGGAAAAGCATTTGGGGACTGTGCAAGGAGTTGTGCCTGGGTTGTTTAGGGGAAGCAGCAGGGACACAGATCAGGGCAGTTTGTCCTGGAGCAGGCTTGGGAGGAGAGCTGGAAACAGGGACAAGAGGGGCTGATCCCCTGTGACCATGGGGCTGATCCATGTGCTGGCATGGCCATGCCTGTTGCTCTGCCTTGTTTGTCCCCCTGGCAGTAGTTCCCTGCAAACAGAGTTACAAAGACCAGCTGAGACAGGCACCACGGCTGATCCTTCACTCTGTGCCTCAGAAAACTCTGACCATGGGCTCTGAAGGGCTGTGTTGGCTACTTGAGCCACACAGGGCTCCGAGGCAAAGAGCTGGAACCTGCAGGCTCTTCCCAGTGAAGAACTGCAGCCCATGGGAAGGATCCACGTTGGAGAAGGTCATGGAGGACTCTCTGCCGTGGGAGGGACCCCACGCTGGAGCAGGGGAAGAGTGTGAGGAGGAAGGAGCGGCAGAGATATGTGTGATGAACTGGTCACAACCCCCATTCCCCATCCGCCTGTGCTGCTTAGGGGGATGAGGCACAGAATTCAGGAGTGAAGCTGAGCCTGAGAAGGGGTGAAGGGGGACGGTGCTTTGGCCTTGTTTTTCATTTCTCATTATCCTACTCTGATGTAATTGGCAATAAATTAAACTGACTTCCCCAAAGTGAGTGGCTTTTGCCTGTGCTTGTAATAGCTGAGTGATCTTCCCTTCCTTATCTCAACTCACGAGGCTTTGGTAATATTTTCTTTCCCCTGTCCAGCTGAGGAGGGGAAGCGATAGAGCAGCTCGGTGGGGCACCTGGCACCCACCCAAGGTTAACTCACCCCAGGAGCCCAGACCAGGCTTTTACAGTGTCTCCGGGGCCTCAGCTCAGAATGTTCTGAATCGTGTCAAACAGGCTCATGGTCTCAACACTGAGACACTGTGGGGAGCGCTTGAAGGTGCCCGTGACCTCGACATCCCCTTCTGCTCTTGCTGTGGAGCTTGAACTCCTGACTCCGTGGGATGACTCTGTAACGTGAGCAGAAACATTCTGAAAGGTCCCAGGCGGCCTGTAGCTGGAGGATGCAGTTTTTCATTGTATATGGGAGCTTTTACAAAGTAACAAAAAGTGCAACCCCTTGTGGCTGTTCTTTCCTACAGAGAGATTTGCATTAGCAACTCAGCCCTGGAGTGCCGGTGGGGACGGGGCAGATGGAATCTCCCGCTCGGGGTTCCCTGGGCTGTCCTCGGGGGGAAAGCCCGGAGCCCGAGGAGGGGCCCTGGATGTTCCGTGTGAGCCGAGGGCTGCCCGGCTGCCCGTGGGCAGGAGGAGCTCTGCTGCACCGGGAACCTCCTGGGTGCACTGGTTTCTTCCCCGCCCCGTGGCTAACTGCCTCCGTGGGACGTGCCGGGAGGCTGTTGGCGGTACGAACAGCCTCGGGGGGAGCCCTTGGGGCACGTGGCCGGGAAGGGCAAAAGCTCCGGGACTCTGTCCCCCGGGCGAGGCGTTTGTGAGCCGGAGCTGGGCGGCCCTTAGAGCCCGGCCCGAGGACGCCCCGTCGGGCAGCACAGCCTGAGCCCGTGGGGAGGCAGCAAGAGAGCCTGGGGGAAAGGCCGCCCTGCCCTGCCTGCCTCGGCCAGCCCGGCTCCCTCTCCCCGGGCAGCGCTGCCCGAGCGCGGCTCTTCGGTGCCCTCAGGAGCACAGACCCGCCGCGGCCGTCAATGAGAAGAGGTGCTGAGGCCAGGCCTTGGCTCCGGGGGGGGCCGGTGGTGCCGGTGGCGGTGGCGGGGCCGGGCGGGCGGGGGAAGCGGCCCGGGGCCCGGGGCCGGGCGGGGCCGGGCGGGGCGAGGCGGCCCCGGCGGGCGGAGCGGCAGCGCCCCCTGGCGGGCCCGCCCGGGGCTGTCCCCCCGCCCCCGCCGGCCCCGCCCGGCCCCGCCCGCGGCGGTTCGTGCCCGGCCGCAGCCCCGGCTCCTCTCCCCGTGTCTCCCAGCGCGCAGTAATACACCGCCGCGTCCCCGCGCCGGGGCCGGGCGAGCCACAGGGCGCTGGACCGGCGGTCTGCCGCCACCGACAGCCGCCCCGGCGGGGCCTGCAGCTCCTTGGAGCCTTTCAGAGCGAGCGCCAGGAATGCGGGGGCTCGGCCCGGGAGCTGACGGTACCAGAGGATGTAGTCGTAAGACTGGATGTTGGGGTGGGAGCAGCTGATGGCGACGCCGGTGCCCTCGCTGGTCTCTGCCGACGGCTCCTGCTGCACCTGGGCTCTGCCCGCAGCCACTGCCGAGGAGAAAAGAAGAATCACTTCGCTTCAGCTGAACGTGTCGTGCAGCGGGAGAGGGGAGAAGGGGACACTTCACAGATGGTGGGGGTGTGATCTGAGAACACAGGATGGAGAGACCGTTTCTCGGAGAGTGGTGGTTTGGGGACAGGAATGTATGAGGGAGGTTTGGAAGGACAGTCCGAGTGAGGAAGAGGAGAAGGGGCTGAGGAACAGAGATTGGCTGGGAGAGAAGGAGAGATGCATGCATGCATGGATGGATGGATGGATGGAGAAGCGGAGTAAGAAAATAGAGAGGGAACCTGGGAGGGAATGATCTCATTGGGGGCAGAAGGGAGGACAGAGAAGGGAATTTTGTTGAAAAAGGCCGAGCCTCGGTCCCCGCAGCCCCTGTCCCAGCCCGCGCCGTCGCCAGCCCCGCGCACCCAGGAGCACCGCGGCCAGCCCCGCCAGCCCTGCGCCCCGGCCCCGCCGCATCCCGCCGCTCCGCCGCCCGCGCCTCGCTGCCCCCCGCCAGCCCCGGCTCTCTGCTCCGGCCGCGGCGCCTCCTCTCCGCCGCCTCCGCTCCTCTCCGCCGCCGCCAGCTCCGCCCCGGGGCTGAGCCCTGCGCCGGCGCCGCTCGGGCTCTCGCCCGGGCTCCGAGCGCTCCGCGGCTCTGCACCGGCACCGCTTTGGCTCCCGGGAATCCCACTCTCTCCCTCCTCCGCCAAGGGCTCCCCGGCAAGAAGAAGCCTGCCCAGCGCCAGCTGCAGCCTGGGGCAGCACCAGGGCCTTGGCCCAGCACATGGAGCCGCTTCCCAGAGCTGGCCCCGAGCTCAGCGCCTGCAAACAGCAGCCACTCACCTCCTGCCCGGGGCAGGGAGGAGGCTGAGAGCCTCCCTTCAGCTGCCCCTCTGCAGGCCGAGCACAATGCCTCCGAGCTGCTCTGGAGCACAGGGGATGGCAGGCCCAGGGTGACATGGGCGTGCAGGGTTCAGGGAGGGCAGGGGACAGGGGGAAGCACAGAGGCCCCGTGGACCTGAGCAGGGACCTGCAGAGCTTGTCTGGATCAACCCCGCCTGGAACAGTTCCCGTTAGTTCAGGCCGCTCCGGGGTGGAGACTGCAGAATCTCCCAGGGAAATCCATTCCAGTTCTCGTTCTTTCTTTTAGCCTCTTGCTCATCTAGAAATCTCCCTGTTCCAGAATCCTCGACTCCTGTCACAGAGCACCTCCACAGTCTAGTCCGTCTTCTCTCCTTCCTCTGAAATCTTTTTTCCTGGATCTGCTGGGAACAATTTGTCTGACAGAGATCAGTGTCTGCCTGTTGCCTGTGGTTGGGTGTCATCCCCCAGCTTGCAGGAAGTTCTGACCTTCCCACCGCTCGATGTGTTCATGAAATCTTTGGAGTATTGATCCTCCTGCTGATCCCTGAGAAAGCCCATCAGACTCTGCCAGTTGGGATTTGCACCACACAAACCCTCCTTGAGCCTGGCAGTCCAGGCAATATTCCACCCACATTATCATTCTCTCACTGCACACATTTCTCACAAATTTCTTCTTAAATTAAGTGTGAGAGAGGCATTCATGTTCTTGCTGAACTCTAGGTACACACCTCCCTTGCCCCCCCCTTATTCCACAGTGCCTGTTCCCTCCTGAGCCACCAGCAAGTTTTCCCTCAGCTACAGCAGAGCCTCAGCCCAGCAGCAGCTCCACGGAGAGGGGAATCAGCCCTGGCTGAGCTCTCCCAGCAGAGCTCCCTGGCACTGATCTCACCGAGGTCACTCAAGGGAAGGGGGAAGCCTTGGCTGCACTGTGTCCAAGCTGGTCCTGAGCCCAGGCAGACAAATATTCAGGGGGGGAGATGGGCTTAGAACATTGACCCACTGTAGACAGCCCTTGTTGGCAAGAGAGTCTCCCCTGGACAGCCCTGTGGGACAGCAGCAGGCTTTGGGGGATGTGGTGTCAAACCTAAGGCACTTTCCCTTGTGGTCCCTGTGGGCTGAAGTCCAAGGCAGCCATCATTTCTTTGGCTTTCCTTGTGAGAGCCACAGGGTCTGTCACTTCCCCTCAGAGCACAGTGATATCAGGCTCTGTGTGCCTTTCATTCATTATCTCTTTGGTCCGAGGTCTCAGGTCCTGCCTGACGCAGCACCTGACCTATGATCTGCACAGGTACATTGTGATATGTCCTGCTGCAGACAGCACCAACACTGCCCGGGAAGCAGATCCCCTCAGGGATGGCCAGCACATGGCCAGCAGGATTCCTCAGCCTTTCTCCTTGCCCAGAAAGCAATCCCCATCCCTCTGATCTCTCTAGAGCTGGGGAGAGCAGCCGTGTCCTGGCCTGGAGAGGCAGGGAGGGGGCACTGCCAGCCATGCTGAGGCATTCCATGATGTTACACTCTTTTGCTGTTTAAGCATACCAAGTAAACTCAGACACCAGTGTGAAAAGAGCAGGCGTGTTTTACTGGGCAGAACTAAATAATGTAACACAGTAATACAGAAACATAGAGTAAGAAAAGGCAGAAGAGTGCATTTAAACAAATGGGAAAATAGAGGGTAATGCATCAAACCTTTACTACCTGAGAGAAAGAATAGTGATTAAGAAAGATCCATCACCACTTGCATACTTTACCATCATCCAGCCCCGCAGTGGCTGGGCAGCCCCGGTTACAGCGAGGGTTTGCAGAGCCTGTCCCTGCAAGTGGGAAATCCTATGCGGTGCGTCCACCCATAGGTGAGGCATCCAGAGTCGCTGTGAGTGGGTCTGGCCATATATACCCCAAAATCAGCAAGCCAGAATAGCTGGCACCTTTGTTTTTAAGCAGAAATATCTGGTTTAAATCTCACATTAGATTCCCCCAGAGCCTGGCTAGAGCTCAAGGGGGAATCTAGAGGAGTTTCACTTCTTATCTAATTGGATTATGCGCAGGGTCTCACAACAGGCCACAGTGACAAACCATTGTCTCCATGACCCTGTTATTTTATCCACACAGGAAGATGAATATACATTCAACATAGCTGCATCTTCCATACACATTTCACTAATGATTCCATACGGAGGTAACGCCTTCAGTTCAGGGCCTGTTGTTCAGGCTTCAATACATCCACTTTTTAGAGAAAAACAGGCAGTTTGTTCTAACTTAGTATAATAAGTATTAGGACAATGGTTATCACTTATAAAATATAGAGGATTCATCAATAGGTCAACTCTGGCTTGGGCCAGTTGTCCAAGCCTTAGCACTTCATACACTGAATTAAACTAAGGGCCCAAGGTGGAGTGAAACCATCCTTGTAGTGGCCTGACATTGGCAGCAGCGGAGCGTGAGCTTTGGAGGGGCAGGAAAAGGAGGGCTCAGGAGCCAGGGGCTGCACTTCAGAGCCTCTTCCCTGGACACATCTCTAGCAGGCTGGTGCCATCACCGTTCAGCTGCACTCAGGCTCCTTCTGACCCCGGGAACCTGCTGCTCTGTGGTGCTCATGGACAGAGCAGAGGAGAGTGTCCCTGCCATGAGCAGCACATTCCCTCGTGATGAAGGACACACAAGGACACACACACACACACACACCGGCTCATGTACACTAACATGGAATTCTATACAGATTTGTACTCCCACATGCATCCACACAAACGTGTCTGCTTACAGGTAAACACAAGAAAAGAACAAGCACGGGAACACAACGGACCATGGACACTGCTGAGGATCCCTGGGGACTGGGCAGTGTCAGGCAGGGTGGGGTCAAACCCCAGCAGCACAACACCTACACCTGGGGAGGCAACAACAAGAGACCACGGAGGTGAGCTGAGGAGGGAGGCAGGCAAACATATGGACACGGTATAACTTCATGGGTGGGATCCCACGGCATCCGTCTGAGGAGGGCTGGAATTTCATTCTAATAACACTTCAAACAGCCCCACCCGAGCGACCCAGGCTGACATCACTTGCCTGCTCTGGAAACATCCAACACTTGAGCTGAGTCTTCTGCCAGCACTGCTGCATTCCTGCCCTAGAAATCCTGGGGCCTTTCATCCCAGCGCTCAGAACAAGCCTCCACTGGGCAATGGGCATGGCACAGACCTGGCAATGAAAAGGAGCAGTGCAGGAAAGGAAAGCACAGCCCATATCATTAGCTGCGATGGTTTGCATTCAAGATGAGCTTGTCAGAAAATGGTTACCTCTGCAAAGGGTGCCTCTGGTCCTGCGGCAGTGAAGGGCAGGTATAAAAGGCAGCCCAAGTCCCTGCTCTCTCATGCCCTTCTCTTGGCTCCTTCTGCTTGGGAACCAGGTGAGTCTGAAGCCCCTTCTCCTCCTCTTCCATAGGGAGATCTGCACTTGGGAGACATCCCAGCTGATATTGCTCTGTCCTGTCCTGGGGTCTGGATATTCTTGTCATGACAAAGGGAAGTGGGGACCAGGTCTGGTTGGAGAAAGACTAGGGGACGTTTGGTTTATGAATTAGGATAGATCTTCATTGGGCCAGGCTGATATGTGTGGGTCTTGTCAAAGTTCCATCTCCCCAGTATGTACTGGCCTTGGCTCCTTGGTGACAGGGTAACCAGGCAGGTCCTCACCCACCCTTGTGCTCTGCTTCCTCCCTGCTTCTACCCAGGTGCACCTCCACCCTCAGAGACATGTCCTGCTACGACCAGTGCCTGCCATGCCGGCCCTGTGGCCCGACCCCGCTGGCCAACAGCTGCAATGAGCCCTGTGTCAGGCAGTGCCAGGACTCCACCGTGGCCATCCAGCCCTCCCCCGTGGTGGTGACCCTGCCCGGCCCCATCCTCAGCTCCTTCCCACAGAACACCGTTGTGGGCTCCTCCACCTCCGCTGCCGTTGGCCGCATCCTCAGCTGTGACGGAGTGCCCATCAACTCTGGGGGCTTTGACCTCTCCTGCATTACCAGTCGCTACTGTGGCAGAAGGTGCCCCCCCTGCTAAAGGGGCTGGCAAAGCCCCATGGACACACCTTGAGGAACTCAGAACATGGTGCTGGGCAGAGGATCAACTTTTGGATCTTGTTTTCAGGATAGTTGAATGGTTTTGCCTTTCTTTCCTTTTTCTTTTTTTGCTGCCTCTCCCGTCACACACCCCAGCACCAGCTGGGTAAGGTCCATCTATCTCCTCTCCCTCCCTGGGACAGGCAGACAGACATCACGCAGGAACTTCTCTACGGCCAAGGACTGCAGGGTCTCAGCTGCCCCTGGGGCTTTCTGTGCTGCTGACCTCCACTTGGAGGGACTTTGTTTCCTTCTTTTGACCCATTAAAGTTCTGCTGCATTCAGGCCTGGCCTCCATGTGGTCCTTCCCTCTGTGGACACTGCCCAAGCTGCCAAAGGAGAAGGGTGTTTCTCTGGGTGGAAGGGGGTGAAGGGCACAGGGAGACCTTGCCTTGTTGTGTCTCTGTGCACAAACGCCCAGAAAGGCAGGAGGCTCTGAGGGGTCAGCAGCCCCATCAGCTCCTCAGCAAGAGCCTTCCTCTTGCTATGGCTGGAGCCGCGCTGGCTTGTGCAGGGGCTTGGCTTTGGGCTCTGAAAGGTGATTTGCTTTGCACAATGGCAAGAGTGGTAAAGGAGGGAACAGCCCTTGGGATGGCCCAGAGCAGCTACTCCACCTTCCTCTGCCCTCCACCACTCAGTCTAGGCCCACGGCCAGCACACCTGCACGGGACTAGCAGGGAAAAGTCGCCCATGCTGCTGAACGTCTTGAGGCTGGACATGGGAGCTACACCTGTGGGAGCTGCGGGTAGTCAGCACAGAAATGGGGACAGTGAAACAGAGTATTTCTGAGGGGATCTAATTGCTCTGAGACAGAGTGTGCAGGAGAACATGAAGATCGGTGAGGACAAGGGTGCTGGGTGCACTTCCCAAGAGAGCTGTGGGTAGGTGCAGAGCTCTTGTCCGCTTCATTGGTCCATCCAGAGAGTTTCTCCTCAGGAATTGCTGCCGTTCTGGTGAGGGAGGATTTTCTTGTAAGTCTCATCCCTTCCAATCAGTGGAAATGTGTCTCAGCAGCCACTACTCTCTCATATGCTGTTTCCTATATGAACCTCCAGATGCGTTGACAGAAGTGTCCAAGTGGAAGAATGGAAATCCCCACACCCCTGTCCTTCATCGAGAGGGCATTACAGCTCATGAAGCACAGCTTAGAATAACTGAAGGCCAAAAGGTCTATCACAGTGTTTCACTTGCATGCCTGATAACATTTTTCTATAGTCATGCTGCTAATAACCATCATCATCATCATCCCATAGACCTCCTGTGCTACCACACTAAACCTTGTGACAAGCAGAACGTCCCTCAGGTCCTTGGCAATGATGATCCTGCCTGCAATTGTCCTTGTAGAAGAGGGAGGGAAGGCATTGTTCCTGACAGATGAGTAAGGCCTTTGGCCAAAGCACTGCCAAAGTGCTGCTGCTGACTCCTGGCATGGCCCCTGGTTTGCCGGCCCAACTAAAGAGCTCTTGGAAATGTAGGAAAAGGGCACAGGATCCATGCAGGCGTTACACTTCAGCCTAAGGGCATTTGTGCCAGAAGTTAAGTTTTATTTGTGGTGATTTCAACCATTGGCTGACAGAGCAGGAGCTGTTCTTTACATTGCACTTATTCCTGTGCTGTATACTTTGATTTACACCCTATGAAACAGGGATGTGAAAGCTGCTGGTATTTGTTCACTGCCAGCACTGGCCAGGCTGTGGTGTTTGACAGCTGAAATGATGATGAGATCTGTTTCCACTTGAATTAAACACTCTAAAAGCCTGACTGACCCGAATGGGGTAATGCGTGTGTGGATGGGACGTGGACAGTGCCCTGTGCCCTGGCAAGGGGTCATCACATTGTACTGTGCTGTGGGAGTGACTGAGAACTGCTGTGGATTGCCCTGGGAGGTCACTGATCTTCCCTCCTCCAAAACCACCTGGACACGGTTCTGGGCAACTGGCTCTAGGTGGCCGTGTTTGATCAGGGCCCTTGGACCAAATGACACCCAGAGGTCCCTTCCGACCTCAACTGTTCTGTGATTCTCTCATTCTGGGAGAGCAGCTGATGTAGAGCAGCTCAGGGTTCCCAGCATCTGCAGGGATTTAAGGTTCCTATACTATTCTCTCCTCCTTTGCAGCTTTTGCACTAATTAATGACATTCTAAGGAATGTTTGGAAGAGGCTGAGTGCCTCTCTTACTGGAAACAGACACTCTCATTTCTGGTTCCCCAGCCCCAGTGTCTGCAGTCTGTGGGGAGTCTGGCTTGTCCCAGGGACACCACTCTCTGCTGCTGTGTGAATACACCACTGAGGCACCATTTCCTTTCCACAACAGGGGCCAGTCCCCCACTCTTGCATCTCCCTTCATGAAGTCACTAAGAATAGCTGAGAGCATCTAAGGCTCTAAGAATTTTCTCACTTGTGATGTGGGGATTCTTTGTGGCTGCAGCAATATGGATGTGCTCTAGTTATTACCTATATCCCTGACACACAGACCCTGGACACAGAAAGGCTCAATGCCTGGAAAAGCCATGACAGCTTCGTCTCTGACTTTTCTAGGGAGAAAACACCTGAATAAAGCCCAGTCAAACCCCTGATCTCCCTAAAGCTGATGGCAATGGCAGGAACTGATTCACTGCCTTCACTCCAGGGCCTGAAGGACTTGCCTAGGACTTGTCTTGGCAAGAGGCTGAGAACTGGCATTGAACTTCCTGGTTGTCAGAGCTGTGTGTGCATGTTCATGCTCACATACATGTTCTTCTGGCTGTGCTCACGTGTCCATTTGCACATACGTGTGTCTGTGTGTGCCTGGGGCAATGCACAGGCAAGCAGGAGTGTGCACAAATATTGGCTGCGGGTCTGTTTGTGCACATCTGTTGATGAGGGCGTATGTGTTTTATCACATGCACGTGCCTTCATGCAGCTGAGCACGGACGGGTGTGACAATGGTCTGCAGAGATGTAAGTGTGTGGGCACAGGGTTGTGTAGGTGTGTGCTTTTATGCGTGCACAGCGCTGTGCATGAACGTGCAAGTGTATCTGGACAGCCATGGGTGCAGGAGGATGCATATATGTCAGCATGTGTGTGGAATATCTGTGTGTACGTGTTGGTTTGGGGGGTGGCTGTGCCTGTGCCTGCTCGTGGGCTCCTTTGGAAACCTGTGTGCACACACCTCTTTCTAAGTGCTCAGATATGACACATGTCTCTGTGTGTGCATGCCTGTGTGTGTGCGTACCTCGGTGCGGGTATAGGTGTGCGTGTGTGTGCACACGTGAGCGTATGTCAGTGGTCTTGCTAAAATCCAGGTACAGCTGAGCCAGTGCCCCTCCCCTTCCCCACAGAGCCAGTCACCTCCTCACAGAGAGCAATGAGGTCGCTCAGGCGTGATTTGTCCTCAGTTAACTCATGTCAGCTGCTCCCAAATCCCTTCTTTCCTTTCATGAGCTCAGGAACGGCTTCTGAGAACATTTGCTCCATCTCCATTCCAGGGACTGAGTAGAAACTGTCCTGTCAGCTCCCTGAAACGCCTTTAGATGCCTCCCAAGTGATCCCATTGACTTGTGTATCGCCAGGTGAGAGTAAGAGCTCCTTCGGTGTTTATTCTTTTACTGTGGGTGCTGCTTTATTCCCAGAGAGGTGCGGGAAGGTTCCGGGGTGTGGTGGGCCGGAGGATTAGCACTATCAGTAAACACTGAGAAGAATAGGCATCGAGTACCTCAGCTTTTTCTCTTGGTCATTTGTCAACAAGTCCCCTTCCCCAACGAGCAATACGTAGCCTTCCTTTTGCTGCCAATCGGCTCAGAGAGAATTTCTTGTTTCCCTTCACCTCCATTACCAGTTTCCACTCCAGCTGTGCTTTGGCTTTTCCTGACTCACCGTTCTGCACCTTGCAGAGACCATCCTTGTGCTCTGAGGAGGCTGTCTTGAAGGTTAACCCCCTCTCCCGGGACCCTCTGTGCTCCAGGGCAGTTTCCCATGGCATCCAGCCAAGCAGGAAAGTCCCTGGTGAGACTAAGCCGTGCTCTTCTCCAGTCAGGGGCGCTCATCCTCCTGTTTGTCCTGTCAGGCCTCTGAGCATCCTGAGCTCCACAGTCTCCTGGACAGTGAGGGCAAGGCTGCCCTTGACCTTTACATCATCCAACAGTTCTTCCTCATTTGTGAGTAGCAGGTCTAAGAGAGTCTCTGCATTGCCTTTTCATGGATTTCCTGCATCAAATATTTGTCTTTCATACACACTAGACATGTTCTGCTTTGCTTGTGCCCAGCCATTTTCCTCCTGCAGTAGATCCTGAGGTGGTCAAAGTCACCCACGTGTGCCTGGGCTTTGGACTGTGACTATGAGGCTTTTCCCAACTGCAGAGCCTCCAGACCCTTCCCACAGTCACTGAAGAGACATCAGCTCACACACAGGAATTATCCCACCCCATAGCAGATGTGCACGGCAAGCGGAACGACTCCTCTTTCAGGAAACAATGACCCTGCCCTTGACCTACGGTGGCCTCTGAACTCCCCAGACAGCAGAAGCTCACAGCAGGGCCTTCCTGCCTGGTCACATCTCCATGGCTTGCTTCATCATGTGATCAGGTGTGAACCCACAGTCTGTCCTGCCAGCGCCTACAAGCACCTCCATCCCATGCCTAAAGCCCACATCCATGTCCATGGTACTCAGAGACAGAGAGAGAGCAGGGAAAGGGCTTTTGTGGGAGCGAACTGGCTCAAGCTGGGCATGTTACTCTCATCACCTGCATCTTCTGCTCTCAAGAAGCACAGATCAGTCTTCCCTCAGACACACAAAACCCTTGAAAACAGGGTTTGGAGGAGATGATTTTGTCAATTCCAAGACATCTGTGGACAGTGTAGACATCTCTCTTTTAGCATCTTGAATCTCCTCAACTAACTCTTAATGACTAGAGGTCTAGATTTGTTTGTGTGTGTGCGTCTGTGTTCATGTGCACATGTGTGTGTTGTCTAACCCAGCTGTTTGGTCTACCTTGAGTGTCCTTTAATGGACTCCTCTAGGATGTAAGGAGTTGAATGTCATGTTGATGTGTTTTGCTCCGCAAATGATGGGGCTCCCATCATTTCACAGAAAAGATGCCTTAACTGGGGAATGTACTTTGCATCAAGCAGGAAATGAAAAGACAGCGATTCCGGAAGCCAAAACACAGCCCATAGCATTAGGTGGGATGTTTTGCATTCAGGATGAGCTTGTCAGATAATAACCACCTCTACAAGGGATGCCTCTGTCAGCCTGGGGCAGTAAAGGTCCAGCATAAAAGCCAGCAGAGCTCCTCGCTCTCTCATCCACTTCTCTTGCCTCCTTCTCCTTGAGAACCAGGTGAGTCTGAGGTCCCTTCTCCCTCTCTGCTTTCTCACAAAGGAGGTCTCACTTCAGTGAACCTGCCAGCTGAGACCGGCTTTGTTCCATACCAGATCTTGGGGCTGCTTGTCATGGGAGAGGGGAGAGGGGAGAGTTCAGCTTGGAGGGATTCTGGAACGGTACTGAGGAGGCTTCTGTACTCAGGGGTAGACAGTAGCCACATAGGAGCTGCTGGCTTTTTCTGGACTTGGGCAGAATGAGTCCAAGAATCCCTCATACATCTCTGCACAGCCTCATATTGCAGTGACAAATAGCTCATCATGAATCCCCATATATTTCTTCCTCCCTGACCTATCTTGCAGGTGCAAATCGTGTCACAAGACATGTCCTGCTGCAAACCGTGTGTGCCCTGCGAGCCCTGCTGCCAGCCCTGCGGCCCGACCCCGCTGGCCAACAGCTGCAATGAGCCCTGTGTCAGGCAGTGCCAGAGCTCCACCGTCGTCATCCAGCCCTCCCCCGTGGTGGTGACCCTGCCCGGCCCCATCCTCAGCTCCTTCCCACAGAACACCGTTGTGGGCTCCTCCACCTCCGCTGCCGTTGGCAGCATCCTCAGCTGTGACGGAGTGCCCATCAACTCTGGGGGCTTTGACCTCTCCTGCATTACCAGCCGCTACTGTGGCAGAAGGTGCCCCCCTTGCTAAAGCCACTGGTGACAGCCCGCACAAGGACCCCAGGAACCCAGAAGCTCGTGCTGGACTGAGGACAGAGCTCCTGGCCAGTGATTTCAGGGAGGCTGAGCATCCTTCCAAGGGAGGGCAGCTGTGCCTCTCTGGTAACATGGCCAAAGTCTAACTCCTCTGCCTTCTCTTCCCTCTCATCTCTTTCTTCTCTACTGTTCTTCTGACCTTTAAGACCCCCAAAGTCAATCTGGGGAATCTGGTTGCCCCTCTCCCTCTGTGCTGATGGATCCCTTCTGGGATCTCCACCATGGCCAATGGGCACAGACATTTGGCAGCTGCTGGTGGTCTCTCTGCTCTGGCTGCCTCCCCTCAAAGTGAACTCGTTTCCCTCTCTCAGAATCATTAAAGCTTTCTGCATCCCAGCCTCTGTCTCCACATCATTCTTTGGTTGGTGGACATTGTGTCAACTTGCTGAGGAATAAACGCATTGGCATGACCGGTGGGGTTGGGGCGAGAAGTTTCATCATTCGGAGAGGAAGGGGAGGATGGGACACATGGCAGTCGGGCACCTTCTGGCATTGTCACTTGGAGCTGAAGATGACATCTTGGCCACAGACACTTGGGACCTCCTGGAGAAGGATCTTGACCTACAGATCCCTGCATGCAGGGGGGAAACAGAACTGCCAGGAGTGAGCCGGTGGCAGTTGCCCCAGGAAGGCCATAAGGCTGAGATACTGGAAGTGCTTGTCAAGACCAACCTGGCCATTTGCTGAGAGAGAGAGAGTCAGAAAAGCACCTCCCAGCCCCGAGATAACAGAGCTGCCAGAAACGACTCTGTTGGGGGAGCAAAGGAAGGAGCCTGGAAGAGAAAATCTGTTCTTCCTGTGCCTGAAATGCTCCTTCTGGGTTTCTTCCTTTACTGGAAGAAACACCAGTGGCTCCCTCAACCAAGAACATTCTCAGCATCTCCACAGTGAGGGGCCCTCGGGGTCTGTGGGTGTCCCAGTGGTGGGAAGAGGCTGTTCCCGGTCAGCTGGCAGTGGAGTCCTCACCCCCCCAGCTAGAATCACCTGCTCTTCTGCACAGCCCCTGCCGGGCCATCTGGGAGGTCAGGGGTTTTGCATCGTCCCCTGAGGTCCTTCAGCTCTCTGGAGACACTGCTGTTTCTTCTGGGAAGAGAAGTCTCCTCTGTTTCTCCCAGGTCTCCCATTTCTTTCCTCAACAAAGCTTCTCCCCCAAGTCCCCAGAAATATCAGATGAGCCCTGCTGTGCAGCAGCCCAGGGGCTTTGCCTGTGTCCTGCTCTGCTGGTATAAACTACAGACTGAGAGGAACTTGCCTTCAGCGTGGCAGCTGAATGCCACAAAACCAAAGGCAATAAAGAGAACAAACTCCATAGGGAAAAGGGCGATGGGTCAACAGGAACAGGATGAGGGATCAGTGGGTCACCCCCCTACACACACAGGGAGCCCATGGGGCACCCCCTGGAGCGCTGCACTGCGAGGGGTGGGGTACAGGGCAGCCCTGCACCCCAGAGCTGAAAGGGCATGCAAAGGGATGGGGGGTGGGCAGGTGGAGACCCCTGCTGCCACCCCCTTCCCAGATCAACTCCCGAGTGATCCCATCCACTAGTCACAACAAAGATAACTTCCTGTTCATTTTGATTAAGTCTCATATAGTCTTTGCTCCAGAAAACCTCCACAATGAGGTGAATAACGATCCAGGTAATGATAATGGCAACAATAAGCACATTCTCGTGGAAGTGCTGTACCTCTTCATGCTGTAAAATAAGGTTTCCAGAGAAGTGGAGGGTCCTTATTTCAACAGAGCCTTTCCCAGGTGGAGAAGCAGGCTGAAGCTTACCCTCCCACAAGCTCCTGAGATGGATCTGCTTTCTGAGGCTTTGCAGCAGACGTAAGAGCTGTACAGGAAGATGAGGATTTCTGCAGTTCGACTGA
Organism: Athene noctua; assembly: GCF_965140245.1. Taxonomy (NCBI): domain Eukaryota; kingdom Metazoa; phylum Chordata; class Aves; order Strigiformes; family Strigidae; genus Athene; species Athene noctua. The sequence goes on along the minus strand of NC_134061.1, from coordinate 7,386,868 downwards.
GAGGAGAAAAAGAGTCATAATCCTCAACCGGCAACTGTCCTTGCTGACCCCAGGGCCACATCACTGGCAGTCTCTCCTTCCTTTATGTTTGTGACTCCTCTCTCAACATCCCTAATACTTTCTTTGTCTGACTTTCTGCACCTGGCTCCATCATAGGGTCTGCCCCACACCTCCCTCAGCCCGCCTCTAGGATGTAGCTCTCTGACACCTGGAGAATGACACTCCAAGCCCTGCAGATCCCGACTGTCCCGTTTAAATCCTCCAGGCAGAATCAGCTTTCGCCTCTACCCAAACCAAAGCACCTCAGGGGCCAGTGGATCTCCCTGCCTGCCTGTAGTGGCCCACAGTAACCAGAAGGTGATTGTTCCTGGAGGAGTTAGGGATCGTCCGCATGGCAGCTGACCTGAGCAGGCACGGACACGTGCTGTGCTGTGCCCTAAATATCACTTGGCGCTCAGCAATGATGCCACAAACATGTGGCACAAACCCTTGGTCCTCTGAGGTAAACGCTACGTGTATTGGAGCCCTGCTTCCTGAGAAGGCCCGACATCGCCTGTTAATGGGAAGTAGAGGATAAATCTGTTTTCTTTTTGCTTCCGCACACAGACCTTTACTTTGCTTTGCTTACATTAAACCAGCTTTTCTTTTACCCACAAGGGGTTGGGTTTTTTTCCTATCTTATTTTCTTTCCCTCCCAACAGATATTGTTTATAGGCTTAATTCATAGAGCACAGGAGCTCTAGGAACAATTCTGACAGTTCCACGCAGTATGCACAGGTGCTCGAGGAACAGTACTGACATTTTAAGCATCTTAGACAGGCTAGGTAACGAGAAGCTAGACATAGATTAACTGTATGTTAAATAGAACATTTTGAGTCTTTTCTCAGAAGTCTAGAAGTGAACTATGATGAAGATTGCTCAGAAGATACGTAACCATGATGACCAAAGACTGCATCAATGAGCAGTGGTGTCCGAAGAAGAATTGGTACAGAATGATGAGAACTACTTGAAACAGTGGAATACAGTGGACTCTGGAAATTGATGATGAATTGAGAGCTGAAAGTTCCTGGAAAATCACCAAAGACAATTTCTGTTGTATGTTATATCATGTATATAGGGGGTGATTTTGGGAGCTGTTGCCACTCACCGAGGTGCTGGCTCCACTCTGAACTCTTAATAAAGCAAGCCTAGAGATACCCACAGTCTGGTGAAATCCTTTAACGGTGACAGAGCGACTTGGTGGGTACCTGGCTCAATGCCAAGGTCAAACCACCACACCTATACCCTCTGATGTCACGCAACACTCACATTTGTTCATCCCCCAAACACGAGCACGGGCCCTCAGCCCATCTAATAGCCCTGCCTGGAGCCTGGGCCCTCTCACCCAGCACCTGGGGCTCCTCCTTCTCTCTGGCTAGGCCAGCCTGATGTTCACTAGCAAAACGATGTGTGAAATCACCCACTGCCACCATCATCCCCACACTCTTGGGTCCCTCAAACCTTACCATGGCTTGGTAATATCAGCCTGTCTAGCAGCCATGAGCGGGCCCTGGGCTCCCTTACCCACCTCTGTCTCAGACTTTAGATACAGATTTCTGCCCACTCACTCAAATATGCTGCCAGTTCCACATACGCACCCATGACCATCAGGGTCATTTCTCAAAGAAGAATGAGAAACACGCTGAGGTCCCTCCAGTCACTCGTTCCTAGACCTGCCACGCGTACACGTGCAGTGTGGTCCCTGCAGTTGCTGACAGCAAGATGTATGACCCCTCGGCCAGGTTCTTCCTTCTCCAGTTGCTGGCACCCAGACCTTGCTCACACTCCAGTCCCTCCAGATGCTGGCGCAGAGGGTGATAGGCCCTGTGACCTGTGACCCTTCTCCAGGTGCTGGCACTTAGATCTTTCAGCACACGGCCTGGTGATTCAGCTACTGGCCCCCAGGCCTGCAATCCCTATGGGCATTGGTTGCTTGTCCAGTTACTGACACCCACCTCTCTCTTTCACACCAGTCTCTCCAGTTACTGCACTCAGACCTTGCAGCACTCACACAGGGGAAAGGGAGTGAAGTTAGTCAGTAGGATGGTTAGAAAACCATTTCACAAGACGTGGGGACAGTAGTGATCAGGCACAGGCATCATCCCAACATGTGCCCTGACTGAGCCCTGCTTCTGTGCTGTTGGCTCCTTTGTCCTTCCTCCTCTCTACCGACTCCCCTTACTCCTCCCCAGTCCCCTCTTGCCCACCACCTTTGACCCTTCCCCTAAGCATTCCTTCAGAACTCTTGTCTAGTCCTGCAGGACCCCCTCAAACATCCCAAATCCTCATGTTCCTCTCCTCACTTCTTGTCACTTACAAAGCTCAGCCTCAAGCACTTCAAAGCTTCCCCTGCAGTTCCCTGATGGCCCATCAATTAGAGGCTGAAGAGCTCTGGTCTCCCTCCTTGTCTCCCTCATCACTCCCTGAGGGACTGCTGTCATTGTGTGCCTTGATTATCACTTTCCCTTTGACTTGTTCTTCCCTTTGAAAGGGAAGGGGACTTGATCAGACAGCCCTAATGAACTGGGTGCTTTCGGCTTTCAAATGCCCTGACAGGACCCTCTGGGGAAGTTCCTCAGGTGTGCAACTTCCTCAAGAAGCTCAAAGGCTCCTGTCCCCTGAAACAATTGGTTCTCTTGAGTCAAGGCTTTGGGGTGAAACCCCATGGCAATTCTGGGGAGTCCCTAGAGCTGAAAGAGGCCTGAAAAGCAGGGGCACAGCTCAAGGGTTGAACAGAAAATCTTGTCCAGTACCTGGTTGATGGGCCTTTGACACATGTTGGGGCTCTCACTGATCCCCAGTTGCAGACCTAGGAAAACATCTTCCTTCTTCTGGCTTTTTTTTTTTTTTTTTTTTTTTTCCCCAGAAGATTAAACCACAGGAGCAGTCATGGGTTTTGGCATTAGCCTCCTCCTCCAACGGCGGTCATTGGTGCATGCAGAGGAAGAGTAACATTGGGAAAAGCAGCTGGGATATTTCTCCTGAATAATCGCTGCTATGTCCCTCTCATTTTCAGCAGCTCAGGATTGTTCCTGAATCTGCTGTGGCAATGCACCCTCGTGGCAAGGAAGGCCAACAGCAGCCTGGGCTGCAGTAGGAAGAGCATCGCCAGCAGGACAAGGGGCCTGATCCTTCCTCTCTACTCAGCGCTGCTGCGGCCACCTCTGGAGTGCTGGGTCCAGTTCTGGGCTCCCCAGTACAAGAAAGAGAGCTGAATGAGCCCAGCAAAATGGTGCAGGGACTGGAGCATCTTTCCTGTGAGGACAGGCTGAGCGGGCTGGCAGTGTTCAGCCTGGGAAGAGAAGGCTCGAGGGGGATCTTGGCAGTGTCTGTAAATACCTGATGGGAGGGAATGAAGAAGAGACTCTTCTCAGCAGTGCCCACTGACAGGAGCAGAGGTAGTGCACACCAGTTTAAAAACCCAACCTAACACGGTCCTGGGCAACCTGCTCTATCTGACCCAGCTTGAACAGGGGCTGCATGATCTCAGAAGGTGCCTTCCAACGCTACCAGTTCTGTGATTCATTGCAATATGCCCAGATTTTCTCCCTGCTGCACAGGCTGGGCAGGCAGAGACCCAGCCTCCCCCCCGCGCCAGGGGGCAGTTCCTGGGCAGGCTGAGCTCAGAGCTACACCCAAGCAGTGGTGGGGAGGGAGTCGCTCCCCAGCACACACCCTCCCCTTCCTGCGCAGTGCTGCACAATGGGGGCACAGATGAGGACTCGGCACGCAGAGACAGAGAGCGCTGTCCTGGAGCTCGGCATCCCCCACGTGCAGAAGCACCTGGGAGTCCTCTCAGACAGCACAGAGGAGAACCTCCCTGAATCCACACCAGTTTTGTACTCACTCACCCCCAGCAGCATTGGACGGGACTGCTTTGGGAGCTGCTGGTACCAGTAGAAGTCTGGGTTGGAATTGCTGGTGGAGAAACCCAAGTTGAGTGTTGTGTGGTGTCCTGCCTGGATGGTCCTTTCTGGAGGGCACTGGAGCACAGAGTCCTTCTGCGTGTGACGCGTAAAGCCAGACGGGAATTTCAGCACTCCCTGCATTGACCCATCCTTCTCCTGATGATTTTGGCCATTCCTACACGGGCTGAAAGCATTTTGTCAAACGTGTCTGGGAGAGGAGTTTCCATTTCTAGTGTTGGACTCTAGCCTAGCAGCTCTCTCTTTCTCAAAACACCTGTGCAAAACAACCCCTAGAAAGGCACTTGTGAACGCTCACAGGGGTGTGCAGAGTCTTACTCCTCCCTCCATTCCCATCACAGCTGACATCTCCCTGACGATTTTCCATTCCCTCCTGCGGTCCCTGCTCTGCCTACAGAATCAGTCCCAGTTCCCTGCAGAGTCACAACTCAAATTTCCCTTTCCAAGGGGAAAGGAAGGAGTGGCTGTGATGAACTTCTGCCATCCAGGGCCCAGCCAGACACAGGGGCCTGCATCCACTTCTCTCAGAGTTGCAGACACGCACCTTTGCATTCCTCCTTGTCTCTCGGTAGTGTCTGAAGGAGGCAGAAGCAGGAACAGCCAAAAGCATCTGGAAGCAGGAGCCTAACTCCCTGTCCCCACAGGGATTTTCGCTCCCTTCTCCCCAGAGCACAGATGAGGCCCTTCATGGGAAATGTCTTGGGGAACAGCAGATGCTGTAAACATCCCAGCCAGAGTCAGAGACACGACCTCTCTGTGCCTGGAGGTCATCCAGCACAACCCTCTGCTCCACTGACATGTCATCCTCATCTCTCCAGGTAGCACAGATGACTCTGCCTGGAGATGACACCTCTGAGAAGAGTGAGAAGAGAGGACCATGTTAGGAACTCGGGGGTGTTTCTGCCTACAGGGGGATTGGACTCTTTATGGAATGCAGTGGAAAAGCATTCGGGGACTGTGCAAGGTTGTGCACGGGTTGTTTAGGGGAAGCAGCAGGGACACAGAAATAGAAGGAGCAAGGCAGTCTGTCCTGGAGCAGGCATAGGAGGAGAGCTGGAAGCAGGGACAAGAGGGGCTGATCCCCTGTGACCATGAGGCTGATCCATGTGCGGGACTGGACATACTTGTTGCTCTAGCTTGTTTGTCCCCCTGCCAGTAGTTCCCTGCAAACAGAGTTACAAAAACAGTCTGGGAAATGCAGCAGGGCTGATCCTTCACTCTGTGCTTCGGAAGCCTCTGACCACAGGCTTTGAAGAGCTCTGTTGGTTACTTGAGCCACACAGGGTTCCCTGGGGATTGCCTGGAATCTCTTTCCCAAGGCGTCCTTCCAGGTCTTACTAAGCTCAGACCTTCAGCCCTTCACAACTAAAGGAAATGACCATCAGGGTGAGCTAAGGAGGAAAGGAAAGAGATGGAAAAGACGTGGCACATCCTCATACATGGGAACCCACTGCATCCAACTGAGAATGTCTGAAGCTTCTTCCTGGGAATTCCACTTCAAAAGAGCCCCGCCAGAATGATCCAGGCAGACATCATTTGTGTCCTCTGGAAACATGCCGCACTTAAGCTGTCTTGTGCCAGCACTGCTGCATTCCTGCCCTAGAAATCCTGGGGCCTTTCATCCCAGCGCTCAGAACAAGCCTCCACTGGGCAATGGGCATGGCACAGACCTGGCAATGAAAAGGAGCAGTGCAGGAAAGGAAAGCACAACCCATATCATTAGCTGCGATGGTTTGCATTCAAGATGAGCTTGTCAGAAAATGGTTACCTCTGCAAAGGGTGCCTCTGGTCCTGCGGCAGTGAAGGGCAGGTATAAAAGGCAGCCCAAGTCCCTGCTCTCTCATGCCCTTCTCTTGGCTCCTTCTGCTTGGGAACCAGGTGAGTCTGAAGCCCCTTCTCCTCCTCTTCCATAGGGAGATCTGCACTTGGGAGACCTCCCAGCTGATATTGCTCTGTCCTGTCCTGGGGTCTGGATCTTCTTGTCATGACAAAGGGAAGTGGGGACACGATCTGCTTAGAGAGAGGCTGGGATGTGACTGAGGGGACATTTGGTTTATGAATTAGGAGAGAACCTCCCTGGGCCATGCTGCTCTTCATACGGCAATGAAGACCATGTGGCTCCCACAACAATTCCCTGTCCCCACTGAGCAGTGGCCTTGGCTCCTTGGTGACAGGGTAACCAGGCAGCTCCTCACCCACCCTTGTGCTCTGCTTCCTCCCTGCTTCTACCCAGGTGCACCTCCACCCTCAGAGACATGTCCTGCTACGACCAGTGCCTGCCATGCCGGCCCTGCGGCCCGACCCCGCTGGCCAACAGCTGCAATGAGCCCTGTGTCAGGCAGTGCCAGGACTCCACCGTGGCCATCCAGCCCTCCCCCGTGGTGGTGACCCTGCCCGGCCCCATCCTCAGCTCCTTCCCACAGAACACCATTGTGGGCTCCTCCACCTCCGCTGCCGTTGGCAGCATCCTCAGCTGTGACGGAGTGCCCATCAACTCTGGGGGCTTTGACCTCTCCTGCATTACCAGCCGCTACTCCGGCAGGAGATGCCCCCCCTGTTAAAGGTGCCTGGCATACATAGCTCTTGGGAAGTCTCCCTAAGATCTCTGGACATGGTGCTGGACAAAGGATAAATCTTCAGGCCTTTGCTTTCACAGGAATTGAACTTCTCCAGCTCCTCCAGAAGATGATGGCAGGAAGGGGCCAGCCTGTGCTCTTTGGAAAGATGGCCTATGTCTTTCCTTCCATTTTTCCACCTACCTCTTTTTCTCTCTTTTCATTCTTCTGCTCCCCTGGACTTCAAGGCTCTTCAAAGCCATCCTGCACTCTGCAAGAAAGGCAGGTGGATGCCGTGCATAAACATTATCATGGCCGGGGGCCGCAGCCTCTCTCTGGCTGCTCGTGATCCCTGCACTGAAGGCTTGTGCTTGGAGTGACCTCGATTTCCTTTTTAGACTCAGTAAAGGTTTCTACATCTCAGCCTGGGCCTCCGGGTGGTCCTTTCCTCCATGTGTACTCTCCCAAGCAGTTCAGGGAGAATGACTTTGATCTTAGCAGGGAATAGGATGAAGGTATAAGGGCGCCCTTCACGACATCCAGAAGATTGGCAGGTTGGGACACAATGCAGAATCCTCTTTGGGGTGCTGTCCTGTGGCACTATGCAAAACATCCCCAGGTACCCCAGAGCAAGGGGCAATAAGCCTTTGCCTTGCAATGTCTCTGCCCAGAAATACCCTCTCAGGTCCTGCAAAAATCTCTGCTGTCCCAAGGTGATAGCTAGGACTCTGTGGGAGGCCATGGAGACAAGCCACCCTGCAAGCTCATAGGACTGGTGTGCCTCCTGCTCTGGTGAGTGCTGTGCTGGGGAAGAGGACAGAAGACATCCCCAAAAGATGGCAGGAGTGTGGATGAGCGGAATAGACTCAGGGATGCCCCTTGGTTTCACTCCCACCTTCTTGTCTCCTCCACTGCTCAGTCTAGAGCCACGTCCAGCACACATGATGGCAGGCAGCAGGATCGCTCCCCCATGCAACCCTACCCCATCCCTACGGCACTTGGCAGGGCCCAGGCTTTGGCAGGCATGTAGGGCTGACATCATTTCACGAGTCAGTATCGGGATTAAGCACACTGGGTCACACACAGGAGTCCCTGGTAACCCAGTACCCCCATGGGTACACGATCTGTGCAAGAGATGATCACTGTAGTCCCTCTGAGATGTGGAGGTGACAATGGGACACACTCAGCATTATCGTTGTCTACAGCAGGAAACATTTGTTTACAAGCATCCCTCTTTTCTGACTGATGTTTTTGGGCACTGGTTTGATCAAAAGCACATCTGAGGCCTCAGTCAGGAAGATGAACAGAACACATCCATCCATCCATCCATCCATCCATCCATCCATCCATCAATCCATCCATCCATCCAAAGGCCCCTGAAATAATTGCCCTTTTCCCAGCTGGGGATTTGAAATGTGGGCACAGGTCTTTCTCTTCTGCAGGGCCAGGTTGCCAAGTCCTCTGTTGACATGCCCTCTTCTTGCCTGATTGTCTAAAGGCGAATCCGGGTGGCAGAGTTATCAAGGCACTGCTCCTATCTCCTCTGGGAATAAGGTTGATGGGGACTGTGTAAGCTGAGCTCTGCAGGTCCCAGTACCACAAAACATCTGTTCCCTGTGCACATGTGTTGGGAATCCCTGCTTTTTCGTCATCAATTCACAGTTTATAGATGGTGGGTAACTGGGTCGATGGCAGCATGACACAGAGTGGCAGTACAGAAAGTTAGGCCCTCCAGTGTCCCACGTTCCTGTTCCTTCCCATGGCATGCTCCGGGCGTTCATCTTCTCTGAGTTTCCGTGCAGGACATCTGGCTTCATTATTAATGCAGAGGTTTAGGTATATTTTTTCTCTGTGATAGTCCGAAATTTCTTTTTCAACCTCCACCCTCAGTTCAAGGTAGCAATTAAAAGGCTGGCACTTCTCCGTCATCTACAGTTCGCTGAATGTAGGGGAGGAGCTGCCGAAGGCAAAGCTGAGCTCACAACAGGGGCTGGGACACAAAGGGCCCAGCAGTCCAGGGGAGGTTCCCTGCACATTCTTCCTGCTGGAGATGTGGGGGGGACCCACTGAACCTGTCCATCCCTTTGGCCACTGGACACATTCTTGCCATGTCCCTCCTCCCCTCCTCCCACACGAGACCTGCACTGCTGCCACTGGGTGAATTGCCAGTATCTGACAAGACAGTTCCTTACCTTGCCTGGGACTCTGGGAGACCCCCATTCTCTCCCACCCCCAGGCAGCCCCAGGACACAAGCACCGCTCCTGTCTTGGGGATGCAGTTGCACATTCAGGCACCTGCTCAACCACACAGCACACACTGAGGCATCCCCCACTGCACCTCTGAGCCAGGCTGGGCAATAGCTTTACTTCTGGCGTGCTTGTCCCAGCACTGGCCATGCCCAAGCATCATAGTAAAAATGGTGCAAAAAGGGTGACCTGGGAGAAGAGGACAACAAAGCCCACTGCCCACACTCCCAGCGCTGGAAGCAAATAGACTTCCTTCATCATGGTAACGTTTTTTAGACAGTGATTTGTATATGGTGAAATCAGGGTCAAAGGACATGGCTGAAAGGATCAGGGACTCAGTCATAGCCAAGAAGAAGTGGAAAAAACCTACTGTGCCAGGCAGCAGGAACCACAAATGGTAGTTCTGGTGACAAGGAAAGTCTCCAGCATTTTGGGGACAATGGTTGTGGCACAGCAGATCTCCAAGAAGGAAAGACTGCTACGGGAGAAATGCGTGGGGATCCTCAGGGGCTGCTCCCGCAGAGACAGTGCTGAGCCTCTTCCAGCCATGGTTAGGAGAGACGAACAAGGCTATGTACCACCTGGGGAGGTCACCCTGTCCTTGCTTGATTCCATTTGCGTTTCCTTCAGGGTAACAGACTGCAGGAACAGCTTTGTCAAGTCCAGAAGGAATCGGTTACCCAGGCAAGAGGGAGGAACCAACGGAGTGCTCAGGTAAATCCTTTATCTCTGTTGGTGTCAGAGGAATAAAATCAACCCCTGCTGCGAGGCCAGGTAACCAGTTTATCCCAGATGAAGGTCTGGCCCTGCCAGGGTGGAGGAGCAGGTGGTAGACCACAGGAAAGAGAACCTGGCAGTGCTCTGACAAACATTTCTGGTTTGTGGGAATGGGCCTTTGCCCTGTAAGGGCTGATTCCTGTTGCAGCTCGTTCTATGTCTGGTAATTCCTGGGTGCATTGGCTGCCCCATCCCTAATTGCCTACTTCAAATGCCCAAGGAGCCTGTTAGTGGAGATCTTATCACATGGCCTTGGGAAGGGAAAGACACAAAGTGGCAGCTGCCAAGGTGTTTGCACAATGGAGCTAAGCTACAATAAGACACCCAATAAGCTGAGCATCCCTCTGGTGACAATGAGGGTCAGTTTATTCATGTCACCATGAAATCCCGATGCCATGTCGTCATGTGAAGGACCTACAGCAGTCACTTTGGCTTCAGGAGAACCAGCCTGACATGGGGAATCTGTGCCCTCTGTGATGCATTTCTGAGACAATGCTGGCAGGCCTTTACAGACAGGCCAGAGGATGCCACATCACAGAGAATGCTCTGAGCCCTTTCTGGGGAAGCAAAAGATCCTTGTGGGAAACACCTTCCTCCCCCCGCCTTGCACAGACCATCTGACTCTCCCTCTGTAGCACTGACCAAGTGCAGCTCTTTGCTTCCTTCAGAAGCACAGATGCACAGCAGCTGTCAGTGAGAAGAGGTGTTGAGCCCAGACATTGACTCCAAGGAGCACCTCGAGTCCTCCAGGGGTGCAAATCACGGAGAGACACTATCAGGAGCATCTGTGTAGCTGTTTCTCCTGTAGATCCTAAGGCACAAGACAGAGGAGATGGGCTTGGGGACTGGGAGTGATCCTCTGGCATGCTGGAAAGGTGTATGAGGTTTCCACGGTGTTGTCCTTCCAAGCACAGGATGAACAAACAGCCATCTGCAATGTCAGACATAACGATGATCATGCCTTGAAGATCGCAAGGTCACAAGTTTCATAGAAGGTGCAAAGAGCTCATCAAGCTTGGCAAGAGGAGAAAAGAGGCTGAGAGGAAGACAGACAGCACTTGCGAGTTACCCTCTAGCAGCTGGGGAAAACCCTGGGAAAGCAAGAGGAATGATCAGAGTGAGAAGAGATTTGCTGAAGCTTGAAAAAAAATTTCCTGAAGGTAGAAGTGAAGACAGGACAAAGGCAGATAAAAGCGTTTACGAAGAAGCTGAAATCGGAAGCTGAAGCAAGGCAAAGAGTTTGGTGGTAATGGCAGTGGTGTTATTTTGTCTGTATTCTCAGAAAAAGACCTTCTGCAAAATTGGCTTCTGGCATGGGAAAGGAGACCTCAGGGCTGTGACAAAGTGGTAGAAAATTGAGGTCTCCGGTTCCTGATGTATATTTGGTCAGCTGTTGGCAAGATCCTGACACAGCCTGGAAGGCTTGGTGGGGACAGTCAGAGCCTGCAGGCCTTGGGGGAGTTGTCCCTTCAAACCTTTGCAGTAGCTGGAGTCTTGGGATGTCCCAAGAGGGGTTTAGCCCAGACACAATGCAGCAGCCAAGTGCAGGCAATGCAGGCAGGGAATGGGGACGGAGAGGGAGGAGAGGCAGGCATCAGGGAAAGAGAGTCCCAAGCCCTGAGCTGGGGCATGTGGGTCAGCAAGAATGGTTGCCAGGGTGAGTACAATGCCCAGCAAGGTGAGCACAGAGGGGAGAAAGGAAGGGAGGAAGGAGAGGGAATATAGCTCTGCAGTGACTGGGAGTTCCCCGAGGATGACCGCTGAGCTTTTTGTATCATTTCCATCCTCTGTTGATTTGCAGGCCTGTGTAAGGTGGTAACAATTTGAAAAATGCTACAGGAGTAGAAAGGGGCAGAGGTCTTTCTGGTGCCAGATACACCTCATGCTGTCAGTCCTGCTATTCCCCACCCAGCACATCACATGTTGTGCCTCACTCAGGCCCAACGGTGTCTCACCAACATCAGCCTCAGCCAATGCCTGCTCTGGCTGCAGTATTCATGCGTCTAGAGAGTAAATATACGTGCCCCCCGAGAGACCATCATGTGGCAGCCTATGTCCTTCCAGCTGAGGCAGCTGCCCTACAGATGGTCAGGCTGGAGGCTGACCTGGAGATGTGCCTCTTCCTAATGTTGCCCTGCTCTAAGTAACGCTACACAGAGCCAGGAGAGTGATGTTCCTCTCACTTCCTCTCATGTTATTGCCAGCAGTCTCACCCCAAGAAAGAGTACAATAAACTCAGCTCCTTGCTGATGTCAGGAGCAAGGAAAGGAGAGTCCAGACCCACTGCTGACCCGGCAGCAAAACCCCAATATCGCTGTGGCTCAGCAAAACAGCAGCTGCACTCACTGCGCCTTTCTGTTCCCAGCTGCTTTCTGGGACCTGTGATCCCCAGAACAGATTTCAAGGGAAGAGCATTGGGGAAATCTTGATCTTGACAAGGCGAGGATGGTGAGGAGCTTCTCATGGCAAAGGTTTCCTCTGTCCGACATCACCTTGGTATTCTGGGCTCGGACAGCTGCCAGTAGCAAGACGTGACAAAGAGAAACTGCACTTGGAGGAAGTAAAAGTCCTCAGAGGACCTGATTCTGGTGCTGGTGCTGAAGCTCCTGCTGATGTTGGTGCCGGTGTTGGTGCCACTGTTAGTGCTTCACCTTCACCCCTGACACACATGTCTGGTCCTACCCACATCAGTTTCTCTGGCTGTAGCCCCGGCTCATCTCCTGGTATCCCACAAGACACAGTAATAAACCTCTGCATACCTGTGCCCGGGCTGGTCAAGCCACCAGGTGCTGGATGGGAACCATGCAAAAGTTTGTATGCTCGCATAAAACCAGGAGATCATCAGCAACGGGGGACTCTGCTGAGGGGACTCTGCTCGGGACCACACTGGCAGAACCGTCCTCAGGTACCCCCGGGAAGGACCGGGCCCCAGACATGCTCCTGGTCTCGCCTGAGGGCCTGCAAAGACTACACAGAGAAGGGGAACAGGCAAATGAGCCCAGCAAAATTGTCCTCAGAGCAGCGTTAGTGTTGCAGCAGGGTCAAACCCTCCCAGCAGAAGCCCCCCTGTGTGCATCAATGAGCAACCTTCAGAGAGAGATGTGGGGAGCAAGAGAAAAGCGTGTGGCATGTCCTCTCGCACGGGAGCCCTTGGGCACACTCGGACAAGAACCTTGAGAGCGGTGCCCATTTCCTGACAACTTTGCCACAAGCCATCCCCCAGGAGTGGCCCCGGTGCACATCACCTGGCCGCACGGGATGCCACCAGCACTTGCGCCGAGTCTTCCAACTGCGCTGACGTGTTTCTGTCCCGGAAATCCTTGGGGCTCTCATCCCGGCAGAAGCTTACAGAAGCCTTTGGATGGGCAAGCACGTGGCATAAGCCAGGAAATGAAAAAGCAGCCGTGCAGGAAGCCAGGACACAGCCCCTACCATTAGCTGGGATGGTTTGCATTTGGCATGAGCTTGTCAGAAAATTATTACTTGTGCAAAGGGTGCCTCTGGGCCTGAGGCAGTGCAGGACTACTATAAAAGACAGCCCTGCGCTCTGCTCTCTCATCCGCTTCTCTCGCCTCCTGCTCCTTGGGAATCAGGTGAGTGTGAAGCCTCTTGTCCTCTCCTCCTCCTTCAAGATCAGGTCTTTCCTCGCTGGATGTCTCAGCGGATGGGGGTTGTCCTAGCCCAGGGCTGGGAGCTGCTTCTCGTGGGAGAGGGAAGGGGAGAGAAGGTCTCGTGCAGAGAGGGGCTGGGACTGCGCTGAGGTGGCTCCTGGGCTTTGAGCTGGGCAGCGTACGCTGGGCCAGGAGGTGCCTTGGCTCCTCTGCAGTTGGGTGCAGTGCGGCTTCTCACGTGCTCCCGTTTCCTGCTTCCCCCTGCCCTCTCTCCCAGGTGCACCTCCGGCCCCGAGACATGTCCTGCTGCAACCCGTGTGTGCCCTGCTGCCAGCCCTGCGGCCCGACCCCGCTGGCCAACAGCTGCAATGAGCCCTGTGTCAGGCAGTGCCAGGACTCCACCGTCGTCATCGAGCCCTCCCCCGTGGTGGTGACCCTGCCCGGCCCCATCCTCAGCTCCTTCCCACAGAACACCGCTGTGGGCTCCTCCACCTCCGCTGCCGTTGGCCGCATCCTCAGCTGTGACGGAGTGCCCATCAACTCTGGGGGCTTTGACCTCTCCTGCATTACCAGCCGCTACTGTGGCAGAAGGTGCCCCCCCTGCTAAAGGCGCTGGTGACACCCTTGGGCAAGAACCTCCCATCACCTCAGAACATGGTGCTGGACAGGAGATAGAGCTTCGTGGCCTCGTATGAAGAGCTTCTGACCACTCTTTCCTTCCTCCACTCTCCTCTCTCTCTCTTGCCTTGCCTGGCACCACCTCCCAACGCCAGCCGAGCAGGGCCCTGTTGGCCTCCCTCCTCCTGCAGGACAGGCCGACAGACACCCTGCAGGAGCTCCGCCGCATCTCGGTGCCTGCCACGGGCGCTCCATGTCAGCCTCCTCCTTTCCTTCTTTAGACTCATTAAAGTCGTGCTGCATCCAAGCCTGGGCCTCCGAGTCCTCCTTCCTTCTGAGGCAACTCTTTCCGAAGGCTTTCCCTTGCAGCTATGGGAGACATCCCTGGCTACTCCACAGCCAATGGCCATGAGTCAGAACGTGGCTCCAAAGGGTGGCAGGAGTGGGGATGGGAAACAACAATGCCTGCGGACAGCCCCACAACCTCACCTCCCCATTCCCCTCCCCTACATCACCCGATCTAGCGTCCGTGGCCAGCGCACGTGGGCACAGGCAGATGAGACAGGAACCCAGCTGCTGTCCAGACGTGCAGGCCTGAGGGAATTCACGAGTTAGGATTGGTAGCAGCCACACACAGGCTACGCAGCGCAGTCCCCACTCCCTGTTAACCCAACACCCCCAAAAGGCTCTCACGTGTCCCTCTTCCCTGTGCCACCAACTTGCAGCTTCACTATTAATGCCAGCGCTTAGATATGCGTTTCGGTGCTGCTTGAAAACTTACTGTCAGACCTTGGCGTTCAGCCCCGGGAAATGCTCTAAATCCTGGCATTCCTCAGGTGTCCGTGGTCTCCTGGGTGCAGAAAAGGAACTCCTGTAGGCATCGCTGAGCTCAGAATCGCAGCTCGGTCACTCAGCACCCCGTGAACTACGTCAGCTTCCACTCGTGCTCCTCCTGCCCACATTCCACGGCAGAGACACCATCTTCCTCCACCTCACCAGGCACTGGGCACCTTCTTGCTTTGCCCAGAGAGCAAGGCTTCGCCACTTCCTAAGGAGACCTGCTGCCCCAGCCCTGGGGTCACTTGCCAGCACCCAGGCATCTCCCGTCCCTCTTCTCTGTGCGCGTCACCCCCACGGGCAGCTCCATGGGTCAAGCATCTGTTGTGCCCTACGGAGACGGCGGTGCAGCACAGGTACCAACCCATCCACGGCAAAGTCGCTGGGGATGACCCTGCCTGGACTCAGCTTCCCGGGCTCCTCAAGGCCTCCGCGGCAGGGCCAGACCAAGCTCCGCTCACACCACCACTGCTCCTCACATGCAGGCCAGGGCCTTCCCAGCTCTGCAGTCTTTGCGCTTGCAAGCCTGCAGTATACGTCTCGCTAGGTGAACAAGGCTAAGAGACAAAAAGGTTATGAGCCATGCAGCACCCCATTTTCTCCGAAAAGCTTGTTGGTCTTGATTGCAATACACCCTTCCAGCGAGGAGAGTTTTCCTGCTATCCCATCTAAAGCTCCCCTGGCACAACTTGAAGCCCTTTCTTCTCTGCCCATCGCTCGCTACCTGGGAAAAGAGATGGACCCCCACCTTGCTACAACCTCCTTCCAGCTAGAAGAGAGCAAAAGGGTCTCTCCCCGGAGCCTCCTTTTCTCCAGACTAAGCACGTCCTCTTCCCTCTATCATGAAGACCGTAGTTGGAGATTTCAGCAAGTGTGACTCGGAGGAGGAGAGAACGCTGCCAGTGCCTTTGCCCAAGGGAGCTAAACTATGGTGAGACACCCACTAAGCTGAGCATCCTTCTGGAGCAATTAGCTCGTTCAGGAAAACATGGAATTCATTTATCATCTTGTCAAGGGAAAGACCCAGACCTGTCACTTGCTCTTTGGGGGAACCTGCCTGACGGGGGCAGGAGAAATCTCCTGAGCTAGAGCCCAGAGATGACTCCTCCTCGCCTTCCCACCCATCTCCAGAAAGGGGGGGGGGGGGGGGGGGGCATGGCATGCATCCAAGGGCAAGGACAGCTGGGGCAAGTCCTCTGTTCTTCCGTCACACCTGTACAGCGCCCCGTGCAGCCCCAACGGTCCGTTGCACAGATTTGCAGGGCTGAGGTGTCTCGCAGAGTGCACATCGCCAACTCCCATCAGACAGTCACCTCCAGGACAGCCCACAGATACCCATCGCTCGAGCCACTGCTTCCCTAGGGGGACCGTGTCCCACGCAGGAGCCGTGTTACAGCCAAGCAAACAAGTAAGAGGGAAAGAGAAGCAGTAGAAAAGAACAAGGAACAGAGAGAGTACAGAAGAAGGAAGCTCTTATGGCCCGACCCCAACTCCCTGTACTGTCTCTTGCCTCACCAAAGGGACTGATTTGTTATAACCTGCGGTGACCACAAGTGGAATGCAGACTAGGAACGGGGAAGAGACATGTCTGGAGCGAAGCTTCTGCTGGGGAAGGGGCATGAAATGTGTGCTTGCCTAAGTGTTTTAAATGTTTGTCATCTTTGTTTCCCAACACCCAAACCAGTACGTCAATATTTAAAGTTCAGTTCCCCAAGTCAAGTTTCTTTTGCCTCCAAGAGTAGCTGGTGAGTAATTTCCCTGTCTTTCTTTTGACCCACAAGTTTTCTTGCTCTTGCTCTTGCTATTTACTGCCTCATCCCGCCGAGGCAAGGGGAGCTAGTGAGCTGCTGTGTGGGTGCTGGACTGTTAGCTGGGGCCCGCCCAGCACAAGCACTGGGGCACATTCCCCACGAGGGCACACTTGGCCCCAGCGCTCGTGAGCCCACCATACATCTGCTGCCTGAGCCCTCCGAGCAGGCACCTCAGCAGCTGGAGGGGCTGCCTTCTTGCTCAGCCGCTCTGACATGTCTGGCCACGGGGCAGGGGGAAGGCAACTTCTGGAACCTTTATGTCACTTTGCTGAGAACACAGCAGCTTTGTTGTGCAGAGGAAGATGATGGATCAACAGTCTGTTGGAGATAGCGTGAGAAACTTCAGTCCTAGCAGTCCAGCCATATCTGTCAGATACATTCTGGGGATCTTACTCTACGTGTTTCTGGCCGTCCTGCTGGACCTGTGTCTTGAGTCCCCCCACACCTCCGAGAACGTTGTAGCAGCGCGGCAGAAAACTGCCTGTAATAGTCTTGAACTGGCTTTGTCTTTGGTGGGGAAGGGCGGCAGAAGGCCGAGTGAACCCACTTCACTCACAGACACTGCAAACTGTGTCATCCTTAACTTTGCCTTTGCTCTCTCTTCCTTTTTTTCCTTGTCGTGCCTATAAATAGGGGAAGGAAAGACTTGGACGGCTTCCCCGTAGATCAGCTGCCACAGACAAAGTCCGAGGAAAGAGGGAAATAACATCTTGGTATTGTCCAGGTTTTCTCTGTCTCCCCCTTCAGACAAGAGAAACCCAGTCTGTGTCGCCCAGCATTGACACGCATCCGATTATTAACAGCGATCGGATGAAGCCGTGACAATCTGGAGTGCAATGGTGGTGTAAGTGTCTGTCTCTGTGTAGGCACAGAGGTAACGTACGTCTTTGCAGAGCATAGTACTTGGACAGCTACAAGGAACAAAAGCAAATCGATGGAAGTCTCAAAATATTTCCCACGGTACCTTGTTCTTCCGTAGAGTGCAAACACTGCAGGAACTGAGAAGGCTGCACCTTCATGCTCTACATTCTAAGGACAGCTCACAGCACCTGCGCACTCATGATGCTTCGGGGATATGTAAAAATCGCTCCGTGGCGCATAAGCAGAACTTGCTTTGCTATGGGGATTACAAAACACTGCATACACGTGTGCTGTGTGAAACTGGAGGGGGCTTGGTGTGCACAGCATCATTCCTGGTGTCCCAGACTCAGCAATGGGCATTTCCGCTTGTCCCAGAAACACAACCTTCTGCAGCCGTGGCAGTACGAGAGTGAGGCCTTGTTCTGTGCAGAGAAGCCAGGGGTGGTCCCAGAGCCCCTAGGAAGATGACCAGGCCACTAGACAGCTGGAATGATTCATGTCACTATTGCTCAGGTATCTGAGGGCATCTCCAACCACCAAGGAGTTGCTGAACACCCTCTGTGGGAGGATGCCTGGCCCCTGAGAAGATGGGGCCATTCATACCCCTGTGGCTGTAGACAGGATGTTTGAGCGACCCTCGATCCAAAGTACCTCCCCTTCCTGGCAAGGGAGGTAGAGAGGCTGGAAAGCCCTGGGGTGGACTCCCATCAGGCTCACTGCAAGAGAAATGTGGAGAGACAGAAATGGGAGGGTCGGTGCCACCAAAGGGGCTCAGGTCCAAGAAACATCAGGAGAAGGACCAGAGGGAGTGTCCAAGAAGTGCCTGGGGAAGAGAAGAGGAAGGGCTCAAAAGTAAAAGTCCCCCCAGCAAGAAGGGGTGAAGGGCCTTGCTTGTAGAGCACGGGGGGCAATTCCTTCCTGGGCATGCTCAAAGCTCAGGTGCCAAGTTCCCCAGCAGCTCTGCGGAGCAGCTCAGCAGTGACTGGCACAGAGACCCTGGGCAGTAAGCGTCCCACCACGGCACAGCCTTTTTATGCTCCTCACTGTGCCACGCTCTCAGGACGTGAACCACAGAGCTCCGGAGCCAGCAGCAGAGTCTCCTTGGCTGCACACGCCCTGCCCAGCCGTGAGCTGTTCCCGAGGACAGAGGAGCTCCCCAGGCGGTGCAGTGAAACCCAGTCTCTGCACCGTACTGGCAGCCGTGCGGAAGAGGCTGGACTCGAGGAGTTAGTGAGCCGGAGAAACCCGCCTCTTCTTGCTTGGGCCTTGCACTTCAGGCCTGAGAAGCCCCGCTGCTGGCAGGAGGACCACTGTAAGGGCACCTGCTGCAGTGCCCCATGCTGGTCTGTGCTGCACACCAGCGGCTGTTAGGACAGAAATAATGCCCCAGCCTGTCAGGAGAAGACATGTGGTCTGGTTTGTTACACAGAATAAATGGCACCTCCACGTGAGAGGGAGCAGGAACGGCTCCACCATCAGGAGCTGCACAGGGAGCCTTGGGAACATCTGTCGGGGCACCATCTGCTGCTGCCGCACAGATGTGGGGTTTCCAGCATCTGAAGAGATGGAAGATTTACCCAGTATCTATACTGCTATTTTTAATTTTCTCTTACTAAAAGAGCTTTTTGGTTTTGTCATTTGTTGTGACATGGGTGAAAGAATCTCGTGGGTCAAGATAAAGGCAGGGACAGCAGTTACCAGTTATGCAAGTCATAATCATGCAAAACTCTGTATGCTCACATAAAGCCGGCATAGAGTCAAGCACAAACGAAGAAACATGTGCAGGAATACAACAACCAACAGCTGGGGACACTTCTGAGGAGATGCTGGGGACCACACTGGCAGAACCGTCCTCAGGTACCCCCGGGAAGGACCGGGCCCCAGACATGCTCCTGGTCTCACCTGAGGGCCTGCAAAGACTACACAGAGAAGGGGAACAGGCAAATGAGCCCAGCAAAATTGTCCTCAGAGCAGCGTTAGTGTTGCAGCAGGGTCAAACCCTCCCAGCAGAAGCCCCCCTGTGTGCATCACTGAGCAACCTTCAGAGAGAGATGTGGGGAGCAAGAGAAAAGCGTGTGGCATGTCCTCTCGCACGGGAGTCCTTGGGCACACTCGGACAAGAACCTTGAGAGCGGTGCCCATTTCCTGACAACTTTGCCACAAGCCATCCCCCAGGAGTGGCCCCGGTGCACATCACCTGGCCGCACGGGATGCCACCAGCACTTGAGCCGAGTCTTCCAACTGCGCTGACGTGTTTCTGTCCCGGAAATCCTTGGGGCTCTCATCCCGGCAGAAGCTTACAGAAGCCTTTGGATGGGCAAGCACGTGGCATAAGCCAGGAAATGAAAAAGCAGCCGTGCAGGAAGCCAGGACACAGCCCCTACCATTAGCTGGGATGGTTTCCATTTGGCATGAGCTTGTCAGAAAATTATTACTTGTGCAAAGGGTGCCTCTGGGCCTGAGGCAGTGCAGGACTACTATAAAAGACAGCCCTGCGCTCTGCTCTCTCATCCGCTTCTCTCGCCTCCTGCTCCTTGGGAATCAGGTGAGTGTGAAGCCTCTTGTCCTCTCCTCCTCCTTCAAGATCAGGTCTTTCCTCGCTGGATGTCTCAGCGGATGGGGGTTGTCCTAGCCCAGGGCTGGGAGCTGCTTCTCGTGGGAGAGGGAAGGGGAGAGAAGGTCTCGTGCAGAGAGGGGCTGGGACTGCGCTGAGGTGGCTCCTGGGCTTTGAGCTGGGCAGCGTACGCTGGGCCAGGAGGTGCCTTGGCTCCTCTGCAGTTGGGTGCAGTGCGGCTTCTCACGTGCTCCCGTTTCCTGCTTCCCCCTGCCCTCTCTCCCAGGTGCACCTCCGGCCCCGAGACATGTCCTGCTGCAACCCGTGTGTGCCCTGCTGCCAGCCCTGCGGCCCGACCCCGCTGGCCAACAGCTGCAATGAGCCCTGTGTCAGGCAGTGCCAGGACTCCACCGTCGTCATCGAGCCCTCCCCCGTGGTGGTGACCCTGCCCGGCCCCATCCTCAGCTCCTTCCCACAGAACACCGTTGTGGGCTCCTCCACCTCCGCTGCCGTTGGCCGCATCCTCAGCTGTGACGGAGTGCCCATCAACTCTGGGGGCTTTGACCTCTCCTGCATTACCAGCCGCTACTGTGGCAGAAGGTGCCCCCCCTGCTAAAGGGGCTGGCAAATCCCAAGGGAGACACCTTGAGGTGCAGGGCTCAGCATCAGTCATTTCGATGCTCTTTTCAGGATAGCTGAACGTCTTTGAATTTCTCTCCCTTTTCTTTGCTTCAATGGCAGTAACATGTCTCCAAGACCAGCCTGTTGGGGATCACCTACCTCCTCTCCCTCTATGGGACAGGCAGATGGACATCATGCAAGAACTTCTCCACAGCCAACACCACCATCTCTTGATTTCCCCTGGGGCTCCCTGCACTGCTGTCCTCCCCTTGGAGTGACTTTGTTTCCCTCTTTTGACTCATTAAATTTATGCTGCATTCAAGCCTGCCATCCGTGTCGTCCTTCCCATTGTAGACATTCCTCAAGCTGCCAAAGGGGAAGGGTCTTGCTCTGGGGGAAAAGGGGGTGAGGGCACCAGAAGACCCTTCTCCATTCACAGCGAACGGGAGGCTGGGACATCCTGCAGTGGCTCCTCTTGTAGCCACCATCCCCTGGAGCTGAGAAAGTCACCCCTGGCTGCTCTGCTGCCAGTGACCATCAGGCTGTGCCTTGCTGTGTCTCTGCCCACAAAAGCCCAGAAAGGCAGGAGGCCCTGAGGGCTCGGCAGCCCCATGACCTCCTGAGGAAGAGCGTTCCTCTTGCTATGCTTCAAGATGCAGTGGGATGGCAGGAGTGGGTCTGGGGATCCAGGAGATGCTTTACTTTGCAGAATATCAGGAGTGGTGATGCGGGGAACAGCCCTTGGGATGGCTCAGAGCTGCTGCTCCACTTTCCTCCCCCTCCAACACCCAGACTAGGGGCCATGGGCAGCACGCTTGGGCAGGAAAAACATCACCCATGCTGCTGACTTTGCTGAGTCTGGAAATTGGAGCTACACATGTCGGAGCTGAGGGCAATCAGCACAGAAATGGAAACACTGCAATGGTGAATTTCTGAGGTAGATCAAATTGCTCTCATACAGAGCTTGTAGGGGAACGTGAAGATTAGCAAGCATGAGGGTACTGGGTGCAATTCCCAAGAGAGCTGCACAGAGCTCTTGACTGCTTCATTGGCGCCCCCAGAGAAACTGTGCTCAGGAATTAGCTGACACTGTGGGGGGATGTGGACTTCTCACATATAAACCTCATCCTTCTCTTGGCAGCCTCTGGAGTCTCAGATCCTATTTCCTGCCATCCAAATCCACATACTTGACAAAAGTGTACAGGCAGAAGCAGCATAGCCCTCTCCTTCCACAGCTGCATGGCCCAGCTGTCCTCCTCCCAGCTCCTGGGCAGGGACCAATGCTTCCTCCTCCTTCTCATGGCCTATGGCCACTGCTTGGTTACCTGCACCCCACTGTGCCATGGGGCCATCACGCATCAGGCTGTGTGTGCCTGGCTGGTGGCACGGACATGGCTGGCCGGTTCCCTGCCTCCTGCTCTGCACACAATACTCACCTCCCGCTTGGTGCACCGTGAGCCCAGGCACATCCACCGCTTCTCTGGTGCTCCCCCAGCCTTCCTGGACATGCCTTGTGCTGACCCGTCTGACAACCAGGCTGGGATCACGTTCCATATTGGCGATGTGACCCTGGGCTCCTTCCTCTTCATCCTCACTTCCTACAGGTGCAGAGCAAGAACCATCCTGCGGCTCTGCTGTGTGGAACACAGGCACTGGGCTGACTCATCCTGTGCTTCCCATGTCAGTGCTCTGTCCTGTTCCTACGGGCTGAGTCTTCTCCTCCATGGGAACTGACCTCAAAAGGGTCACTAGACAGAGCGGTGGCTGTTCTTTACACCGCTCGTACTCCCCTGAGGAACTCCTTGATTTACACCCTAAGAAGCAAACATGAGAAAGCTGCTCATAGTTGTTCGCATCCAGTGAACAACTGGCAGGGTCATAGTGTTTGACCGTAGGAATGATGAATAGAGCTGTTTCCTTTGAAGAAAATGCTGTAAAGCTTGAAGGACAGAAAGTGAGAAACCTTTCTGTGGATGGGATCAGTAGAGTGTCCTGTGCCCCGGAGTAGGGACAACAATAATTCCCGGTGCTGTGGGAGTGACTGAGCACTGGCATAGCTATCCCAGGGACTCTGCTGACTCTTCCTGCTTAGAGAGTGAGAAAAACAATCCTCGACACAGTCCTGGGCAACTGGCTCTAGGTGGCCGTGCTTGAGCAGGGGGATTGGACCAGATGACACCCAGAGGTCCCTTCCGACCTCAACTGTTCTGTGATTCTCTCATTCTGGGAGAGCAGCTGATGTAGAGCCGCTGAGGGTCCCCAGCATCTGAAGGCATGTAAGGTTCCTATACTGTCCTCTCTAGCTTTAGTTCTAATTAATGACATTTTAAGGAATGCTTGGAAGAGGCTGAGTGCCTCTTTTACTGGAACCCACCACTCTCATTTCTGGTTCCCCAGCCTCAGTGTCTACAGTCTCTGGGGAGTTGCTTGTCCCAGGGACATCACTCTCTGCTGCTGTGTGAATACACCACTGAGGCACCATTTCCTAAATTCCTTCACAGAGCAGGGGCCGCTCCCCCAGCCCCACATCTCCCTTCAGGAGATCACTCAGCACAGCTGGGAGCATCTAAGGCTGTTGCCTCAATCGTGATGTGGGGAAGCTTTGTGGCTGCAGCAATATGGATGTTCTCTATTTTTTCACACACAGACGTTGCCTAGGACTTGTCTTTGCAAGAGGCTGAGAACTGTGTACTGGGTCTGTCTGAACTGGAATCGGTTTTCCCCTATAGCAGCCCTCACGGTGCTGTGGTTTATGCTGGGAGCTGCAGGGTGTTGGCAGCACCCTGGTGTTGTGGCTGCTGCTGAGCAGGGCTTACCCAGCACCAAGGCTCTTTCTGACATTTCCCCCAGTGGGACGGGGTTGGCAAGATCTTGGGGGGGGACACAGCCAGGACAGCTGACCCAAACCGACCAAAGGGATATTCCAGACCATGTGACGTCTGCTCAGTATAAAGCTGGGAGAAAGGAGGAAGGGGGTGGGGTCACCCTTGGTCCTCCGAGGCAACCACTACGCGTATTGGAGCCCTGCTCCTGAGAAGGCCCGACATCGCCTGTCCATGGGAAGTAGAGAATAAATCTGTTTGCTTTTGCTTCTGCGCGTGGAATTTTGCTTTGCTTTGCTTATATTAAAACTGCTTTTGTTTCACCCACAAGGGTTGCTTTATATTCTTTCCCCTCTTTACCCTGTTGTAGAAAACAAAGGGAAAGGTGGTGTGAGTGTGTGTGTGTGTGTGAAGTGATTGACTGCCTTGGTAGATACCTCGTATTTAGCCAGAGTCAAACCATCACAAGCTGGCATTGAACTTCCTGGTTGTCAGAGCTGTGTGTGCATGTTCATGCTCACATACATGTTCTTCTGGCTGTGCTCACGTGTCCATTTGCACATATGTGTGTCTGTGTGTGCCTGGAGCAATGCACAGGCAAGCAGGAGTGTGCACAAATATTGGCTGCGGGTCTGTTTGTGCACATCTGTTGATGAGGGCGTATGTGTTTTATCGCATGCACGTGCCTTCATGCAGCTGAGCACGGACGGGTGTGACAATGGTCTGCAGAGATGTAAGTGTGTGGGCACAGGGGTGTGTAGGTGTGTGCTTTTATGCGTGCACAGCGCTGTGCATGAACGTGCAAGTGTATCTGGACAGCCATGGGTGCAGGAGGATGCATATATGTCAGCATGTGTGTGGAATATCTGTGTGTACATGTTGGTTTGGGGGGTGGCTGTGCCTGTGCCTGCTCGTGGGCTCCTTTGGAAACCTGTGTGCACACACCTCTTTCTAAGTGCTCAGATATGACACATGTCTCTGTGTGTGCATGCCTGTGTGTGTGCGTACCTCGGTGCGGGTATAGGTGTGCGTGTGTGTGCACACGTGAGCGTATGTCAGCGGTCTTGCTAAAATCCGGGTACAGCTGAGCCAGTGCCCCTCCCCTTCCCCACAGAGCCAGTCACCTCCTCACAGAGAGCAATGAGGTCGCTCAGGCGTGATTTGTCCTCAGTTAACTCATGTCAGCTGCTCCCAAATCCCTTCTTTCCTTTCATGAGCTCAGGAACGGCTTCTGAGAACATTTGCTCCATCTCCATTCCAGGGACTGAGTAGAAACTGTCCTGTCAGCTCCTTGAAATGCCTTTAGATGCCTCCCAAGTGATCCCATTGACTTGTGTATCGCCAGGTGAGAGTAAGAGCTCCTTCGGTGTTTATTCTTTTACTGTGGGTGCTGCTTTATTCCCAGAGAGGTGCGGGAAGGTTCCGGGGTGTGGTGGGCCGGAGGATTAGCACTATCAGTAAACACTGAGAAGAAATAGGCATCGAGTACCTCAGCTTTTTCCCTTGGTCATTTGTCACCAAGTCCCCTGCCTCACCGAGCAACTCGTAGCCTTCCTTTTGCTGCCAATCGGCTCAGAGATAATTTCTTGTTTCCCTTCACCTCCATTACCAGTTTCCATCCAGCTCTGCTTTGGCTTTTCCTGACTCGCCGTTCTGCACCTTGCAGAGACCATCCTTGTGCTCTGAGGAGGCTGTCTTGAAGGTTAACCCCCTCTCCCGGGACCCTCTGTGCTCCAGGGCAGTTTCCCATGGCATCCAGCCAAGCAGGAAAGTCCCTGGTGAGACTAAGCCGTGCTCTTCTCCAGTCAGGGGCGCTCATCCTCCTGTTTGTCCTGTCAGGCCTCTGAGCATCCTGAGCTCCACAGTCTCCTGGACAGTGAGGGCAAGGCTGCCCTTGACCTTTACATCATCCAACAGTTCTTCCTCATTTGTGAGTAGCAGGTCTAAGAGAGTCTCTGCATTGCCTTTTCATGGATTTCCTGCATCAAATATTTGTCTTTCATACACACTAGACATGTTCTGCTTTGCTTGTGCCCAGCCATTTTCCTCCTGCAGTAGATCCTGAGGGTGGTCAAAGTCACCCACGTGTGCCTGGGCTTTGGACTGTGACTATGAGGCTTTCCCCAACTGCCTGACAAAGGTGTCATCTGCCTCCCTCTCTTCTTGAGCAGGAGATGTGTAGCAGCCACCTAAGTACACCACCACCTGCGCCACAGGGGAAGTGTGAGAGCCTCCCCTGGCATGCTGTTCCCCCGTGCATCCCTCTTCTACCCTTGTGACATCCCTGCTCTTCAGTCTGTGGTGACCTCCCCCTCCATACCTACTCTAAACTCCTCCTTCCCAGTTCTGCAGGCATTTGGAAAGACACTCTTGCCTCCCCTTGCCACGCACATTCCACCCCTGACCAGTGTCTTCACTCTTCCAAGAAGGTCATCTGTGGACACAAGATAAAACAGCAGAGTGCTGCTGCACCTTCCTCCCGCCATGCATGTGGCCAAATGAGCTCTTCCACATGAGGGAGAGGGAGTCTCTTGTGACTTCTCTGCCATGCTTTGCATCTCATTCCTACTAAATATGCATGTTGCTCTTAGCAAATACAGGTAATTAAGGGGTTATAGGTATAAAAAAAGATCCCTTCAGGAGATATGTCCTTCCAGCCCTGTGGGACCAACTCAGATTCCAGACATATTCCTGTGTAGAGAATCTTTCAAGCCAGACTCACCAGCAGAATTCATAGACTCACAGAATCATAGAAGAGTTTGTGTTGGAAGGGAGCTTGAAAGACCATCTAGTGCAAGCCTCCTGCCATGGGTAGGGACAACTCCCACTAGATCAGGTTGCTCAGAGCCCCATCTAACCTGACCTTGAACACCTCCAGTCACGGGACATTCTCAACTTCTAGGGTCAATCTGTTTCAGTGCATCAAAACCCTTATCAGAAAAATTTCTATCCTTATGACCAAACTAAACCTACTTTTTTTCATTTTAAAGCCATTGCCCCTTTGTCAGTACAGGCCCTTCGAACACATCTGTCTTTCTATAAGTTCCCAATTAAGAATTGAAAGCTGCAAGAAGCTCTCCCCAGAGCCATCTCCTCCCCAGGCTGAACAACCCCACCTCACTCAGCCTTTCCTCAGAGGAGAGGTGTTCCATCCCTCTCATCATTTTTGTGGCCTCCTCTGGACTGGCTCTAGCAGAGCCTGCAGACCCTTCCCACAGACACTGAAGAGACATCAGCTCACACACGGGAATTATCCCACCCCAAAGCAGATGTGCACGGCAAATGGAACGACTCCTCTTCCCTGGAGACACTGATCCTGCCCTTGACCCATGGTGGCCTCTGAACTCCCCAGACAGCAGAAGCTCACAGCAGGGCCAGCCTGCCTGGTCACATCTCCATGGCTTGTTTCATCATGTGATCAGGTGTGAACCCACAGTCTGTCCTGCCAGCGCCTACAAGCCCCTCCATCCCATGCCTAAAGCCCACATCCATGTCCACGGTACTCAGGGACAGACAGAGAACAGGGAAAGGGCTTTTGTGGGGTGAATGGGCTCAAGCTGGGCTCATTGCTCTCATCAGTTGCATCTACCACTCTGACCTAACACAGATCATTTTTCCCTCAGCCACATGGAACTCTTGAAAACAGGACTTGGAGAAGATGACTCCGTCCAGTCCAAGAGATGTGTAGACAGTGTAGATGTCTCTCTTTGGGTGTCTTGTTGAGTCTTCTCAACTAACTCTGAATGACTAGAGGTCTAGATTTGTGTTTGTGTGTCCGCCTGTGTTCACGTGCACATATTTGTGTGTCTGTGTGTTGTCTAACCCATCTGTTTGGTCTACCTTGAGTGTCCTTTAATGGACTCCTCCAGGATGTGAGCCGACTCCTCTGCTCAAGTTGACGTGTCTTGCTCCGCAAATGATGGGCCTCGCATTATTTCACACAAAAGATGCCTTCACTGGGGAATGTACTTGGCATCAAGCAGGAAATGAAAAGACAGCGATTCCGGAAGCCAAAACACAGCCCATAGCATTAGGTGGGATGTTTTGCATTCAGGATGAGCTTGTCAGATAATAACCACCTCTACAAGGGATGCCTCTGTCAGCCTGGGGCAGTAAAGGTCCAGCATAAAAGCCAGCAGAGCTCCTCGCTCTCTCATCCACTTCTCTTGCCTCCTTCTCCTTGAGAACCAGGTGAGTCTGAGGTCCCTTCTCCCTCTCTGCTTTCTCACAAAGGAGGTCTCACTTCAGTGAACCTGCCAGCTGAGACCGGCTTTGTTCCATACCAGATCTTGGGGCTGCTTGTCATGGGAGAGGGGAGTGGGGAGAGTTCAGCTTGGAGGGATTCTGGAACGGTACTGAGGAGGCTTCTGTACTCAGGCGTAGAGAGTAGCTACATAGGAGCTGGTGGCTCTTTTTGGGCTCTGGCGTGATGAGGTCACGAATCCCTCATACATCTCTGCACAGCCTCATACTGCAGTGACAAGCTACTCATCATGCATCCCCATATATTTCTTCCTCCCTGACTATCTTGCAGGTGCAAATCGTTCACAAGACATGTCCTGCTGCAGCCCATGTGTGCCCTGCGAGCCCTGCTGCCGGCCCTGCGGCCCGACCCCGCTGGCCAACAGCTGCAATGAGCCCTGTGTCAGGCAGTGCCAGAACTCCACCGTTGTCATCGAGCCCTCCCCCGTGGTGGTGACCCTGCCCGGCCCCATCCTCAGCTCCTTCCCACAGAACACCGTTGTGGGCTCCTCCACCTCCGCTGCCGTTGGCAGCATCCTCAGCTGTGACGGAGTGCCCATCAACTCTGGGGGCTTTGACCTCTCCTGCATTACCAGCCGCTACTGTGGCAGAAGGTGCCCCCCCTGCTAAAGCCACTGGTGACAGCCCGCACAAGGACCCCAGGAACCCAGAAGCTCGTGCTGGACTGAGGACAGAGCTCCTGGCCAGCGATTTCAGGGAGGCTGAGCATCCTTCCAAGGGAGGGCAGCTGTGCCTCTCTGAAAACATGGCCAAAGTCTAACTCCTCTGCCTTCTCTTCCCTCTCATCTCTTTCTTCTCTTCTCTTTTTCTGGCCTGTAAGACCCCCAAAGTCAATCTGGGGATTCTGGAGGCTCCTCTCCCTCTGTGCTGATGGATCCCTTTTGGGATCTCCACCATGGCCAATGGGCACAGACATTTGGCAGCTGCTGGTGCTCTCCCTGATATGGCCGCCTCTTCTCCAAGTGAACTCATTTCCCTCTCTCAGAGACATTAAAGCTTTCTGCATCCCAGCCTCTGTCTCCACATCATTCTTTTGTTGTTGGACATTGTATCGAGTTGTTGAGGAAGAAAGGCTTTGTCTGGACTTATGGGAGTCAGGTCACTGAGCAGGCAGATGTTTCATCATTCGGAGAGGAAGGGGAGGATGGGACACATGGCAGTTGGGCTCTCTCAGGAACTGTCTCTTGGAGATGAGGAAGACTTCCCTGGCTCCTCCACAGCCAGTTGCAATCATGCTCTGCCTTCTGGCATCTCTGCTCAGACACATATCTGTGGCCTCAGAGCATGTCCTGCAGAAATAGAACACCACTACTGCTATCCCTTAGAGAGGAGATGAATTCTGCTGGAGGCTCTGAGAATGGACTTTTTTTTGCCTTAGTGCTGGGAAAACAATCTCACTCAAAAGGTATCTGCAAAAGATGTCGGAGTGGGTATCTTGTGAGAAAAAACTTTTAAAACAGCCCCAGAAATTCTCCTCCTCATCTACACATGTGTCAAGATAATGACGGGGCATGACCTCCATACAAGGGCAAAGATAGCAATGACAGGTCACCTCTACACCCTCCATCCGCCAAAGGGATCACTGCACAGACCAGCAGTCACACACTTCAAGGGGCTAACATGACCCTAAGGCTGATGTTCAAATCAGCCTGTCCAGCCCTCACACCAGAGCCCTCCTGTCACTCACACACCCCCGGCTCCCACCAGACAGGGCACCCCAAGGACAGCAGCCAGTGCCCAAGCCCCCATGGTCCATCGGTGCTGCCTGGCCTTCCCGCAGGCATGAGGCAGCTCTCCCCAAGGCCGGGTCTTCTCCTGGCAGGCCCATGAGGTCGGGCATGAGAAGGGCTCCAAGGACCAGCAGAGTGCACTGGGCAGAGCAGGTCCTCTGGATCCCAGCACATGGTGACGCAGCAACAGGAGAGTCCACAAGGTGGTTCAGACTGTTATCCACTATTGTAATAGTCATGCAATTCCAAGAAGGAGCGTTGCACCGTGATATGTTTTTTATGTTTTACATCTATCTTTGACCTCTGATGGACACATCCCGCGGCAGATTCTCTTAAGACACAGGCCTGCAGGAAAACCTGAAGCAGCAATGTGCAACGGGGAATAACAGAAAGCAAAGAGCAGCAGCAAGGAACCATTGACCAAACAGCCACAACCTCCTGCATTGCCTGACCCCACAGCAGAGGTAATGGGCAGAAGAATCATGTGACCTGTGGTGAAAACAAGAGGACCTGAGACTCTGACACCACATTTGCCTTCTTCTCAAACCACTGACACTGTCCCCTCCTGGAAGAAGATTTTGACCTGCAGATCCCTGGGTGCCCAGGGGAAGCAGAGGTGCCAGGGGAGAGCTGAGGGCCCCTTCCCCCAAGCTCAGCCTTGCACACACACAGCCCCTCCCTCCCCTGGGTTCTTGCCCAGCCAAGGAACCTCCCTGCACCAGGGTGTCTTGCAGAGCACAGAGGTACAAGGCGCTGTCAGAGACCTCGACTTCCTCCAGCTGCAGGACGCTGTATTTCCCTGTGGTGTTCAGCAACGTGGTGAGACGGCCGCTCTGCCTGGGGCCAGCTGCTGCCTGATACGAGAGCAGCTGGGGAGCTTGGCCTTTCCTCTGCTGGTACCAAGACAAGGCATAAAAGCTGGGAATCTGGTATGTGCAGTTGGTCTGGAAGGTTTCTCTGTGCTTCACTGTGACTTGTCCTTCTTGCTGGGTGACTGTGATCTGCCCCATGGTGCCTGGAAGAAAGGGAAGGTCAGCAGCTCTGCTGGGAAGGGATCTGGCAAGAAAACAAGGGGTGGATGCAAAGGCATGGAGCCCAAGGAATGCTGTGCTTTGCCCATCCTCGTTCTCCCTGGTGTCTGACTTCTGAGAGAAACACGGAACAGCCTGTCGTGCCTCATCTTTCTTTTCTCTGATCAGCACACCTCCAGCAGGTTGAGGGGTCCAGGGAGATTTTGAAAAGTTTCCTTCTGCTTCCCCATCCCTGTCATTGGGATTGTGGAGGGCTCCTAGCTCCCTGAGTACATGCAGTGCTGAGCCCAGTGTTGGAAAGAGAGAACCCTGGTTGTGTTGCCAACCAGCAGGAAACTGGAGGCCATGGCAGGTATGTGCCAGCCAAGAGGCAGAATGGGACACCCCACTGATGTCAGTGGCTTGAGGGCTTTAAAGCCCTGGTAGCAGCATTGACACTTTCTGCTAATTAGTGGTGGAAGGGTGAAATCTTGGAGTTCAGAGAGAGCTGAGAATGACAGCAGGTGTGTCATAAGAGAGACAGAGAGAGAGAGAGATGGATTGAAGGGGAGACAGATCCAGAATAAGGGCTCTCATCTATCTCTTCTCTCTATTCTCTTCTTGTTTCAAACAGTAAGAGCATCTGGAGCCAGCATTTCCTAATGTTTTCCTATTGTGCAAAAGTAGCTCCCCACATCATCCTGATGAGGTTTGTGATGGTTTCCGTGGGGGAAGTAGAAGTATTTGTTGACAGAAAGCCCGGACTTACCCAGCAGTTGCCCCAGGAAGGCCGTGAGGATGAGATATCCGAGGTGCATGTCGAGACCAACCTGCCCATTTGCTGAGTGAGAGAGTCAGAAAAGCACCTCCCAGCCCCGAGATAACAGAGCTGCCGGAAACGGCTCTGTTGGGGGAGCAAAGGAAGAAGTGGGGAGGGAAACGACCTGTTCTCCCTGTGCCTGAAATGCTCCTTCTGGGTTTCTCCCTCCTCCAGCAGCAACACCTGTGGCTCCCTCAGCCAAGGGCCTTCTCAGCATCTCCACAGTGAGGGGCCCTGGGGGCTCTGGGGGCTCCAGCTTTGGAAAGGGGCTGTTTCCGGACACTGGAGTCCTCACCCCCCCAGCTAGAATCACCTGCTCTTCTGCACAGCCCCTGCCGGGCCATCTGGGAGGTCAGGCGTTTCTTCCACAATGAGGTTTCACACCTTCCCCTGGTGTCCGCAGCTCTCTGGGGATGTTGCTATTTCTGCTGAGAACAGAAGCCTCCTCCAGTTCTGTCACTTCTCCCCTGTCCTTCATCAGCTTCCGGGGAGCAATATTTTTTCCCTAAATCCGCATAAATAGGAGATGAACCCTGCTGTGCAGCACCCAGGGGTTCTGCCTGTGTCTTGTTCTGGTGGGGGAACCTATGGGGAGAGAGAGGAACCTGGCTCCAGTGAGGCTGCTGGATGCCACAAACCCAGAGGTGACCAGGGGAACTAATCCGTAGGGGAATGGGTAAGGGGTCCGCAGGGAACAGCACGAGGGATCAGTGCGTCACCCAGACACATACCCAGGGAGCACATCGGGCACCCACTGAGGTGCTGCACTGTGAGGGGTGGGGATGGGGCAGCCCTGCACCCCAGAGCTGAAAGGGCACGGGATGGGCTGGGGGATGGGTAGGTGGATACCCCTCCTGCCACCCCCTTCCCAGATCAGCTCCAGAGTGATCCCATGCACCAGTCACAGCAGAGGTAAAAAAGTCTGTTCATTTTGGTTGTCTCATAAAAAGCCTAAAACACCTCCACAGTGTGGTCGGTAATGATCCAGGTAACTACAATGGTAATAATAGGAATATTCTCGTGGAAGTTTTGCACATCATTATGGCACGACAAGAGGTTTCTAGAACTGTGGAGTGTTCTGTGGCTGGCAAAGCCTTTCCCAGGTGGAAGAGCAGGCTAGAGCTCACCCTGCAAGGGGCTACAGGATGGATCTGCCTTCCTAAGAGTCACAGCAGACATCTACAGCAGCATTAGGACTTTGGCATTTCAAATGAGAGCAGAAATTGAGCCAGAGTCCTCAGCCTGCAGCCATTCTCACTGAGCTCAGGGTCACATCCCCATGAATCTCTCCTTCCTTCATTCCCGTTTCTTTCCTCTCCCCTGCCCTTACACATTGTCTGGCTTGGCTGCACCTGGGTCCATCAGTGTCTGCCCTGAGGCTTCTCCCAGCACCATTCTAGGATGTAGGTCTCAGACACCTGAAGAATGACACTCCCAACATGGAAGACCGTGACTGTCCCTCTCAAACTCTCCATTTAGTGGGAACTTTCACCCTCTGTTTGAAAAAACAAAACCCCATGAACGACAGAATCCCTTTTCCTGCAAGCAGTGACCCATAGTAACCACAAGACAATCGTTCATGAAGAAGTTAGGCACCTGCGTTTCCAAATTTCTAGCAGGCTTTTCCCCTGTTCCAGACTGGTTTTCCTGCCCTTTTCATTATCAGTGTGCTCAAGAAGAGTTTGACTCCATCTGGCCCTGCATCCTCCAGGCCAGTGTTAGAAGCATCAGAAAGCTCTCTCTTAAGCTTCTCTTTGGAAGGCTGAAGAGGGCCAGTTCTCTCAGCATCCCCCCATGTCTCGTGTTACTTAACCAACGAATTGGTACATTTGGAAGGGACCTCTGGAGGTCACCAGGTACAAGCCCACCTCAGGAAGAGGCACCTAGAGCTGGTTGCAAAGGACCATGTCCAGAGGGATTTGGAAGACCTCCAAGGATGGAGACTGCTCCACCTCTCTGGGCATCCTGTGCCAGTGCTCCCTCACCATCACAGTGAAAAAGGGTTCCCTGGTGTTCAGAGAGAGCCTCCTGTGTTTCACTTGGTGCCCAGCGCCTCTTGTCCTGTCACAGGGCACCACGCAGAAGAGCCTGGCTCTGCCTTCTTCACACCCTCCCTCCCGATATTTGCACACAGTGATGAGAGCTCCCCGGAGACTTCTCTGTGCTGACCAGTCCCAGCTCTCTCAGCTGGGATCTCCATACGAGACTTGCTCCAGGCTCTTCATCATGGAAGAGGCCCCTTGTTGCTCTGTCTCCAGTATGACTGAGACATACGGTTCCCAGTGAAAACACACACACTTACACCCTGGAGTCACTGCTTATACATCAGTCCCGCCAGGTGCTGGCACAAAGAGCAAAAGGCCCCGTGACCCTTCTCCAGTGGCTGGCACCAAGGTCTACAAGCCCTGTAGCCACTGCCTGTTCGCCCAGTTAGTGGCACCCAGCTCTCTCTTGCACACCAGTCTCTCCAGTTACTGGCACTCAGACCTTGCAGCACACACACGGGAAAGGGAGTGAAGCTACACAGAAGGGGGCTTAAGGAAGGATTTAATAAGGAATCGGGGGGGACTGTGGTGATCAGGCACAGGGCTCATCCCGGCAAGTGCACTGACCAGCCCCTGCTTAGGGGCAGGGAGCTCCTTTTATCCTTCCTCCCCTCTGTTGCCTCGTCACCAAACAGGATAAAAGAACGTATCGACACCAATGTGATGTATTGTCCTGGTTCAGCTAGGATAGGGTTAAGTTTCCCCAGCAGAGAGAGAGGCGGAAGGGATCTCCAGCGGGTTATTCATACCATGCTGACCTCGGGTCCAGGCGGGAACTTTTTCCTTGGTGGCTTTTGGTGGCGGGAGCACACGTCGGGTTTGTTCCTGGACCATTGCGGTATTTCTCTGTATATCTTCGGTCTTGTTCACTGTTATTGCTGTTTATTGTTGTTATCATTGCTACTGCAGTTGTTCAGATTGTTTATCACACTGTTGGATTAAATCTCTTCTTATTTTAACCCGGGGTTTGTGCCTCACTTCCAGCCCGACCGGCTGAGGGGGGGTGAGGGGCAACGGCAACGTGCTCTCCGGTCCCGGCAGGGCTTAAACCAGCACATGTAGGTAAGCAGACACTCCTTTATTAATGGCCGGGTGCACAGGGGAGTCGTCTCACCCCCAACAAACACCTCGCGCCTGTAACATGCTGATTATATAGGATACAGTAACTCACAACGAACAAGTTCTCATACATACACATAAATATTCCCGTAACTCATTTTCTTATTCCCACCTTTTTCCACTCCTGAAATGAGTCGGGGGACTGCTTTTACAACCACCATGGACTACTGACTCGAAAGAAACACCCTCCAGTGTCCTTGTCTCCAGGCATTTGGCTCACATTACAACTCTGACATCTTTCGAGGCCCTTTCACAACGTATCTTCTGGAAAACTTGATGTATCCTCTCAGAACACCTGCACTACAAGGCAATAAATTGTCCTTATTGATCAGCCTAACAACAGTACCCGGTCATGAATCTTATTCTGTAATAGAAACCTGGTTAATGATTATTACCCGCCTGCGTGGCCTTAGCCTGGGACTTTACAAAGGACTTTGTAGCAGCATGACTGCTTGCACGATCACTCTAAAACAATCTTTATTTAAATCAAATTCACCAAAACTCATTAACATCAGATCAAATTAACATCGAATCAATAACAGCCTCCCCTTACTCCTCCCCAGTCCCCTCTTGCCCACCACCTTTGACCCTTCCCCTAAGCATTCCTTCAGAACTCTTGTCTAGTCCTGCAGGACCCCCCTGAAACACCCCAAACCCTCAGGTTCCTCTCCTCACTTCTTGTCACTTACAAAGCCCAGCCTCAAGCACTTCAAAGCTTCCCCTGCAGTTCCCTGATGGCCCATCAATTAGAGGCTGAAGAGCTCTGGTCTCCCTCCTTGTCTCCCTCCTCACTTCCTGAGGGACTGCTGTCATTGTGTGCCTTGATTATCACTTTCCCTTTGACTTGTTCTTCCCTTTGAAAGGGAAATGGACTTGATCAGACAGCCCCAGTGATATGGAGGCTTTCACTTTCCACGGGTCTTTAAGTGACCTCTGGGGAAGTTCCTCGGGGGAGTGAATTCCTCAAGATGCTGAAAGGCCCCTGTCCGCAGAGAAAACCGGGTCACTTGAGTCATGGCTCTGGGGGGAAACCCCAAGGTGAGCTCAGTCTTTGAAGTGTGTCCCTGCAGCACCTGCAGCAGCACTAAGCCATGGCATTCACTTTCCAGGACACCCGTGATGGGGCAAACGTGAAGGAAAAGGGAAAGGCTGGCCAAAGGAGCCATCAGTTTCAGAGACAAGGCATAGAAAAGACTCAGGTCATGTGAAATGTTATTCTGGAATGAATTACTTTGCACCCCCATGTTCCATCATATTTATTGTTTGCTCTCCCAGATATCCTGTTTCCTGCAAGGCCCTGAACCCTCTCTCACAGCAATTTGGGAACACCCCAGCATGAGGACAGACCTGAATTCCACCTCCAGGTGGGATCCAAATCTTATCATCCTTAGCCCGTCCAGGTGGAAAGGGGACTTCTCATATCTCTTCCAGTACCTCGCAGAGACACTTGTCTACAGGTGCCTCACTCGCTTTGCCTCCTCCTCTTTCCCTCTGACCCATCTCTCCCTCGAACACATCAGCCACCCACTGCAGAGCAGGTTTTTATCTTAAGGCAACTTCATCAGGCCAGCTTCCTCTCTGGTGTGCCAGCCTCAGCATCTGCAGGCGCAGGGCATCTGGCTCACCCCAGACACAGCCCTTTGCTGCCGTGGGAGCATGTCAGGGCAGCACCTCTCCCCGTGCTGAGCTGGAACTGGTCCCACACCTCCACAGCTGCCCTACAGCGATCACCAGGGACGGGCTGGGTCTTGTCTGACTCTGAGATGGCTTTGCCTTGTAAAGTGGGGAAGCCCTGCAGCTGCAGCAATAGGGATGGTCTCTAGCACATGCGAGAGTGAGTGTCTGCCAGTGTGTGTGTGAACAAGTGCCTGTCTGTGTGTGTCTGTGCGTGCGTTTGTGTACACGGGAGCTTTTGCAGGTGAGCAAGTAAGTGTGTGTGGTGTCAGTGTGCAGGTGTGTGTATGTGTGTGGGCATCTGTGTGTGCAGGCGAGCACATATCTATCTCTGTACACGAGCTTGCACGTCTATCTACATGTAAGTGTGAGTGTGCAAGTGCGCTTGAGCACGTCAACACTGATGTGATGACAAGTCTCGGGACTGTGTGTGTGTGTGTGTGTGTGTGCGTGTGCAGAGGTTCCTGTGCAACTGGCTGTGCATGCACATGTGTTTCATGTGTGCTGACATGTGATGGCATCACGCAATGATAGAATATCTGGAGTCGGTAGGGGCCCATAAGGATCATCGAGTGCAACTCCCTGCTCTTTGCAGGACTGCCTAAAGCTAAACCATATCACCGAGAGCATTGTCCAGAGGCTCCTTGCACTCTGACACGTTTGGTGCCGTGACCGCTTGCGTGGGGAGCCTGTTCCAGTGACCAGCCACCCTCTCAGTGAAGAACCTTTTCCTAACGTTCAGGCTGAACTTCCCTGATGCAGCTTCATTCCATTTCCTTGACCTTTTCCTCTCCATTCCATCGCCTATCACTTGTCACCAGAAAGAGATCAGCACCTCCCCTGCTGCTGCCCGCCTTGAGGAAGGTGCGGACTGTGATGAGGTCACCCCTCAGCCTTCTCTTCTCCAAGCTGAACCATCCAAGTGACCTCAGCCACTCCTCATAATTCTTGCCCGCAAGACCTTTCACCATCTTGGTCACCCTCTTCTGGACACTCTAAGAGTTTGATGTCCTTCTTATGCCGAGGCTCCCAAACCTGCACACGGGACGTGAGGTGGGGCCGCACCAGTGCAGAGTGGGACAATCACCTCCCTCGACCGGCTCGCTGTGCTCTGCGTGATGCACCCCAGGACACCGTTGGCCCTTTAGGCTGCCAGGTCACACTGTTGACTCACAGTCAACTTGCCATCAACCCAAAGCCCCACATCTCTTTCCGTGGGACTGCTCTCCAGCCTCTCGTCCCCAGCTTGTACATATAAGCAGGATTACTCTATCGCAGGTGGAGAATCCGGCTCTTGCGCTTTTTACATTTCGTGAGGTTGGAGACTGCCCAGCTCTCCAGTCTATCCAGCTCTCTCTGCAAGGCCTCTCTACTCTCCCGGCAGTCCACAGCTCCTCCTCATACATTATCATCAGCAAACTTACTTAAAGTACATTTGATTCCTGTGTCTAATCAATTATAACATCTGTGAAGACAAATGTCTCTAAAATGGCGCCTCTGGGAACTGTGGAACATGGAGTAAATATTGCTGCAGTGTGACGAGTGGAATAGTTGTCAGGAATTTCTGCTGTCGCAATTTGGAGAAGGGATGAGAGATAAAGTACACTTTGGTGTGAAGGAATTATTTTTGTTCATGTAAGTGAAGTTTGTGAACATTGTAGATTGTGTGATGAATGTATGTAGTAGTGATAATTCTAAAATATGTGACTCGCAGAGCAGAGGGGGTGAATACATCGGGTTTCTAGAGCAAAGTTTTGGTCGCAGGGGAGCTGCAGGGGTGGCTTCTGTGAGCAGATGCCAGAAGCTGCCTCCCCTGTCAGGCAGAGCCATTCCCAGCTGTTTCTAGGACTGACCGGCCACTGACCAAAGCTGAGCCAACCAGTGATGCTGGTAGCACCTCTCTGATATTGAAGGAAAGAAGGGAAAATACTGTTGTACAAGAGATGCTGGAAGAGAGGAGTGAGAAAACGTGAGAGAAACAACCGTGCAGACACCAAGGTCAGTGAGGAAAGAGGGGGAGGAGGTGCTCCGGGTGTCACAGCCGAGATTCCCCTGCAGCCCGTGGTGAAGACCATGGTGACACAGGTTGTCCCCGTGCAGCCCATGGAGGTCCATGGTGGAGCAGATATCCACCCTGCAGCCCGTGGAGGACCCCAGCCACAGCAGGTGGATGTGCCCTGAAGGAAGCTGTGCCCACGGGAGAGCCCGCACCGGAGCAGGCTCCTGGCAGGACCTGTGGCCCCGTGGAGAGGAGCCCACGCTGGAGCAGGGGAAGAGTGTGAGGAGGAAAAAGCAGCAGGGAAAGTGTGACGAACTTAGGACAACTCCCATTCCCCTGTGAGTTTTTCACTGAGCACTTTGCATACGGTGACATAATGTTCAAAGGACGTGGCCGAGGGGATCAGGAACGGACCCAGGAAGAAGTGGGAAAATGAAAGCAGGAAACACAAATGGTCGTTCTGCTGACAAGGAATGTCTCCAGCATCTAGGGGACAGTGGTGCGGGCACAGCAGATCTCCAAGTAGGAAAGCCGGCCAAGGAGGAAACACATCGGCATCCTCAGGGGCTGCTCACTCCCCACAGGGACAAGGATGAGGCTCTTCCCACTGAGATGAGGAGAAAAAAGGAGAAGACAAAGACAAGCAGGGCCAGGTGTCCCTTAGAGCCCGGCCCGAGGACGCCCCGTCGGGCAGCACAGCCTGAGCCCGTGGGGAGGCAGCAAGAGAGCCTGGGGGAAAGGCCGCCCTGCCCTGCCTGCCTCGGCCAGCCCGGCTCCCTCTCCCCGGGCAGCGCTGCCCGAGCGCGGCTCTTCGGTGCCCTCAGGAGCACAGACCCGCCGCGGCCGTCAATGAGAAGAGGTGCTGAGGCCAGGCCTTGGCTCCGGGGGGGGCCGGTGGTGCCGGTGGCGGTGGCGGGGCCGGGCGGGCGGGGGAAGCGGCCCGGGGCCCGGGGCCGGGCGGGGCCGGGCGGGGCGAGGCGGCCCCGGCGGGCGGAGCGGCAGCGCCCCCTGGCGGGCCCGCCCGGGGCTGTCCCCCCGCCCCCGCCGGCCCCGCCCGGCCCCGCCCGCGGCGGTTCGTGCCCGGCCGCAGCCCCGGCTCCTCTCCCCGTGTCTCCCAGCGCGCAGTAATACACCGCCGCGTCCCCGCGCCGGGGCCGGGCGAGCCACAGGGCGCTGGACCGGCGGTCTGCCGCCACCGACAGCCGCCCCGGCGGGGCCTGCAGCTCCTTGGAGCCTTTCAGAGCGAGCGCCAGGAATGCGGGGGCTCGGCCCGGGAGCTGACGGTACCAGAGGATGTAGTCGGCGATCTTTGGGTTGGGGTGGGAGCAGTTGATGGCGACGCCGGTGCCCTCGCTGGTCTCTGCCGACGGCTCCTGCTGCACCTGGGCTCTGCCCGCAGCCACTGCCGAGGAGAAAAGAAGAATCACTTTGCTTCAGCTGAACGTGTCGTGCAGCGGGAGAGGGGAGAAGGGGACACTTCACAGATGGTGGGGGTGTGATCTGAGAACACAGGATGGAGAGACAGTTTCTCGGAGAGTGGTGGTTTGGGGACAGGAATGTATGAGGGAGGTTTGGAAGGGCAGTCCGAGTGAGGAAGAGGAGAAGGGGCTGAGGAACAGAGATTGGCTGGGAGAGAAGGAGAGATGGATGGATGGATGGATGGATGGATGGATGGATGGATGGATGGATGGATGGAGAAGCGGAGTAAGAAAATAGAGAGGGAACCTGGGAGGGAATGATCTCATTGGGGGCAGAAGGGAGGACAGAGAAGGGAATAATGTTGAAAAAGGCCGAGCCTCGGTCCCCGCAGCCCTGTCCCGCCCCGCGCCGTCGCCAGCCCCGCGCACCCAGGAGCACCGCGGCCAGCCCCGCCAGCCCTGCGCCCCGGCCCCGCCGCATCCCGCCGCTCCGCCGCCCGCGCCTCGCTGCCCCCCGCCAGCCCCGGCTCTCTGCTCCGGCCGCGGCGCCTCCTCTCCGCCGCCTCCGCTCCTCTCCGCCGCCGCCAGCTCCGCCCCGGGGCTGAGCCCTGCGCCCGCGGCGGGGCGGCAGCGGGGCGGGGAGCGCGGCGCTGCCGAGCCCGGGTCCCCCCGCAGTGGCCGGCGCAGACGGGGCCGGGACGAGCCGCCGCCGCGGGGACACCCGGCGCTGCCCCAGCTCCTGAATCCCGGTGACGGGCGCTGCTGCTGCTGCTGCGCGGGGACGAGGCACCCCAGAACCACTCCGAGCCCGCCCCGGGGGCCCCTCGGACTGGTGCTGCCCTCGGAGCCTCTCTCGCCGGCCGAGGGCCCCGTGAAAGGCCGGCAGCGGCCCCGGGAACAGCGGCGGGGAGCGCGGAGCCAGCAGGAGGCGGCGCCGCGGCAGAGACCGGCCGGAGCGGAGCTGCCCGCAGCGACACGGGCTGTGCGGGAGTGCGGGCAGAGGCGGCACCGGCACCGCCACCTCGGCCGCGGGGATGCCGGGGCCCTGGAAGGAGCCCAAGGCAATGGGGAGCGGCACGGCAACAGGGCGTGGTGGGAAGCTTTGCAAGTTCCAGTGGGAAAATCGGGCGCTTCAGAGCCGATCCGCGAGGAAAGGGCACGCGGGTCTGCTGCTGGGTGCTCTCCTCCATCGGGGCAAAAGGCAAAGGGAGATTTCAGGTGAAGTCTCCAGGCCCCGCCATGCACGTGTCGACTGCCGGGCAAGATGCAGGAAGAACCAAGGGCTGGCGGGCACTTCTCGGGGCAAGGAGGGCAGGCAGGGGGGAGGTTGTGCAAGCAGGGGAGGTGCAACAAGCACAGCGGGAGAAGCTGAACGCCTAAGAGGAGACATCAGTGCTGCTGGCGGGGATGTGGTCTGGGAGAGAAACAGCCCCTTTCTGGAGCCAGACGGATTCTTCCTCCCTGCAAACACAAGGACAAACGCAGCCCTCCTGCCCAGCATTTCTCAGACAGCTTCCCTCCCCAGCTGACCCCGTGACTCACAAGCCCTTGATCCTCCCTCCTCTTCCTCAGTCCAAAGGTGTCTCACGTGGATGGAAAATACCTACGGACTCAGGCCCAGCCCCCTCCCACCACACAACCTGGTCAGGTCAGCTTTCATGTCCCGATCGCTCAGGGTGAGCATCAGGGGATTCAACAGGGACACCTTGGTGGTACAGAAGTCAGCAGCCACGCTGTGCGCAGGGCTCTGGGACCCTGTCCTCAGGTGCTGGAGACCGCGGGCACATAAAACCTGTCACTACACTGAGGCGGACGGTCATAAAGGAAGTGCAGGGTTGTGTCAAAGGTCCTGCTGACTTCTAGGTACTCCTTCCACGTGCCCTTTTCTTGTTCGATAGTGTCTGTTACATTTTGAGGAAGCAATGAGGGTGGCCCTCAGCTACAGCAGAGCCTCAGCCCAGCAGCAGCTCCACGGAGAGGGGACTCAGCCCTGGCTGAGCTCTCCCAGCAGAGCTCCCTGGCACTGATCTCACCGAGGTCACTCAAGGGAAGGGGGAAGCCTTGGCTGCCCTGTGTCCAAGCTGGTCCTGAGCCCAGGCAGACAAATATTCTGGGGGGGAGATGGGCTTAGAGCATTGACCCACTGTAGACAGCCCTTGTTGGCAAGAGAGTCTCCCCTGGACAGCCCTGTGGGACAGCAGCAGGCTTTGGGGGATGCAGTCTTGAATTTCATATCCCTTGCTGCTCTGGGACAGGTGCTGGGCACTCAGAGTGAGACTCCAGTGTGGGGCATGAAGGTTCCTGTGGGCAGAAGTCTGAAGTCCAAGCCATCATCATCTCTCTGGATTTCCTTGTGAAAGGCACAGGGTCTGTCTTTCCCCTCACAGCACAGCGATATCAGGCTTCATGCTCCTTTCATTCAGTACCTGTTTCGTCCAAGATCTCAGTCCCTGCCTGATACAGCACAGATGCACAGACACATTTTTCATGGTAGGGACCTGAGAGATGGCCATGTCCATGTTGACACAACTGACACCGCCCGGGAAGCAGATCCCCTCAGGGATGGCCAGCACATGGCCAGCAGGATTCCTCAGCCTTTCTTCTTGCCCAGAAAGCAATCCCCATCCCTCTGATCTCTCTAGAGCTGGGGAGAGCAGCCGTGTCCTGGCCTGGAGAGGCAGGGAGGGGGCACTGCCAGCCATGCTGAGGCACTGCCAGGGTTGTTACACTGAATTAAACTAAGGGCCCAAGCTGGAGTGAAACCATCCTTGTAGTGGCCTGACATTGGCAGCAGCGGAGCGTGAGCTTTGGAGAGGCAGGAAAAGGAGGGCTCAGGAGCCAGGGGCTGCACTTCAGAGCCTCTTCCCTGGACACATCTCTAGCAGGCTGGTGCCATCACCGTTCAGCTGCACTCAGGCTCCTTCTGACCCCGGGAACCTGCTGCTCTGTGGTGCTCATGGACTGAGCAGAGGAGAGTGTCCCTGCCATGAGCAGCACATTCCCTCGTGATGAAGGACACACAAGGACACACACACACACACACACCGGCTCATGTACACTAACATGGAATTCTATACAGATTTGTACTCCCACATGCATCCACACAAACGTGTCTGCTTACAGGTAAACACAAGAAAAGAACAAGCACGGGAACACAACGGACCATGGACACTGCTGAGGATCCCTGGGGACTGGGCAGTGTCAGGCAGGGTGGGGTCAAACCCCAGCAGCACAACACCTACACCTGGGGAGGCAACAACAAGTGACCACGGAGGTGAGCTGAGGAGGGAGGCAGGCAAACACATGGACACGGTATAACTTCATGGGTGGGATCCCACGGCATCCGTCTGAGGAGGGCTGGAATTTCATTCTAATAACACTTCAAACAGCCCCACCCGAGCGACCCAGGCTGACATCACTTGCCTGCTCTGGAAACATCCAACACTTGAGCTGAGTCTTCTGCCAGC
Source organism: Athene noctua (assembly GCF_965140245.1). Classification (NCBI taxonomy): domain Eukaryota; kingdom Metazoa; phylum Chordata; class Aves; order Strigiformes; family Strigidae; genus Athene; species Athene noctua. The sequence goes on along the minus strand of NC_134061.1, from coordinate 7,344,044 downwards.
ACTGCTGCATTCCTGCCCTAGAAATCCTGGGGCCTTTCATCCCAGCGCTCAGAACAAGCCTCCACTGGGCAATGGGCATGGCACAGACCTGGCAATGAAAAGGAGCAGTGCAGGAAAGGAAAGCACAGCCCATATCATTAGCTGCGATGGTTTGCATTCAAGATGAGCTTGTCAGAAAATGGTGACCTCTGCAAAGGGTGCCTCTGGTCCTGCGGCAGTGAAGGGCAGGTATAAAAGGCAGCCCAAGTCCCTGCTCTCTCATGCCCTTCTCTTGGCTCCTTCTGCTTGGGAACCAGGTGAGTCTGAAGCCCCTTCTCCTCCTCTTCCATAGGGAGATCTGCACTTGGGAGACATCCCAGCTGATATTGCTCTGTCCTGTCCTGGGGTCTGGATCTTCTTGTCATGACAAAGGGAAGTGGGAAGAAGGTTTGTTGAGAGAGAGGCTGCAGTGCTGAAGGGATTTTGGTTTCCTAGTTAGGAGAGAGCCTCCCTGGGACAGGATGCTCTTCATAGGACAATGAAGACTGTGTGGGTCCTGGCAGAGCTTCCATCTGCCACACAGCAGTGGCCTTGGCTCCTTGGTGACAGGGTAACCAGGCAGGTCCTCACCCACCCTTGTGCTCTGCTTCCTCCCTGCTTCTACCCAGGTGCACCTCCACCCTCAGAGACATGTCCTGCTACGACCAGTGCCTGCCATGCCGGCCCTGCGGCCCGACCCCGCTGGCCAACAGCTGCAATGAGCCCTGTGTCAGGCAGTGCCAGGACTCCACCGTGGCCATCCAGCCCTCCCCCGTGGTGGTGACCCTGCCCGGCCCCATCCTCAGCTCCTTCCCACAGAACACCGTTGTGGGCTCCTCCACCTCCGCTGCCGTTGGCCGCATCCTCAGCTGTGACGGAGTGCCCATCAACTCTGGGGGCTTCGACCTCTCCTGCATTACCAGCCGCTACTGTGGCAGAAGGTGCCCCCCCTGCTAAAGGGGCTGGCAAAGCCCCATGGACACACCTTGAGGAACTCAGAACATGGTGCTGGGCAGAGGATCAACTTTTGGATCTTGTTTTCAGGATAGTTGAATGGTTTTGCCTTTCTTTCCATTTTCTTTGTTTGCTGCCTCTCCCCTCACACACCCCAGCACCAGCTGGGTAAGGTCCATCTATCTCCTCTCCCTCCCTGGGACAGGCAGACAGACATCACGCAGGAACTTCTCTATGGCCAAGGACTGCAGGGTCTCAGCTGCCCCTGGGGCTTTCTGTGCTGCTGACCTCCACTTGGAGGGACTTTGTTTCCTTCTTTTGACCCATTAAAGTTCTGCTGCATTCAGGCCTGGCCTCCATGTGGTCCTTCCCTCTGTGGACACTGCCCAAGCTGCCAAAGGAGAAGGGTGTTGCTCTGGGTGGAAGGGGGTGAGGGCACAGGGAGACCTTGCCTTGTTGTGTCTCTGTGCACAAACGCCCAGAAAGGCAGGAGGCTCTGAGGGGTCAGCAGCCCCATCAGCTCCTCAGCAAGAGCCTTCCTCTTGCTATGGCTGGAGCCACGCTGGCTTGTGCAGGGGCTTGGCTTTGGGCTCTGAAAGGTGATTTGCTTTGCACAATGGCAAGAGTGGTAAAGGAGGGAACAGCCCTTGGGATGGCCCAGAGCTGCTACTCCACCTTCCTCTGCCCTCCACCACTCAGTCTAGGCCCACGGCCAGCACACCTGCACGGGACTAGCAGGGAAAAGTCGCCCATGCTGCTGAATGTCTTGAGGCTGGACATGGGAGCTACACCTGTGGGAGCTGCGGGTAGTCAGCACAGAAATGGGGACAGTGAAACAGAGTATTTCTGAGGGGATCTAATTGCTCTGAGACAGAGTGTGCAGGAGAACATGAAGATCGGTGAGGACAAGGGTGCTGGGTGCACTTCCCAAGAGAGCTGTGGGTAGGTGCAGAGCTCTTGTTGCTTCATTGGTCCATCCAGAGAGTTTGTGCTCAGGAATTGCTGCCGTTCTGGGGAGAGTTGATGTAATTTTATGTACATGTCATTCCTTCTGATGGGTGGAAATGTGTCTCAGCAGCCACTACTCTCTCATATGCTGTTTCCTATATGAACCTCCAGATGCATTGACAGAAGTGTCCAAGTGGAAGAATGGAAATCCCCACACCCCTGTCCTTCATTGAGAGGGAATTACAGCTCATGAAGCACAGCTCAGAATAACAGAAGGAAAGAAGCTTTATAATGGCATTTCATTTGCATGTCTGAAATCTTTTTTCCGAGTCATGGTGCTAATATCCATCATTATCATCCCATATAGACCTCCTGTGCTACCACACTAAACCTTGTAATGAGCAGAAGGTATTTCAGGTCCTTGGCAATGATGATCCTGTCTGCAGTTGTCCTTGTAGAAGAGGGAGGGATGGCATTGTTCCTGACAGATGAGTAAGGCCTTTGGCCAAAGCACTGCCAAAGTGCTGCTGCTGACTCCTGGCATGAGCCCTGGTTTTCCAGCCCAACAATAGAGCTCTTGGAAAGGTGGAAAAGAGCTCAGGAGCCACGGAATCTTTACATTTCAGCCTAAGGGCGTTTGTGCAGAGGTTGTTTTTTACAGAGCAGGAGCTGTTCTTTACTTCACACTTAATTCCTGTGCCGTACACCTTGATTTACACCCTGTGATGCAAGGATGTGAAAGTTGCTGGTATTTGTTAACTGTCAACGCTGGACAGTTTCTAGTGATAGACAGGTGAAATGATGATGAGATCTGTTTCCAGTTGAACAAAGTGCTCTAAAAGCCTGACTGACCCGAATGGGGTAATGCGTGTGTGGATGGGACGTGGACAGTGCCCTGTGCCCTGGCAAGGGGTCATCACATTGTACTGTGCTGTGGGAGTGACTGAGAACTGCTGTGGGTTGCCCTGGGAGGTCACTGATCTTCCCTCCTCCAAAACCACCTGGACACGGTTCTGGGCAACTGGGTGTAGGTGGCCCTGCTTGAGCAGGGGGGTTGGACCAGATGACACCCAGAGGTCCCTTCTGACCTCAACTGTTCTGTGATTCTCTCATTCTGGGAGAGCAGCTGATGTAGAGCAGCTCAGGGTTCCCAGCATCTGCAGGGATTTAAGGTACCTATACTATCCTCTCCTCATTGTAGCTTTCGCACTAATTAATGACATTCTAAGGAATGTTTGGAAGAGGCTGAGTGCCTCTCTTACTGGAAACAGACACCCTCATTTCTGGTGCCCCAGCCTCAGTGTCTGCAGGCTGTGGGGAGTCTGGCTTGTCCCAGGGACACCACTCTCTGCTGCTGTGTGAATACACCACTGAGGCACCATTTCCTTTCCACAACAGGGGCCAGTCCCCCACTCTTGCATCTCCCTTCATGAAGTCACTAAGAATAGCTGAGAGCATCTAAGGCTCTAAGAATTTTCTCACTTGTGATGTGGGGATTCTTTGTGGCTGCAGCAATATGGATGTGCTCTAGTTATTACCTATATCCCTGACACACAGACCCTGGACACAGAAAGGCTCAATGCCTGGAAAAGCCATGACAGCTTCGTCTCTCACTTTTCTAGGGAGAAAACACCTGAGTAAAGCCCAGTCAAACCCCTGATCTCCCTAAAGCTGATGGCAATGGCAGGAACTGATTCACTGCCTTCACTCCAGGGCCTGAAGGACTTGCCTAGGACTTGTCTTGGCAAGAGGCTGAGAACTGGCATTGAACTTCCTGGTTGTCAGAGCTGTGTGTGCATGTTCATGCTCACATACATGTTCTTCTGGCTGTGCTCACGTGTCCATTTGCACATACGTGTGTCTGTGTGTGCCTGGGGCAATGCACAGGCAAGCAGGAGTGTGCACAAATATTGGCTGCGGGTCTGTTTGTGCACATCTGTTGATGAGGGCGTATGTGTTTTATCACATGCACGTGCCTTCATGCAGCTGAGCACGGACGGGTGTGACAATGGTCTGCAGAGATGTAAGTGTGTGGGCACAGGGGGGTGTAGGTGTGTGCTTTTATGCGTGCACAGCGCTGTGCATGAACGTGCAAGTGTATCTGCACAGCCATGGGTGCAGGAGGATGCATATATGTCAGCATGTGTGTGGAATATCTGTGTGTACATGTTGGTTTGGGGGGTGGCTGTGCCTGTGCCTGCTCGTGGGCTCCTTTGGAAACCTGTGTGCACACACCTCTTTCTAAGTGCTCAGATATGACACATGTCTCTGTGTGTGCATGCCTGTGTGTGTGCGTACCTCGGTGCGGGTATAGGTGTGCGTGTGTGTGCACACGTGAGCGTATGTCAGCGGTCTTGCTAAAATCCAGGTACAGCTGAGCCAGTGCCCCTCCCCTTCCCCACAGAGCCAGTCACCTCCTCACATGAAGAAATGAGATTGGTTAGCCATGATTTAACCTCAGTCAACACATGTGAGCTGCTTCCACGAAGCTTCGTGAAACTTTCATGAGTTTAGGAACAGCTTCTGAGCGTATTTGCTCCACTTTCTTTTTCAGAACTGAGTAGAGACTGTCCAGCCAGGTCTTAAAGACCTTTGAATGCCTCCCAAGTGATCCCATGAAGTTGTGTATGTCATGATGAGAGTAAGAGCTCCTTAGTTGTTTCTTCTTCTATTGTGGGTGCTGCTTCATTCCCAGAGAGTCTGTGGGAAGGTTCAGGGATGTGGTGGGCCTGAGGAGAAGCCATATCAATAAAATCAGGGTAGAAACAGGCATCGAGTATATAAACTTTTTCCTTGTCATTTTCTCCCCTTCCTCACCGAGCAGTGAGCCCTCATCTACTCAGCCTTCCTTTTGCTGCCAATCGGCTCAGAGATTACTTTCTTGTTTCCCTTCACCTCCATTACCAGTTTCCATCCAGCTCTGCTTTGGCTTTTCCTGACTCGCTGTTCTGCACCTTGCAGAGACCATCCTTGTGCTCTGAGGAGCCTGTCTTGAAGGTTAACCCCCTCTCCCGGGACCCTCTGTGCTCCAGGGCAGTTTCCCATGGCATCCAGCCAAGCAGGAAAGTCCCTGGTGAGACTAAGCCGTGCTCTTCTCCAGTCAGGGGCGCTCATCCTCCTGTTTGTCCTGTCAGGCCTCTGAGCATCCTGAGCTCCACAGTCTCCTGGACAGTGAGGGCAAGGCTGCCCTTGACCTTTACATCATCCAACAGTTCTTCCTCATTTGTGAGTAGCAGGTCTAAGTGATCCTCTTTTCTAGCCCATTCATGCGTTGCCTGCATGAATTTCCTTCCATAGGCCCCAGACATGTCCTGTTTTGCTTTTGCCAGCCGTTTTCCTCCTTCAGTAGATACTGAGGTGGTACCAGGTAAGAACCAGGGCTTGTGACTATGAGGCTTTCCCCAACTGCCTGACAAAGGTGTCATCTGCCTCCTCTTCTTGAGCAGGAGATGTGTAGCAGCCACCTAAGTACACCACCACCTACACCACAGGGGAAGTGTGAGAGCCTCCCCTGGCATGCTGCTCCTGTTCTTGCCTCCCCTTGCCAGGCACATTCCACCCCTGACCAGTGTCTTCACTCTTACAAAAAGGGCATATGTGTACAAAAGCCAAAGCTGTGCAGTGCTGCTGCAGCCTCCTGCTGCCATGCCTGCGGCCTAAATGAGCTCTTCCACATAAGGGAGAGGGAATATTTTCTGACTTCTGTGTCATGCTTTGCATCTCACTCTTAGAAAATGAAGGTAATTAGGGGTCCTGAGTCAGATGGAAGAAGATCCCCTCAGGTGATATGTCCTTCCAGCCCTGTGGGACCAACTCAGATTCCAGCACATCCTTGTGTAGAGGCTCTTTCTGCCCAGACTCACTTACCAGCAGAATTCATAGACTCACACAATCATAAAAGAATTTGTGTTGGAAGGGAGCTTGAAAAACCATCTAGTCCAAGCCTCCTGCTATGGGTGGGGACATCTGTCACTTGATCAGGTTGCTCAGAGCCCCATCTAAATTGACCTTGAACACTTCCGATTACAGGGCTTCCTCAACTTCTCGGGTCAAACTGCTCCAGTGTCTCAAAACGCTCATCAGAAAAAATTTCTTCCTTTAAACCAGTCTAAATCTACCTTCTTAAGTTGAAAGCCATTGCCCCTTTGTCACTACAGACCCTCCTAAAACTCCTTTCCCTGTCTCTTTTATAAGCTTCCCTTTAAGAATTGAAAGGCTGCAAGCTTTCCCCAGAGCCATCTCCTCTCCAGGCTGAACAAATCCACCTCACTGACACTGTCCCCTCCTGGAAGAAGATTTTGACCTGCAGATCCCTGGGTGCCCAGGGGAAGCAGAGGTGCCAGGGGAGAGCTGAGGGCCCCTTCCCCCAAGCTCAGCCTTGCACACACACAGCCCCTCCCTCCCCTGGGTTCTTGCCCAGCCAAGGAACCTCCCTGCACCAGGGTGTCTTGCACAGCACAGAGGTACAAGGCGCTGTCAGAGACCTCGACTTCCTCCAGCTGCAGGACGCTGTATTTCCCTGTGGTGTTCAGCAACGTGGTGAGACGGCCGCTCTGCCTGGGGCCAGCTGCTGCCTGATACGAGAGCAGCTGGGGAGCTTGGCCTTTCCTCTGCTGGTACCAAGACAAGGCATAAAAGCTGGGAATCTGGTATGTGCAGTTGGTCTGGAAGGTTTCTCTGTGCTTCACTGTGACTTGTCCTTCTTGCTGGGTGACTGTGATCTGCCCCATGGTGCCTGGAAGAAAGGGAAGGTCAGCAGCTCTGCTGGGAAGGGATCTGGCAAGAAAACAAGGGGTGGATGCAAAGGCATGGAGCCCAAGGAATGCTGTGCTTTGCCCATCCTCGTTCTCCCTGGTGTCTGACTTCTGAGAGAAACACGGAACAGCCTGTCGTGCCTCATCTTTCTTTTCTCTGATCAGCACACCTCCAGCAGGTTGAGGGGTCCAGGGAGATTTTGAAAAGTTTCCTTCTGCTTCCCCATCCCTGTCATTGGGATTGTGGAGGGCTCCTAGCTCCCTGAGTACATGCAGTGCTGAGCCCAGTGTTGGAAAGAGAGAACCCTGGTTGTGTTGCCAACCAGCAGGAAACTGGAGGCCATGGCAGGTATGTGCCAGCCAAGAGGCAGAATGGGACACCCCACTGATGTCAGTGGCTTGAGGGCTTTAAAGCCCTGGTAGCAGCATTGACACTTTCTGCTAATTAGTGGTGGAAGGGTGAAATCTTGGAGTTCAGAGAGAGCTGAGAATGACAGCAGGTGTGTCATAAGAGAGACAGAGAGAGAGAGAGATGGATTGAAGGGGAGACAGATCCAGAATAAGGGGTCTCATCTATCTCTTCTCTCTATTCTCTTCTTGTTTCAAACAGTAAGAGCATCTGGAGCCAGCATTTCCTAATGTTTTCCTATTGTGCAAAAGTAGCTCCCCACATCATCCTGATGAGGTTTGTGATGGTTTCCGTGGGGGAAGTAGAAGTATTTGTTGACAGAAAGCCCGGACTTACCCAGCAGTTGCCCCAGGAAGGCCGTGAGGATGAGATATCCGAGGTGCATGTCGAGACCAACCTGCCCATTTGCTGAGTGAGAGAGTCAGAAAAGCACCTCCCAGCCCCGAGATAACAGAGCTGCCGGAAACGGCTCTGTTGGGGGAGCAAAGGAAGAAGTGGGGAGGGAAACGACCTGTTCTCCCTGTGCCTGAAATGATCCTTCTGGGTTTCTCCCTCCTCCAGCAGCAACACCTGTGGCTCCCTCAGCCAAGGGCCTTCTCAGCATCTCCACAGTGAGGGGCCCTGGGGGCTCTGGGGGCTCCAGCTTTGGAAAGGGGCTGTTTCCGGACACTGGAGTCCTCACCCCCCCAGCTAGAATCACCTGCTCTTCTGCACAGCCCCTGCCGGGCCATCTGGGAGGTCAGGCGTTTCTTCCACAATGAGGTTTCACACCTTCCCCTGGTGTCCGCAGCTCTCTGGGGATGTTGCTATTTCTGCTGAGAACAGAAGCCTCCTCCAGTTCTGTCACTTCTCCCCTGTCCTTCATCAGCTTCCTGGGAGCAATATTTTTTCCCTAAATCCGCATAAATAGGAGATGAACCCTGCTGTGCAGCACCCAGGGGTTCTGCCTGTGTCTTGTTCTGGTGGGGGAACCTATGGGGAGAGAGAGGAACCTGGCTCCAGTGAGGCTGCTGGATGCCACAAACCCAGAGGTGACCAGGGGAACTAATCCGTAGGGGAATGGGTAAGGGGTCCGCAGGGAACAGCACGAGGGATCAGTGCGTCACCCAGACACATACCCAGGGAGCACATCGGGCACCCACTGAGGTGCTGCACTGTGAGGGGTGGGGATGGGGCAGCCCTGCACCCCAGAGCTGAAAGGGCACGGGATGGGCTGGGGGATGGGTAGGTGGATACCCCTCCTGCCACCCCCTTCCCAGATCAGCTCCAGAGTGATCCCATGCACCAGTCACAGCAGAGGTAAAAAAGTCTGTTCATTTTGGTTGTCTCATAAAAAGCCTAAAACACCTCCACAGTGTGGTCGGTAATAATCCAGGTAACTACAATGGTAATAATAGGAATATTCTCGTGGAAGTTTTGCACATCATTATGGCACGACAAGAGGTTTCTAGAACTGTGGAGTGTTCTGTGGCTGGCAAAGCCTTTCCCAGGTGGAAGAGCAGGCTAGAGCTCACCCTGCAAGGGGCTACAGGATGGATCTGCCTTCCTAAGAGTCACAGCAGACATCTACAGCAGCATTAGGACTTTGGCATTTCAAATGAGAGCAGAAATTGAGCCAGAGTCCTCAGCCTGCAGCCATTCTCACTGAGCTCAGGGTCACATCCCCATGAATCTCTCCTTCCTTCATTCCCGTTTCTTTCCTCTCCCCTGCCCTTACACATTGTCTGGCTTGGCTGCACCTGGGTCCATCAGTGTCTGCCCTGAGGCTTCTCCCAGCACCATTCTAGGATGTAGGTCTCAGACACCTGAAGAATGACACTCCCAACATGGAAGACCGTGACTGTCCCTCTCAAACTCTCCATTTAGTGGGAACTTTCACCCTCTGTTTGAAAAAACAAAACCCCATGAACGACAGAATCCCTTTTCCTGCAAGCAGTGACCCATAGTAACCACAAGACAATCGTTCATGAAGAAGTTAGGCACCTGCGTTTCCAAATTTCTAGCAGGCTTTTCCCCTGTTCCAGACTGGTTTTCCTGCCCTTTTCATTATCAGTGTGCTCAAGAAGAGTTTGACTCCATCTGGCCCTGCATCCTCCAGGCCAGTGTTAGAAGCATCAGAAAGCTCTCTCTTAAGCTTCTCTTTGGAAGGCTGAAGAGGGCCAGTTCTCTCAGCATCCCCCCATGTCTCGTGTTACTTAACCAACAAATTGGTACATTTGGAAGGGACCTCTGGAGGTCACCAGGTACAAGCCCACCTCAGGAAGAGGCACCTAGAGCTGGTTGCAAAGGACCATGTCCAGAGGGATTTGGAAGACCTCCAAGGATGGAGACTGCTCCACCTCTCTGGGCATCCTGTGCCAGTGCTCCCTCACCATCACAGTGAAAAAGGGTTCCCTGGTGTTCAGAGAGAGCCTCCTGTGTTTCACTTGGTGCCCAGCGCCTCTTGTCCTGTCACAGGGCACCACGCAGAAGAGCCTGGCTCTGCCTTCTTCACACCCTCCCTCCCGATATTTGCACACAGTGATGAGAGCTCCCCGGAGACTTCTCTGTGCTGACCAGTCCCAGCTCTCTCAGCTGGGATCTCCATACGAGACTTGCTCCAGGCTCTTCATCATGGAAGAGGCCCCTTGTTGCTCTGTCTCCAGTATGACTGAGACATACGGTTCCCAGTGAAAACACACACACTTACACCCTGGAGTCACTGCTTATACATCAGTCCCGCCAGGTGCTGGCACAAAGAGCAAAAGGCCCCGTGACCCTTCTCCAGTGGCTGGCACCAAGGTCTACAAGCCCTGTAGCCACTGCCTGTTCGCCCAGTTAGTGGCACCCAGCTCTCTCTTGCACACCAGTCTCTCCAGTTACTGGCACTCAGACCTTGCAGCACACACACGGGAAAGGGAGTGAAGCTACACAGAAGGGGGCTTAAGGAAGGATTTAATAAGGAATCGGGGGGGACTGTGGTGATCAGGCACAGGGCTCATCCCGGCAAGTGCACTGACCAGCCCCTGCTTAGGGGCAGGGAGCTCCTTTTATCCTTCCTCCCCTCTGTTGCCTCGTCACCAAACAGGATAAAAGAACGTATCGACACCAATGTGATGTATTGTCCTGGTTCAGCTAGGATAGGGTTAAGTTTCCCCAGCAGAGAGAGAGGCGGAAGGGATCTCCAGCGGGTTATTCATACCATGCTGACCTCGGGTCCAGGCGGGAACTTTTTCCTTGGTGGCTTTTGGTGGCGGGAGCACACGTCGGGTTTGTTCCTGGACCATTGCGGTATTTCTCTGTATATCTTCGGTCTTGTTCACTGTTATTGCTGTTTATTGTTGTTATCATTGCTACTGCAGTTGTTCAGATTGTTTATCACACTGTTGGATTAAATCTCTTCTTATTTTAACCCGGGGTTTGTGCCTCACTTCCAGCCCGACCGGCTGAGGGGGGGTGAGGGGCAACGGCAACGTGCTCTCCGGTCCCGGCAGGGCTTAAACCAGCACATGTAGGTAAGCAGACACTCCTTTATTAATGGCCGGGTGCACAGGGGAGTCGTCTCACCCCCAACAAACACCTCGCGCCTGTAACATGCTGATTATATAGGATACAGTAACTCACAACGAACAAGTTCTCATACATACACATAAATATTCCCGTAACTCATTTTCTTATTCCCACCTTTTTCCACTCCTGAAATGAGTCGGGGGACTGCTTTTACAACCACCATGGACTACTGACTCGAAAGAAACACCCTCCAGTGTCCTTGTCTCCAGGCATTTGGCTCACATTACAACTCTGACATCTTTCGAGGCCCTTTCACAACGTATCTTCTGGAAAACTTGATGTATCCTCTCAGAACACCTGCACTACAAGGCAATAAATTGTCCTTATTGATCAGCCTAACAACAGTACCCGGTCATGAATCTTATTCTGTAATAGAAACCTGGTTAATGATTATTACCCGCCTGCGTGGCCTTAGCCTGGGACTTTACAAAGGACTTTGTAGCAGCATGACTGCTTGCACGATCACTCTAAAACAATCTTTATTTAAATCAAATTCACCAAAACTCATTAACATCAGATCAAATTAACATCGAATCAATAACAGCCTCCCCTTACTCCTCCCCAGTCCCCTCTTGCCCACCACCTTTGACCCTTCCCCTAAGCATTCCTTCAGAACTCTTGTCTAGTCCTGCAGGACCCCCCTGAAACACCCCAAACCCTCAGGTTCCTCTCCTCACTTCTTGTCACTTACAAAGCTCAGCCTCAAGCACTTCAAAGCTTCCCCTGCAGTTCCCTGATGGCCCATCAATTAGAGGCTGAAGAGCTCTGGTCCCCCTCCTTGTCTCCCTCCTCACTTCCTGAGGGACTGCTGTCATTGTGTGCCTTGATTATCACTTTCCCTTTGACTTGTTCTTCCCTTTGAAAGGGAAATGGACTTGATCAGACAGCCCCAGTGATATGGAGGCTTTCACTTTCCACGGGTCTTTAAGTGACCTCTGGGGAAGTTCCTCGGGGGAGTGAATTCCTCAAGATGCTGAAAGGCCCCTGTCCGCAGAGAAAACCGGGTCACTTGAGTCATGGCTCTGGGGGGAAACCCCAAGGTGAGCTCAGTCTTTGAAGTGTGTCCCTGCAGCACCTGCAGCAGCACTAAGCCATGGCATTCACTTTCCAGGACACCCGTGATGGGGCAAACGTGAAGGAAAAGGGAAAGGCTGGCCAAAGGAGCCATCAGTTTCAGAGACAAGGCATAGAAAAGACTCAGGTCATGTGAAATGTTATTCTGGAATGAATTACTTTGCACCCCCATGTTCCATCATATTTATTGTTTGCTCTCCCAGATATCCTGTTTCCTGCAAGGCCCTGAACCCTCTCTCACAGCAATCTGGGAACATCCCAGCATGAGGACAGACCTGAATTCCACCTCCAGGTGGGATCCAAATCTTATCATCCTTAGCCCGTCCAGGTGGAAAGGGGACTTCTCATATCTCTTCCAGTACCTCGCAGAGACACTTGTCTACAGGTGCCTCACTCGCTTTGCCTCCTCCTCTTTCCCTCTGACCCATCTCTCCCTCGAACACATCAGCCACCCACTGCAGAGCAGGTTTTTATCTTAAGGCAACTTCATCAGGCCAGCTTCCTCTCTGGTGTGCCAGCCTCAGCATCTGCAGGCGCAGGGCATCTGGCTCACCCCAGACACAGCCCTTTGCTGCCGTGGGAGCATGTCAGGGCAGCACCTCTCCCCGTGCTGAGCTGGAACTGGTCCCACACCTCCACAGCTGCCCTACAGCGATCACCAGGGACGGGCTGGGTCTTGTCTGACTCTGAGATGGCTTTGCCTTGTAAAGTGGGGAAGCCCTGCAGCTGCAGCAATAGGGATGGTCTCTAGCACATGCGAGAGTGAGTGTCTGCCAGTGTGTGTGTGAACAAGTGCCTGTCTGTGTGTGTCTGTGCGTGCGTTTGTGTACACGGGAGCTTTTGCAGGTGAGCAAGTAAGTGTGTGTGGTGTCAGTGTGCAGGTGTGTGTATGTGTGTGGGCATCTGTGTGTGCAGGCGAGCACATATCTATCTCTGTACACGAGCTTGCACGTCTATCTACATGTAAGTGTGAGTGTGCAAGTGCGCTTGAGCACGTCAACACTGATGTGATGACAAGTCTCGGGACTGTGTGTGTGTGTGTGTGTGTGTGCGTGTGCAGGGGTTCCTGTGCAACTGGCTGTGCATGCACATGTGTTTCATGTGTGCTGACATGTGATGGCATCACGCAATGATAGAATATCTGGAGTCGGTAGGGGCCCATAAGGATCATCGAGTGCAACTCCCTGCTCTTTGCAGGACTGCCTAAAGCTAAACCATATCACCGAGAGCATTGTCCAGAGGCTCCTTGCACTCTGACACGTTTGGTGCCGTGACCGCTTGCGTGGGGAGCCTGTTCCAGTGACCAGCCACCCTCTCAGTGAAGAACCTTTTCCTAACGTTCAGGCTGAACTTCCCTGATGCAGCTTCATTCCATTTCCTTGACCTTTTCCTCTCCATTCCATCGCCTATCACTTGTCACCAGAAAGAGATCAGCACCTCCCCTGCTGCTGCCCGCCTTGAGGAAGGTGCGGACTGTGATGAGGTCACCCCTCAGCCTTCTCTTCTCCAAGCTGAACCATCCAAGTGACCTCAGCCACTCCTCATAATTCTTGCCCGCAAGACCTTTCACCATCTTGGTCACCCTCTTCTGGACACTCTAAGAGTTTGATGTCCTTCTTATGCCGAGGCTCCCAAACCTGCACACGGGACGTGAGGTGGGGCCGCACCAGTGCAGAGTGGGACAATCACCTCCCTCGACCGGCTCGCTGTGCTCTGCGTGATGCACCCCAGGACACCGTTGGCCCTTTAGGCTGCCAGGTCACACTGTTGACTCACAGTCAACTTGCCATCAACCCAAAGCCCCACATCTCTTTCCGTGGGACTGCTCTCCAGCCTCTCGTCCCCAGCTTGTACATATAAGCAGGATTACTCTATCGCAGGTGGAGAATCCGGCTCTTGCGCTTTTTACATTTCGTGAGGTTGGAGACTGCCCAGCTCTCCAGTCTATCCAGCTCTCTCTGCAAGGCCTCTCTACTCTCCCGGCAGTCCACAGCTCCTCCTCATACATTATCATCAGCAAACTTACTTAAAGTACATTTGATTCCTGTGTCTAATCAATTATAACATCTGTGAAGACAAATGTCTCTAAAATGGCGCCTCTGGGAACTGTGGAACATGGAGTAAATATTGCTGCAGTGTGACGAGTGGAATAGTTGTCAGGAATTTCTGCTGTCGCAATTTGGAGAAGGGATGAGAGATAAAGTACACTTTGGTGTGAAGGAATTATTTTTGTTCATGTAAGTGAAGTTTGTGAACATTGTAGATTGTGTGATGAATGTATGTAGTAGTGATAATTCTAAAATATGTGACTCGCAGAGCAGAGGGGGTGAATACATCGGGTTTCTAGAGCAAAGTTTTGGTCGCAGGGGAGCTGCAGGGGTGGCTTCTGTGAGCAGATGCCAGAAGCTGCCTCCCCTGTCAGGCAGAGCCATTCCCAGCTGTTTCTAGGACTGACCGGCCACTGACCAAAGCTGAGCCAACCAGTGATGCTGGTAGCACCTCTCTGATATTGAAGGAAAGAAGGGAAAATACTGTTGTACAAGAGATGCTGGAAGAGAGGAGTGAGAAAACGTGAGAGAAACAACCGTGCAGACACCAAGGTCAGTGAGGAAGGAGGGGGAGGAGGTGCTCCGGGTGTCACAGCCGAGATTCCCCTGCAGCCCGTGGTGAAGACCATGGTGACACAGGTTGTCCCCGTGCAGCCCATGGAGGTCCATGGTGGAGCAGATATCCACCCTGCAGCCCGTGGAGGACCCCAGCCACAGCAGGTGGATGTGCCCTGAAGGAAGCTGTGACCACGGGAGAGCCCGCACCGGAGCAGGCTCCTGGCAGGACCTGTGGCCCCGTGGAGAGGAGCCCACGCTGGAGCAGGGGAAGAGTGTGAGGAGGAAAAAGCAGCAGGGAAAGTGTGACGAACTTAAGACAACTCCCATTCCCCTGTGAGTTTTTCACTGAGCACTTTGCATACGGTGACATAATGTTCAAAGGACGTGGCCGAGGGGATCAGGAACGGACCCAGGAAGAAGTGGGAAAATGAAAGCAGGAAACACAAATGGTCGTTCTGCTGACAAGGAATGTCTCCAGCATCTAGGGGACAGTGGTGCGGGCACAGCAGATCTCCAAGTAGGAAAGCCGGCCAAGGAGGAAACACATCGGCATCCTCAGGGGCTGCTCACTCCCCACAGGGACAAGGATGAGGCTCTTCCCACTGAGATGAGGAGAAAAAAGGAGAAGACAAAGACAAGCAGGGCCAGGTGTCCCTTAGAGCCCGGCCCGAGGACGCCCCGTCGGGCAGCACAGCCTGAGCCCGTGGGGAGGCAGCAAGAGAGCCTGGGGGAAAGGCCGCCCTGCCCTGCCTGCCTCGGCCAGCCCGGCTCCCTCTCCCCGGGCAGCGCTGCCCGAGCGCGGCTCTTCGGTGCCCTCAGGAGCACAGACCCGCCGCGGCCGTCAATGAGAAGAGGTGCTGAGGCCAGGCCTTGGCTCCGGGGGGGGCCGGTGGTGCCGGTGGCGGTGGCGGGGCCGGGCGGGCGGGGGAAGCGGCCCGGGGCCCGGGGCCGGGCGGGGCCGGGCGGGGCGAGGCGGCCCCGGCGGGCGGAGCGGCAGCGCCCCCTGGCGGGCCCGCCCGGGGCTGTCCCCCCGCCCCCGCCGGCCCCGCCCGGCCCCGCCCGCGGCGGTTCGTGCCCGGCCGCAGCCCCGGCTCCTCTCCCCGTGTCTCCCAGCGCGCAGTAATACACCGCCGCGTCCCCGCGCCGGGGCCGGGCGAGCCACAGGGCGCTGGACCGGCGGTCTGCCGCCACCGACAGCCGCCCCGGCGGGGCCTGCAGCTCCTTGGAGCCTTTCAGAGCGAGCGCCAGGAATGCGGGGGCTCGGCCCGGGAGCTGACGGTACCAGAGGATGTAGTCGGCGATCTTTGGGTTGGGGTGGGAGCAGTTGATGGCGACGCCGGTGCCCTCGCTGGTCTCTGCCGACGGCTCCTGCTGCACCTGGGCTCTGCCCGCAGCCACTGCCGAGGAGAAAAGAAGAATCACTTTGCTTCAGCTGAACGTGTCGTGCAGCGGGAGAGGGGAGAAGGGGACACTTCACAGATGGTGGGGGTGTGATCTGAGAACACAGGATGGAGAGACAGTTTCTCGGAGAGTGGTGGTTTGGGGACAGGAATGTATGAGGGAGGTTTGGAAGGACAGTCCGAGTGAGGAAGAGGAGAAGGGGCTGAGGAACAGAGATTGGCTGGGAGAGAAGGAGAGATGGATGGATGGATGGATGGATGGATGGATGGATGGATGGATGGATGGAGAAGCGGAGTAAGAAAATAGAGAGGGAACCTGGGAGGGAATGATCTCATTGGGGGCAGAAGGGAGGACAGAGAAGGGAATAATGTTGAAAAAGGCCGAGCCTCGGTCCCCGCAGCCCTGTCCCGCCCCGCGCCGTCGCCAGCCCCGCGCACCCAGGAGCACCGCGGCCAGCCCCGCCAGCCCTGCGCCCCGGCCCCGCCGCATCCCGCCGCTCCGCCGCCCGCGCCTCGCTGCCCCCCGCCAGCCCCGGCTCTCTGCTCCGGCCGCGGCGCCTCCTCTCCGCCGCCTCCGCTCCTCTCCGCCGCCGCCAGCTCCGCCCCGGGGCTGAGCCCTGCGCCCGCGGCGGGGCGGCAGCGGGGCGGGGAGCGCGGCGCTGCCGAGCCCGGGTCCCCCCGCAGTGGCCGGCGCAGACGGGGCCGGGACGAGCCGCCGCCGCGGGGACACCCGGCGCTGCCCCAGCTCCTGAATCCCGGTGACGGGCGCTGCTGCTGCTGCTGCGCGGGGACGAGGCACCCCAGAACCACTCCGAGCCCGCCCCGGGGGCCCCTCGGACTGGTGCTGCCCTCGGAGCCTCTCTCGCCGGCCGAGGGCCCCGTGAAAGGCCGGCAGCGGCCCCGGGAACAGCGGCGGGGAGCGCGGAGCCAGCAGGAGGCGGCGCCGCGGCAGAGACCGGCCGGAGCGGAGCTGCCCGCAGCGACACGGGCTGTGCGGGAGTGCGGGCAGAGGCGGCACCGGCACCGCCACCTCGGCCGCGGGGATGCCGGGGCCCTGGAAGGAGCCCAAGGCAATGGGGAGCGGCACGGCAACAGGGCGTGGTGGGAAGCTTTGCAAGTTCCAGTGGGAAAATCGGGCGCTTCAGAGCCGATCCGCGAGGAAAGGGCACGCGGGTCTGCTGCTGGGTGCTCTCCTCCATCGGGGCAAAAGGCAAAGGGAGATTTCAGGTGAAGTCTCCAGGCCCCGCCATGCACGTGTCGACTGCCGGGCAAGATGCAGGAAGAACCAAGGGCTGGCGGGCACTTCTCGGGGCAAGGAGGGCAGGCAGGGGGGAGGTTGTGCAAGCAGGGGAGGTGCAACAAGCACAGCGGGAGAAGCTGAACGCCTAAGAGGAGACATCAGTGCTGCTGGCGGGGATGTGGTCTGGGAGAGAAACAGCCCCTTTCTGGAGCCAGACGGATTCTTCCTCCCTGCAAACACAAGGACAAACGCAGCCCTCCTGCCCAGCATTTCTCAGACAGCTTCCCTCCCCAGCTGACCCCGTGACTCACAAGCCCTTGATCCTCCCTCCTCTTCCTCAGTCCAAAGGTGTCTCACGTGGATGGAAAATACCTACGGACTCAGGCCCAGCCCCCTCCCACCACACAACCTGGTCAGGTCAGCTTTCATGTCCCGATCGCTCAGGGTGAGCATCAGGGGATTCAACAGGGACACCTTGGTGGTACAGAAGTCAGCAGCCACGCTGTGCGCAGGGCTCTGGGACCCTGTCCTCAGGTGCTGGAGACCGCGGGCACATAAAACCTGTCACTACACTGAGGCGGACGGTCATAAAGGAAGTGCAGGGTTGTGTCAAAGGTCCTGCTGACTTCTAGGTACTCCTTCCACGTGCCCTTTTCTTGTTCGATAGTGTCTGTTACATTTTGAGGAAGCAATGAGGGTGGCCCTCAGCTACAGCAGAGCCTCAGCCCAGCAGCAGCTCCACGGAGAGGGGACTCAGCCCTGGCTGAGCTCTCCCAGCAGAGCTCCCTGGCACTGATCTCACCGAGGTCACTCAAGGGAAGGGGGAAGCCTTGGCTGCCCTGTGTCCAAGCTGGTCCTGAGCCCAGGCAGACAAATATTCTGGGGGGGAGATGGGCTTAGAGCATTGACCCACTGTAGACAGCCCTTGTTGGCAAGAGAGTCTCCCCTGGACAGCCCTGTGGGACAGCAGCAGGCTTTGGGGGATGCAGTCTTGAATTTCATATCCCTTGCTGCTCTGGGACAGGTGCTGGGCACTCAGAGTGAGACTCCAGTGTGGGGCATGAAGGTTCCTGTGGGCAGAAGTCTGAAGTCCAAGCCATCATCATCTCTCTGGATTTCCTTGTGAAAGGCACAGGGTCTGTCTTTCCCCTCACAGCACAGCGATATCAGGCTTCATGCTCCTTTCATTCAGTACCTGTTTCGTCCAAGATCTCAGTCCCTGCCTGATACAGCACAGATGCACAGACACATTTTTCATGGTAGGGACCTGAGAGATGGCCATGTCCATGTTGACACAACTGACACCGCCCGGGAAGCAGATCCCCTCAGGGATGGCCAGCACATGGCCAGCAGGATTCCTCAGCCTTTCTTCTTGCCCAGAAAGCAATCCCCATCCCTCTGATCTCTCTAGAGCTGGGGAGAGCAGCCGTGTCCTGGCCTGGAGAGGCAGGGAGGGGGCACTGCCAGCCATGCTGAGGCACTGCCAGGGTTGTTACACTGAATTAAACTAAGGGCCCAAGCTGGAGTGAAACCATCCTTGTAGTGGCCTGACATTGGCAGCAGCGGAGCGTGAGCTTTGGAGAGGCAGGAAAAGGAGGGCTCAGGAGCCAGGGGCTGCACTTCAGAGCCTCTTCCCTGGACACATCTCTAGCAGGCTGGTGCCATCACCGTTCAGCTGCACTCAGGCTCCTTCTGACCCCGGGAACCTGCTGCTCTGTGGTGCTCATGGACTGAGCAGAGGAGAGTGTCCCTGCCATGAGCAGCACATTCCCTCGTGATGAAGGACACACAAGGACACACACACACACACACACCGGCTCATGTACACTAACATGGAATTCTATACAGATTTGTACTCCCACATGCATCCACACAAACGTGTCTGCTTACAGGTAAACACAAGAAAAGAACAAGCACGGGAACACAACGGACCATGGACACTGCTGAGGATCCCTGGGGACTGGGCAGTGTCAGGCAGGGTGGGGTCAAACCCCAGCAGCACAACACCTACACCTGGGGAGGCAACAACAAGTGACCACGGAGGTGAGCTGAGGAGGGAGGCAGGCAAACACATGGACACGGTATAACTTCATGGGTGGGATCCCACGGCATCCGTCTGAGGAGGGCTGGAATTTCATTCTAATAACACTTCAAACAGCCCCACCCGAGCGACCCAGGCTGACATCACTTGCCTGCTCTGGAAACATCCAACACTTGAGCTGAGTCTTCTGCCAGCACTGCTGCATTCCTGCCCTAGAAATCCTGGGGCCTTTCATCCCAGCGCTCAGAACAAGCCTCCACTGGGCAATGGGCATGGCACAGACCTGGCAATGAAAAGGAGCAGTGCAGGAAAGGAAAGCACAGCCCATATCATTAGCTGCGATGGTTTGCATTCAAGATGAGCTTGTCAGAAAATGGTTACCTCTGCAAAGGGTGCCTCTGGTCCTGCGGCAGTGAAGGGCAGGTATAAAAGGCAGCCCAAGTCCCTGCTCTCTCATGCCCTTCTCTTGGCTCCTTCTGCTTGGGAACCAGGTGAGTCTGAAGCCCCTTCTCCTCCTCTTCCATAGGGAGATCTGCACTTGGGAGACATCCCAGCTGATATTGCTCTGTCCTGTCCTGGGGTCTGGATCTTCTTGTCATGACAAAGGGAAGTGGGGACCAGGTCTGGTTGGAGAAAGACTAGGGGACGTTTGGTTTATGAATTAGGATAGATCTTCATTGGGCCAGGCTGATATGTGTGGGTCTTGTCAAAGTTCCTTCTCCCCAGTATGTACTGGCCTTGGCTCCTTGGTGACAGGGTAACCAGGAAGCTCCTCACCCACCCTTGTGCTCTGCTTCCTCCCTGCTTCTACCCAGGTGCACCTCCACCCTCAGAGACATGTCCTGCTACGACCAGTGCCTGCCATGCCGGCCCTGCGGCCCGACCCCGCTGGCCAACAGCTGCAATGAGCCCTGTGTCAGGCAGTGCCAGGACTCCACCGTGGCCATCCAGCCCTCCCCCGTGGTGGTGACCCTGCCCGGCCCCATCCTCAGCTCCTTCCCACAGAACACCGTTGTGGGCTCCTCCACCTCCGCTGCCGTTGGCCGCATCCTCAGCTGTGACGGAGTGCCCATCAACTCTGGGGGCTTTGGCCTCTCCTGCATTACCAGTCGCTACTGTGGCAGAAGGTGCCCCCCCTGCTAAAGGGGCTGGCAAAGCCCCATGGACACACCTTGAGGAACTCAGAACATGGTGCTGGGCAGAGGATCAACATTTGGAGCTTGTTTTCAGATAGCTGAATGGTTTTGCCTTTCTTTCCATTTTCTTTGCTACCTTTCCCCCCACACACCCCAGCACCAGCTGGGTAAGGTCCATCTATCTCCTCTCCCTCCCTGGGACAGGCAGACAGACATCACACAGGAACTTCTCTACGGCCAAGGACTGCAGGGTCTCAGCTGCCCCTGGGGCTTTCTGTGCTGCTGACCTCCACTTGGAGGGACTTTGTTTCACTCTCTTGACTCATCAAAGTTCTGCCAAAGCACTGCCAAAGTGCTGCTGCTGACTCCTGGCATGAGCCCTGGTTTTCCAGCTCAACTAAAGAGAGGGAAGGTAGGAAAGGGCACAGGATCCATGGAATCTTTACATTTCAGCCTAAGGGCGTTTGTGCAGAGGTTGTTTTTTACAGAGCAGGAGCTGTTCTTTACACCACACTTATTCCTGTGCTGTACACCTTGATTTACACCCTGTGATGCAAGGATGTGATAGTTGCTGGTATTTGTTCACTGTCAACGCTGGACAGTTTCTAGTGATAGACAGGTGAAATGATGACGAGATCTGTTTCCATTTGAATTAAACACTCTAAAAGCCTGACTGACACAAATGGGGTAATCCTTGCATGGATGGGATGCACACAGTGCCCTGTGCCCTGGCAAGGGGTCATCACATTGTACTGTGCTGTGGGAGTGACTGAGAATTGCTGTGGGTTGCCCAGGGATGTCACTGATCTTCCCTCCTCCAAAACCACCTGGACACGGTTCTGGGCAACTGGGTGGAGGTGGCCCTGCTTGAGCAGGGGGCTTGGACCAGATGACACCCAGAGGTCCCTTCCGACCTCAACTGTTCTGTGATTCTCTCATTCTGGGAGAGCAGCTGATGTAGAGCAGCTCAGGGTTCCCAGCATCTGCAGGGATGTAAGGTTCCTATACTATCCTCTCCTCCTTTGTAGATTTTGCACTAATTAATGACATTCTAAGGAATGTTTGGAAGAGGCTGAGTGCCTCTTACTGGAAACAGACACTCTCATTTCTGGTTCCCCAGCCCCAGTGTCTGCAGTCTGTGGGGAGTCTGGCTTGTCCCAGGGACACCACTCTCTGCTGCTGTGTGAATACACCACTGAGGCACCATTTCCTTTCCACAACAGGGGCCAGTCCCCCACTCTTGCATCTCCCTTCATGAAGTCACTAAGAATAGCTGAGAGCATCTAAGGCTCTAAGAATTTTCTCACTTGTGATGTGGGGATTCTTTGTGGCTGCAGCAATATGGATGTGCTCTAGTTATTACCTATATCCCTGACACACAGACCCTGGACACAGAAAGGCTCAATGCCTGGAAAAGCCATGACAGCTTCGTCTCTCACTTTTCTAGGGAGAAAACACCTGAGTAAAGCCCAGTCAAACCCCTGATCTCCCTAAAGCTGATGGCAATGGCAGGAACTGATTCACTGCCTTCACTCCAGGGCCTGAAGGACTTGCCTAGGACTTGTCTTGGCAAGAGGCTGAGAACTGGCATTGAACTTCCTGGTTGTCAGAGCTGTGTGTGCATGTTCATGCTCACATACATGTTCTTCTGGCTGTGCTCACGTGTCCATTTGCACATATGTGTGTCTGTGTGTGCCTGGGGCAATGCACAGGCAAGCAGGAGTGTGCACAAATATTGGCTGCAAGTGTGTTTGTGCACATCTGTTGATGAGGGCGTATGTGTTTTATCACATGCACGTGCCTTCATGCAGCTGAGCACGGACGGGTGTGACAATGGTCTGCAGAGATGTAAGTGTGTGGGCACAGGGGGGTGTAGGTGTGTGCTTTTATGCGTGCACAGCGCTGTGCATGAACGTGCAAGTGTATCTGCACAGCCATGGGTGCAGGAGGATGCATATATGTCAGCATGTGTGTGGAATATCTGTGTGTACATGTTGGTTTGGGGGGTGGCTGTGCCTGTGCCTGCTCGTGGGCTCCTTTGGAAACCTGTGTGCACACACCTCTTTCTAAGTGCTCAGATATGACACATGTCTCTGTGTGTGCATGCCTGTGTGTGTGCGTACCTCGGTGCGGGTATAGGTGTGCGTGTGTGTGCACACGTGAGCGTATGTCAGCGGTCTTGCTAAAATCCAGGTACAGCTGAGCCAGTGCCCCTCCCCTTCCCCACAGAGCCAGTCACCTCCTCACAGAGAGCAATGAGGTCGCTCAGGCGTGATTTGTCCTCAGTTAACTCATGTCAGCTGCTCCCAAATCCCTTCTTTCCTTTCATGAGCTCAGGAACGGCTTCTGAGAACATTTGCTCCATCTCCATTCCAGGGACTGAGTAGAAACTGTCCTGTCAGCTCCTTGAAACGCCTTTAGATGCCTCCCAAGTGATCCCTTTGACTTGTGTATCGCCAGGTGAGAGTAAGAGCTCCTTCGTTGTTTATTCTTTTACTGTGGGTGCTGCTTTATTCCCAGAGAGGTGCGGGAAGGTTCCGGGGTCTGGTGGGCCGGAGGATTAGCACTATCAGTAAACACTGAGAAGAAATAGGCATCGAGTACCTCAGCTTTTTCCCTTGGTCATTTGTCACCAAGTCCCCTTCCTCACCAAGCAATACGTAGCCTTCCTTTTGCTGCCAATCGGCTCAGAGATAATTTCTTGTTTCCCTTCACCTCCATTACCAGTTTCCACTCCAGCTGTGCTTTGGCTTTTCCTGACTCGCCGTTCTGCACCTTGCAGAGACCATCCTTGTGCTCTGAGGAGGCTGTCTTGAAGGTTAACCCCCTCTCCCGGGACCCTCTGTGCTCCAGGGCAGTTTCCCATGGCATCCAGCCAAGCAGGAAAGTCCCTGGTGAGACTAAGCCGTGCTCTTCTCCAGTCAGGGGCGCTCATCCTCCTGTTTGTCCTGTCAGGCCTCTGAGCATCCTGAGCTCCACAGTCTCCTGGACAGTGAGGGCAAGGCTGCCCTTGACCTTTACATCATCTAACAGTTCTTCCTCATTTGTGAGTAGCAGGTCTAAGAGAGTCTCTGCATTGCCTTTTCATGGATTTCCTGCATCAAATATTTGTCTTTCATACACACTAGACATGTTCTGCTTTGCTTGTGCCCAGCCATTTTCCTCCTGCAGTAGATCCTGAGGTGGTCAAAGTCACCCACGTGTGCCTGGGCTTTGGACTGTGACTATGAGGCTTTCCCCAACTGCCTGACAAAGGTGTCATCTGCCTCCTCCTCTTCTTGAGCAGGAGATGTGTAGCAGCCACCTAAGTACACCACCACCTGCGCCACAGGGGAAGTGTGAGAGCCTCCCCTGGCATGCTGTTCCCCCGTGCATCCCTCTTCTACCCTTGTGACATCCCTGCTCTTCAGTCTGTGGTGACCTCCCCCTCCATACCTACTTTAAACTCCTCCTTCCCAGTTCTGCAGGCATTTGGAAAGACACTCTTGCCTCCCCTTGCCACGCACATTCCACCCCTGACCAGTGTCTTCATTCTTCCAAGAAGGTCATCTGGGGATAGAAGCCAAAGCTGTGCAGTGCTGCTGCAGCCTCCTGCTGCCATGCCCGCGGCCCAAATGAGCTCTTCCCCATGAGTGAGAGGGAGTCTCTTCTGACTTCTGTGTCATGCTTTGCATCTCACTCTTAGAAAATATAGGTAATTAGGGGTTCTGAGTCAGATGGAACAAGGTCCCCTCAGGGGATATGTCCTTCCAGCCCTGTGGGACCAACTCAGATTCCAGCACATCCTTGTGTAGAGGCTCTTTCTGCCCAGACTCACTTACCAGCAGAATTCATAGACTCACAGAATCATAGAAGAGTTTGTGTTGGAAGGGAGCTTGAAAGACCATCTAGTCCAAGCCTCATGCTATGGGTGGGGACATCTGTCACTAGATCAGGTTGCTCAGAGCCCCATCTAACCTCACCTTGAACACTTCCGATTATGGGGATTCCCCAGCATCTCGGGTCAAACTGCTCCAGTGTCTCAAAACCCTCATGAGAAAAAATTTTCTTCCTTAAGTCCAGTCTAAATCTACCTTCTCTAAGTTTGAAGGCATTGCCCCTTTGTCATTTCTGACACTCCTAAAACTCCTTTCCCTGTCTCTTTTATAAGCTTCCCTTTAAGAATTGAAAGGCTTCAGGGTTTCCCCAGAGCCATCTCCTCCCCAGGCTGAAAAACCCCACCTCACTCAGCCTTTCCTCAGAGGAGAGGCGTTCCATCCCTCTCATCAATTTCATGGCCTTACCTGGACCCGCTCTAACAGACTCTTCCCACAGACACTGAAGAGACATCAGCTCCCACATGGGAATTATCCCTCCCCATAGCAGATGTGCACAGCAAGTGGAACAACTCCTCTTTCTGGAGACACTGACCCTGCCCTTGAAACATGGCAGCCTCTGAACTCCCCAGCTAACATAAGCTCACAGCTGGGCCGACCTACCCGATCACATCTCCATGGCTTGCTTCATCATGTGATCAGGTGTGAACCCACAGTCTGTCCTGCCAGCGCCTACAAGCACCTCCATCCCATGCCTAAAGCCCACATCCATGTCCACGGTACTCAGGGACAGACAGGGAGCAGGGAAAGGGCTTTTGTGGGGTGAATGGGCTCAAGCTGGGCTCATTGCTCTCAACAGCTGCATCTCCTGCTCTCACCAAGCACAGATCAGTCTTCCCTCAGCCACACAGAAACTTTGAAAACAGAGCTTGGAGAAGATGACTCTCTGCAGTCCAACCCCTGTGTGCACAGTGTAGATGTCTCTCTTTGGGGACCTTGAATCTTCTCAGCTAACTCTGAATGACTAGAGGTTTAGATTTGTGTGTGTCTGTCCATGTGTGTGCATGTGCACATGTTTGTGTGTCTGTGTGTGTTGTCTAAGCCAGCTGTTTGGTCTACCCTGAGTCTCCTATAGTGGATTCTTCCAGGATGTGAGGTGAGTCCTCTGCTCATGCTGACATGTCTTGCTCCGGAAATGCTTGGGCCTCTCATCCTGTCATGCAAAAGATGTCTTCACTGCAGAATGTACCTAGCATCAAGCAGAAAATTAAAAGAAAATGGTTCCGGAAGCCAAAACACAGCCCATAGCATTAGGTGGGATGTTTTGCATTCAGGATGAGCTTGTCAGATAATAACCACCTCTACAAGGGATGCCTCTGTCAGCCTGGGGCAGTAAAGGTCCAGCATAAAAGCCAGCAGAGCTCCTCGCTCTCTCATCCACTTCTCTTGCCTCCTTCTCCTTGAGAACCAGGTGAGTCTGAGGTCCCTTCTCCCTCTCTGCTTTCTCACAAAGGAGGTCTCACTTCAGTGAACCTGTCAGCTGAGACCGGCTTTGTTCCATACCAGATCTTGGGGCTGCTTGTCATGGGGGAGGGGAGCAGGGAGAGGTTCAGCTTGGAGGGAGGGTGGGGTAGTACTGAGGTGGCTTCTGTACTCATGGGTAGAGAGTAGCCACATAGGAGCTGCTGGCTTTTTCTGGACTTGGGCAGGATGAGGTCACGAATCCCTCATACATCTCTGCACAGCCTCATACTGCAGTGACAAATTGCTCATCAGGCATCCCCGTGTTTTTCTTCATTCCTGACCTCTCTCCCAGGTGCAACTGACATCCCAAGACATGTCTTGCTGTGACCAGTGCCAGCCCTGTGAGCCCTGCTGCCGGCCCTGCGGCCCGACCCCGCTGGCCAACAGCTGCAATGAGCCCTGTGTCAGGCAGTGCCAGAGCTCCACCATCGTCATCCAGCCCTCCCCCGTGGTGGTGACCCTGCCCGGCCCCATCCTCAGCTCCTTCCCACAGAACACCGTTGTGGGCTCCTCCACCTCCGCTGCTGTTGGCAGCATCCTCAGCTGTGACGGAGTGCCCATCAACTCTGGGGGCTTTGACCTCTCCTGCATTACCAGCCGCTACTGTGGCAGAAGGTGCCCCCCTTGCTAAAGCCGCTGGTGACAGCCCGCACAAGGACCCCAGGAACCCAGAAGCTCGTGCTGGACTGAGGACAGAGCTCCTGGCCAGTGATTTCAGGGAGGCTGAGCATCCTTCCAAGGGAGGGCAGCTGGGTCTCTCTGATGACATGGCCAAAGTCTAACTCCTCTGCCTTCTCTTCCCTCTCATCTCTCCTTCTCTTCTCTTTCTCTGGCCTGTAAGACCCCCAAAGCCAATCTGGGCAATCTGGTGGCTCCTCTCGCTCCACGCTGATGGATCCCTTCTGGGATCTCAACAATGGCCAATGGGCACAGACATGTGGCAGCTGCTGGTGCTCTCCCTGTTCTGACTGCCTCTTCTCCAAGTGAACTCATTTCCCTCTTTCAGAGTCATTAAAGCTTTCTGCATCCCAGCCTCTGCCTCCATACAATCCTTTTATTGGTGGACATTGTATTGAGTTGTTGAGGAAGAAAGACATTGTCTTCAATGCTGTGGGATTGTGTCAGGGACCAAGAAGATGTACACTCATGTCCAGAGGAAGGGGAGGATGGGACACATGGCAGTGGGGACCTCTCATGCACTGTCTCTTGGAGGTGAGGAAGACATCCCTGGCTCCCCCACAGTCAGTGGTGACCAGGCTCTGCCTTCTGGCATCTCCGCTCAGACACAGGCCCTTGGCCTCAGAGCATGTCCTGCAGAAAGGAAACCTGATCACTGCTATCCCCTAGAGAGGAGCCCAATGCTGCTGGAGGTTCTGACAGCTCAGTAGCTCACAATTCTGTACAGAAGGAAATTTTTCATGCTTTAGTGCTGCGAGAAGATTATCAGTCAAAAGATGTCTGCAAAGGATGCGGGAGTGGGGAAGATGTGAGAAAAATCCTTTAGAAGAGCCCCAGAATTTCTGCTCATCATCTTCCCACCCGTACCCAGAAAGAGGGGGTCAACCTCCACTCAAAGGCAAAGATAGCAATGACAGGTCACCTCTACACCCTCCATCCGCCAAAGGGATCACTGCACAGACCAGCAGTTACACACTTCAAGGGGCTATAATGACCCTAAGGCTGATGTTGAAATCAGCCTGTCCAGCCCTCACACCAGAGCCCTCCTGTCACTCACACACCCCCGGCTCCCACCAGACAGGGCACCCCAAGGACAGCAGCCAGTGCCCAAGCCCCCATGGTCCATCGGTGCTGCCTGGCCTTCCCGCAGGCATGAGGCAGCTCTCCCCAAGGCCGGGTCTTCTCCTGGCAGGCCCATGAGGTCGGGCATGAGAAGGGCTCCAAGGACCAGCAGAGTGCACTGGGCAGAGCAGGTCCTCTGGATCCCAGCACATGGTGACGCAGCAACGGGAGAGTCCACAAGGTGGTTCAGACTGTTATCCACTATTGTAATAGTCATGCAATTCCAGGAAGAAGCATTGGCATTGCTCCGTGACATGTAATTTATGTTTTCCATGTTACTTTGAACTCTGACCTCTGATGGACACATCCCGCGGCAGGTACTCTAAGAGACAGGCCTGGAGGAAAACCTGAAGCAGCAATGTGCAGCAGGGAATAACAGAAAGCAAAGAGCAGCAGCAAGGAATTACTGAACAAACAGAAACCATCCCTGCATTGCCTGCCCCCTCACCAGAGCCATCGGGCAGAAAAATCATGTGATCCATGGTGAGAATAGGAGGACCTGAGACTCTGCCACCACCTTCTCCTTCCTCTCAAACCACTGACACTGTCCCCTCCTGGAAGAAGATTTTGACCTGCAGATCCCTGGGTGCCCAGGGGAAGCAGAGGTGCCAGGGGAGAGCTGAGGGCCCCTTCCCCCAAGCTCAGCCTTGCACACACACAGCCCC
Source organism: Athene noctua (assembly GCF_965140245.1). NCBI lineage: Eukaryota > Metazoa > Chordata > Aves > Strigiformes > Strigidae > Athene > Athene noctua. Next base: position 7,316,111 of record NC_134061.1, on the reverse strand, counting down.
TCCCTCCCCTGGGTTCTTGCCCAGCCAAGGAACCTCCCTGCACCAGGGTGTCTTGCAGAGCACAGAGGTACAAGGCGCTGTCAGAGACCTCGACTTCCTCCAGCTGCAGGACGCTGTATTTCCCTGTGGTGTTCAGCAACGTGGTGAGACGGCCGCTCTGCCTGGGGCCAGCTGCTGCCTGATACGAGAGCAGCTGGGGAGCTTGGCCTTTCCTCTGCTGGTACCAGAGCAAGCCATTAAAGTAGGACGTCTGGTAAGTGCAGTTGGTCTGGAAGGTGTCTCTGTGCTTCACTGTGACTTGTCCTTCTTGCTGGGTGACTGTGATCTGCCCCGTGGTGCCTGGAAGAAAGGGAAGGTCAGCAGCTCTGCTGGGAGGGGCTCATGTAAGCAAAGCAGGAATGGATGCAAAACCCTGGAGGTGAAGGCTCCCTCTCCCTTACCCTACAGGAACATCATGAGGCCTGGGCACAACAAGACTTATTACAGGCTGGAGCTCAGAGCTCTCATACTAGTACAGACCCTGAGGAAAGCTTTGCTGTGTCAATGCTTCTTCTCCCTGGTGTCTGACTTAGGAAAGGAGCACAGAACAGTTGTAGTGCCTCATCTTTATGTTCTCTGACCAGCACACCTCCCGCAGGTTGAGGGGGCCAGGGAGATATTGTAAAAGATTCCTTCTGCTTCCCCATCACTGTCATTGTGGAGGGCTCCTAGCTCCCTGAGTACATGCAGTGCTGAGCCCAGTGTTGGAAAGAGAGAACCCTGGTTGTGTTGCCAACCAGCAGGAAACTGGAGGCCATGGCAGGTGTGTGCCAGCCAAGAGGCAGAATGGGACACCCCACTGATGTCAGTGGCTTGAGGGCTTTAAAGCCCTGGTAGCAGCATTGAAACTTTCTGCTAATTAGTGGTGGAAGGGTGAAATCTTGGAGTTCAGAGAGAGCTGAGAATGACAGCAGGTGTGTCATAAGAGAGACAGAGAGAGAGAGAGATGGATTGAAGGGGAGACAGATCCAGAATAAGGGGTCTCATCTATCTCTTCTCTCTATTCTCTTCTTGTTTCAAACAGTAAGAGCATCTGGAGCCAGCATTTCCTAATGTTTTCCTATTGTGCAAAAGTAGCTCCCCACATCATCCTGATGAGGTTTGTGATGGTTTCCGTGGGGGAAGTAGAAGTATTTGTTGATAGAAAGCCTGGACTTACCCAGCAGTTGCCCCAGGAAGGCCGTGAGGATGAGATATCCGAGGTGCATGTCGAGACCAACCTGCCCATTTGCTGAGTGAGAGAGTCAGAAAAGCACCTCCCAGCCCCGAGATAACAGAGCTGCCGGAAACGGCTCTGTTGGGGGAGCAAAGGAAGAAGTGGGGAGGGAAACGACCTGTCCTTCCTGTGCCTGAAATGCTCCTTCTGGGTTTCTCCCTCCTCCAGCAGCAACACCTGTGGCTCCCTCAGCCAAGGGCCTTCTCAGCATCTCCACAGTGAGGGGCCCTCGGGGTCTGTGGGTGTCCCAGTGGTGGGAAGAGGCTGTTCCCGGTCAGCTGGCAGTGGAGTCCTCACCTCCCCAGCTAGATTCACCTGCTCTTCTGCACAGCCCCTGCTGGGCATTTGGGAGGTCAGGGGTTTCACATCTTCCCCTGGTGTCCTCAGCTCTCTGAGGACACTGCTATTTCTCCTGGGAAGAGAAGTCTCTTCTGTTTCTCTCACTTCTCCCATTTCTTTCCTCTGCAACACCTCTCATCCAGGTCCTCATTAATAACAGATGAGCTCTGCTGTGCAGCAGCCCGGGGGCTCTGTCTGAGTCCTGCTCTGGTGGTGTAAACTCCAGTCTAAGAGAGGAACCTGCCTCCAGCGGGGCTGCTGGATGCCACAAACCCAGAGCATAAAAGGACAACTTATTCCACAGGAAAAAGGGCTGAGGTGTCACCAGGAAACAGGATGAGGGAACGCTGGATCATACACACACACACACTCACAGGGAGCCCATGGGGCACCCCCTGGAGCGCTGCACTGTGAGGGGTGGGGATGGGGCAGCCCTGCACCCCAGAGCTGAAAGGGCACGGGAAGGGGTGGGGGTGGGCTGGTGGAGACCCCTACTGCCACCCCCTTCCCAGACCAAATTCAAAGAGGTCCTATGCACCAGTCACAACAAAGATAAAATCCTGGTCATTTACTTTAAGTGTCACAGGTCTTTGCTCCAGTAAATCTCCACAATGAGGTGAATAGTGATCCTGGTAATGATACTGGCAGAGTTCTTCAAAGCTCATTGTCAGAGTTTTGCAGACAGAGTGAAGCATCAGCCCTGCTGCCTGTCCCAGCTGGACTTTGTGTTTGCAGGGAATTACTGGCAGGGGGACAAACAAGGCAGAGCAACAGGCATGGCCAGGCCAGCGCATGGATCAGCCCCGTGGTCAAGCTCCATCTGCCTCTCTCATCTCTGCCTCCATCTGTCTTCCCATGCTTGCTGCAGGACAGACTGCCTTGATCCTTCTCTCTGCTCCTTCCCCTAAGCATCCCGTGTCTTGGACAATCCCTAAATGCTTTTCCACTGCATCCCATAAGAAGTCCAATCCCCCTATAGGCAGAAATACATTTATAAGATGATCCTCTCTTCTCCCCCTTCTAGGGTGAGACATCCCCAGACAAAGGGGACGATTGTGACACCTGAAGGGATGTGGACAAGCTGCCCGTGAAGGAGAGGGTTGTGCTGGATGTCCTCCTACCAGAGAGAGTGATGTGTCTGACTCGGGGTAGGTGTGGTTGCAGCACGTGCTGTCCCCAGAGACATTTCCCTTGACGGGCCTGATCTTTGGTCTGGGGAGAAGAGAGAGAAAAGCCCTGTGGGAACAGGGAGTCAGACTCCTGGATTTAGGTTCTTTGTTAATGGTTCTGGCTTCTTTCAGACACTACCAAGGGACAAGGAGCACATCAGGGGCTGCAAAGGGGCCTGTCTCCAACCCCAAGAGAGGTGGGTGCAGGCCCTTGTCTCTGGCTGGACACTGGATGGCAGGAGAAGTTCATCATGGACACTCCTGCCATGCTGGGGGCTGGTTGGGATTCAGGAGGAGCAAAAGCAGGAAAACAGCCTGTAGCCTCCTGTTGCCTGACAGCAGGCTGCTTGATACCTTCCTTCAGGCTCAGGCCTGAACATTCAGGTGCCCCAGACCCCACTGGCAATGTGACTGGAGCTGAAAGGCAGCACTTGTACAGCAGGGTACGTGTGTCTGAGGGGATGCTCAAGCACTTCCCGACTTGGAGGGCTGGGAAAAGCCCCGCTGTGGCCTGAATGTCCAAAGATGAGCCTCCCAGTGCTGAACAACCTCTGCTTGGCCCTTGCAAAACTGGAACACAGTGAGAGTCACAATTTGGTGTCTTCCCTTGCGCTGAACACTTTAACGACTTCAATTAATCTCCCTACAGAGACTTCTCATGGCACAGGTGTGGAGTCCCAAGCACATCTGTCTGCAGCAGCAGGGAGAGTGTTGCTCCACCCTTGACATCGAGGTTTGGTGGATGCTTTGCGCTGGCAGAGGGGGGAGAAGTGGTGAACACTCAAGCTTCATCTTCTTTCTGTGTGTACCCTGGAGATGCCATGCATGGGAGTGTGTGACATGGTCCTGGTTTTCCTGGCAGCACTGGTGGCACTGGCAGGTTTTGGTGAGACACAACATTCAGGCTGGGGAGGAGCAGGGCAAGAAGTTGTCCTGCCAGTGGTGGGAGGGGAAATTTGAGTTGTGACTCTGCAGGGAACTGGGACTGATTCTGTAGGCAGAGCAGGGACTGCAGGTGGGAATGGGAAATCGTCAGGGAGATGTCAGCTGTGATGGGAATGGAGGGAGGAGTAAGACTCTGCACACCCCTGTGAGCGTTCACAAGTGCCTTTCTAGGGGTTGTTTTGCACAGGTGTTTTGAGAAAGAGAGAGCTGCTAGGCTAGAGTCCAACACTAGAGATGGAAACTCCTCTCCCAGACACGTTTGACAAAATGCTTTCAGCCCGTGTAGGAATGGCCAAAATCATCAGGAGAAGGCTGGGTCAATGCAGGGAGTGCTGAAATTCCCGTCTGGCTTTACGCGTCACACGCAGAAGGACTCTGTGCTCCAGTGCCCTCCAGAAAGGACCATCCAGGCAGGACACCACACAACACTCAACTTGGGTTTCTCCACCAGCGATTCCAACCCAGACTTCTACTGGTACCAGCAGCTCCCAAAGCAGTCCCGTCCAATGCTGCTGGGGGTGAGTGAGTACAAAACTGGTGTGGATTCAGGGAGCTTCTCCTCTGTGCTGTCTGAGAGGACTCCCAGGTGCTTCTGCACGTGGGGGATGCCGAGCTCCAGGACAGCGCTCTCTGTCTCTGCGTGCCGAGTCCTCATCTGTGCCCCCATTGTGCAGCACTGCGCAGGAAGGGGAGGGTGTGTGCTGGGGAGCGACTCCCTCCCCACCACTGCTTGGGTGTAGCTCTGAGCTCAGCCTGCCCAGGAACTGCCCCCTGGCGCGGGGGGGAGGCTGGGTCTCTGCCTGCCCAGCCTGTGCAGCAGGGAGAAAATCTGGGCATATTGCAATGAATCACAGAACTGGTAGCGTTGGAAGGCACCTTCTGAGATCATGCAGCCCCTGTTCAAGCTGGGTCAGATAGAGCAGGTTGCCCAGGACCGTGTTAGGTTGCGTTTTTAAACTGGTGTGCACTACCTCTGCTCCTGTCAGTGGGCACTGCTGAGAAGAGTCTCTTCTTCATTCCCTCCCATCAGGTATTTACAGACACTGCCAAGATCCCCCTCGAGCCTTCTCTTCTCCAGGCTGAACACTGCCAGCCCGCTCAGCCTGTCCTCATAGGAAAGATGCTCCAGTCCCTGCACCATTTTGCTGGGCTCATTCAGCTCTCTTTCTTGTACTGGGGAGCCCAGAACTGGACCCAGCACTCCAGAGGTGGCCGCAGCAGCGCTGAGTAGAGAGGAAGGATCAGGCCCCTTGTCCTGCTGGCGATGCTCTTCCTACTGCAGCCCAGGCTGCTGTTGGCCTTCCTTGCCACGAGGGTGCATTGCCACAGCAGATTCAGGAACAATCCTGAGCTGCTGAAAGTGAGCAGGACACAGACATGAGTTTACAGAAGTATCCCAGCTGCTGGTCCAAGTCTTGCTCTTCCCTCCATGGCCAGCTGCGATGACTCTCAGAGGAAGGGCCTCTTGACAGGAGACATGACAGCCCCTGTGTGGTTACTTCCTTGCCAAAAGAAACCCAAGGAAGGTAAATGTCCTCCTAGCTCTGCATCTGGAGATCAGTGAAAGCCTCAGCTTGTGAGCAAAACCCATCAGCCAGGCACTGGACAAGATGTGCTGTTCAACCCCTTGAGTTCTCCCCCTGTTTTTCAGGTCTCTTTCAGCTCTAGAGAAGCCCCAGACCCTCCATGTGGTTTCCCCCCTCAGTATTGACTCAAGACACCCAATTCTTCCGGGGGACAGAAGCCTTTCAGTGTCTCGAGGAACTCACTCACCAGAGGAACTTCACCAGAGGTCACTGTAAAGGCCTGTGGAAGGTGAGAGTGGCCAGTTCACTAAGGGTGTCTGATCAAGAGTTCTGAAGGAATACTTCGGGGAAAGGTCAAAGGTGTTGGGTAAGAGGGGACTGAAGAAGAGTAAGGGAAGGTGATAGAGGGGAGGAAGGACAAAAGGAGCCAACAGCACAGAAGCAGGGTTCAGTCAGAGCACATGTTGGGATTTTCCCTGTTCCTGATCACCACCATACCTCTTGTCTTATGAAATTCTTCCTTGACCACCTGTGTATGTAGCTTCACTCAATTTCCCATCTCTGAGCACTGCAAGGTCTGAGTGCAGTAACTGGAGAGACTGGTGTGAAAGAGAGAGGTGGGTGTCAGTAACTGGACAAGCAACCAATGCCCATAGGGATTGCAGGCCTGGGGGCCAGTAGCTGAATCACCAGGCTGTGTGCTGAAAGATCTAAGTGCCAGCACCTGGAGAAGGGTCACAGGTCACAGGGCCTATCACCCTCTGCGCCAGCATCTGGAGGGACTGGAGTGTGAGCAAGGTCTGGGTGCCAGCAACTGGAGAAGGAAGAACCTGGCCGAGGGGTCATACATCTTGCTGTCAGCAACTGCAGGGACCACACTGCACGTGTACGCGTGGCAGGTCTAGGAACGAGTGACTGGAGGGACCTCAGCGTGTTTCTCATTCTTCTTTGAGAAATGACCCTGATGGTCATGGGTGCGTATGTGGAACTGGCAGCATATTTGAGTGAGTGGGCAGAAATCTGTATCTAAAGTCTGAGACAGAGGTGGGTAAGGGAGCCCAGGGCCCGCTCATGGCTGCTAGACAGGCTGATATTGTTTGGAGAGGCGCTCAGAAGACCTCGCGATGTACGGGAGGAATAGGGAACCAATCAAAGATGTCAAAGAAGAATGTTACCAAAACACAGCCATGCTTAATGTCGATCCCTTTAAGGAGCATATATAAGGCAATTGCGCAGCTAATGTTGAACAAGTAGCAACCATCATATTGGTGTCTGTGCTTTTGTTCCCGCGAAGGTTTTAACCTCCTGCAAGGGTTAGCTGTGATCCGAACGGCGCATTTCTGTGGCTTAGCAGATAGAAAAAGACAACTAATGCCTTACCACAACAAATGGTGACCCCGATGTGATGGTAGTGGTGATTTCGGTGTGCGGACCGGTGGCGGTTGGCGGCACATGGCAGGAGGTGTCAGAGCTCCATTCAGGACGGGAGACTCCACGGCTCACCATGGAGGCCACAATCAAGGTAATAAAAATATGGGAAAGACAGCCTAAGACTTCTGTGTAGTCGAGCGCTTTAAAAGCTATGCTACAAAGATGATTAAAGCTCAGCATTTTGACCGAGCCGATGGATTGCGTGAAGTCAGAGTTCTGGCCTCTGATAACAGCTGATTTAACAGAGCAGGCAAAATTGGGAAATCCAGAGCACTTGATGACTTGGGATAAGGCAAATGCATTGATGAAAGCCGCCCAAGCCCAACAGCTGCATCTAAGGATGCGCACAGGGGACTGCAACGTTTCTCAGAGGAGACTACTCAGACGGAGGAGTCCGCGGGGTCCAGCAGCGGTCGGGGCGCGCAGGATGGAGCTGGCAGCGGCGGCCCGGGGCCTCCCCGAGCCCCCCGCGCCGCGGGGCGGCCGCCTGCGGATGAGCCCGGCACCGCGCTCGGCCCGCCCCCCCCGGACAAGAGCGGCAGGTTTTTCACAGAGAAGGCGCTGACGCTGCCATGCAGCACTGGCTTTGTGAGTTCTTAATGGAGTCTTCGTACTTGTAATACTTGTCACTTTATGTTGTGTCAGTAACGAGTGTGGGGGACGCCTCTGTGTGCCCGTGTGAGTGTGTGAGTGTGAGTGTGTGAGTGTGTGTGAGTGTGTGTGTGAGTGTGTGTGCGTGTGTGTGTGTGTGAGTGTGTGTGTGTGTGAGTGTGTGAGTGTGTGTGAGTGTGTGTGAGTGTGTGTGTGAGTGTGTGTGTGTGAGTGTGTGTGTGAGTGTGAGTGTGTGTGTGTGAGTGTGTGTGAGTGTGTGTGTGAGTGTGTGTGCGTGTGTGTGCGTGTGCGTGTGTGTCTGTGTGTGTCTCTGTGTGTGTGTGTGTGTGTGTGTGTGAGTGTGTGTGCGTGTGTGAGTGTGTGTGTGAGTGTGTGTGAGTGTGTGTGAGTGTGTGTGTGAGTGTGTGTGAGTGTGTGTGTGTGAGTGTGTGTGTGTGTGAGTGTGTGTGTGAGTGTGTGTGAGTGTGTGTGTGAGTGTGTGTGTGAGTGTGTGTGTGAGTGTGTGTGCGTGTGTGTGTGTGTGCGTGTGTGTGTGAGTGTGTGTGTGTGTGAGTGTGAGTGTGTGTGTGTGTGAGTGTGTGTGAGTGTGTGTGTGTGCGTGTGTGTGCGTGTGCGTGTGTGTCTGTGTGTGTCTCTGTGTGTGTGTGTGTGTGTGTGTGTGAGTGTGTGTGCGTGTGTGAGTGTGTGTGTGAGTGTGTGTGAGTGTGTGTGAGTGTGTGTGTGAGTGTGTGTGAGTGTGTGTGTGTGAGTGTGTGTGCGTGTGTGAGTGTGTGTGTGAGTGTGTGTGAGTGTGTGTGTGAGTGTGTGTGTGTGCGTGTGTGAGTGTGTGTGTGAGTGTGTGTGAGTGTGTGTGTGAGTGTGTGTGTGAGTGTGTGTGAGTGTGTGTGTGAGTGTGTGTGTGTGTGTGTGTGTGAGCCGTGGCCCACTGCAGCTGCGGAGTTCTCCGGCCAGGGAAGCGGACCCTTTCTGCTTTAAATCATTTTGTTAGAGGCGACGAGTCCACAGCTCCCCTGTGGAAACACTTTATGCCAACTCAGGTGACAAAAAGCTATTCTTTGGTTCAGATCAAGGAACCGGGAGCGATGGCATGGGAATCGGGCTGGTCGCTGAGAGTGTTTGGGCGTGGGTACGCAGCAGTGGAAAAGGATGGTTTAATTAAATGGACACCTGCATGATGTATAAAACCTCAAATAACCACTTCTTCTTAAAAGTTTCTGCAGATTTTCTGTGGATTTTGGCTACTTGGATCTTTCACTAAACGAACCATTTTGCCCAGAACCAACGTATAGGCAAGCACTACAGAGAAGCATGCAGCAGCTGTGGTGAATACAGAGAAAGAATGAAGAGAAAGCAAACGAAAAAGGGAAGGGAGTAAAAAACCCTACCTATGAAGAAATAGAACAAAAAGCACTTCAATTATTACAAATATAGATATATAGCATGAGGAGGGGGAAGTGTAGGGAGAGGCGGTCGGAAGACCTCGCGATGTATGGGAGGAATAGGGAACCAATCAAAGATGTCAAAGAAGAATGTTACCAAAACACAGCCATGCTTAAGGTCGATCCCTTTAAGGAGCATATATAAGGCAATTGCGCAGCTAATAAGTTCAACAAGTAGCAACCATCATATTGGTGTCTGTGCTTTTGTTCCCGCGAAGGTTTTAACCTCCTGCAAGGGTTAGCTGTGATCCGAACGCCGCATTTCTGTGGCTTAGCAGATAGAAAAAGACAGCTAATGCCTTACCACAACAGATATTACCAAGCCATGGTAAGGTTTGAGTGACCCAAGAGTGTGGGGATGATGGTGGCAGTGGGAGATTTCACACATCGTTTTGCTAGTGAACATCAGGCTGGCCTAGCCAGAGAGAAGGAGGAGCCCCAGGTGCTGGGTGAGAGGGCCCAGGCTCCAGGCAGGGCTATTAGATGGGCTGAGGGCCCGTGCTGGTGTTTGGGGGATGAACGAATGTGAGTGTTGCGTGACTCCAGGGTGTAAGTGTGTGTGTTTTCACTGGGAACCGTATGTCTCAGTCATACTGGAGACAGAGCAACAAGGGGCCTCTTCCATGATGAAGAGCCTGGAGCAAGTCTCGTATGGAGATCCCAGCTGAGAGAGCTGGGACTGGTCAGCACAGAGAAGTCTCCGGGGAGCTCTCATCACTGTGTGCAAATATCGGGAGGGAGGGTGTGAAGAAGGCAGAGCCAGGCTCTTCTGCGTGGTGCCCTGTGACAGGACAAGAGGCACTGGGCACCAAGTGAAACACAGGAGGCTCTCTCTGAACACCAGGGAACAATGTTTGACTGTGAGGATGAGGAGGCATTGGCACAGGATGCCCAGGGAGGTTGTGGGGTGTCCATCCTTGGAAGCATTCAAAAGCCATCTGGACATGCTCCTGACAGTGCAGCTCTAGGTCAGTCTTCCAGAGCATTGGGTTGGAGCAGGTGACCTCCAGACATCCCTTCCAAATTTAACAATTCTGTGATTCCATCATGTGAGACATGAGGAGAGGCTGAGAGAAATGACCTGTTTCAGCCTTCAACTGAGACGCTAAAGGGAGAGGTTTATAATCTTCTAACACTTGACTGGAGGATGGAGAGAGGAGCCAAACCTGGGGGAAGATTGGAGGAAGCCAGAGGGAGCAAAACTCTTCTTGAGCACAGTGATGGAAAGAATGGCAATGGACACCATCTGGAACAGGGGAAATTTATACTGGAAATTAGGAATGTGTTTTGGTTTTACTCATGTGATTGGAGCGTGGGTGTAGATGGATCCCAGTAAGAATGGCACTGCAGCTCCATGAGGTGTTGAATAAAATACCATTAACTGAGATAAGACAAGAAGGAAAAGGGGGATGGCACAGGTCATGTTATGCCCCTTCAGATTCTGGCAAATCCCAATTACGGATCATGAAAAGGACCTTGAGTTGGGGTTTGTCACATGCTGCGAATCCTGCCCGTTCTGAGATTCACTGACATTGTTGTCTCTGGAGTTGTCACTGGGATTTTCTTAGAAAGAGGCAAGTCTGTGCATCATTTCTGCTGTTGAGCAAACTAACGTTCATATGAAAACACGGCGTTTCATTCACTCCTAGGTAAAGACAAGGACGTGTTTGTGGCATCATTGCTGAGCGCAAAGTGATATTTTGAGCACAGCACAGCACGTGTCCGTTGACTTGCGGAAAAACTAACTCCACAACTGTTAAGTTGTAAAGTAAGTATGTTTATTCAGCGCCGGGCACATGGGGGATCGCTCCTCCACAAGCATGCGCACCCCTTGCAGCTCTCGTCCTGCTTATATATTACAAAATAATGCATATTCATAGAATGCTTATACATAAACATAATATTTTCCCGCCTCCCCTCGCTTCTCATGGTAATTAGGTCTCCTCCTCTTGCGTCTGTGTGTTGAGCTCCTTTGGTGGTCGCAAATTCCTGGGCGAGGGTCGTACAGATGAAGTATCTCCTCTTCCTCGCTGATGAACTTTTTACCTTATTCTTCTGCGCAGTCTCAGTTGTTCCCTGGCTCCTAGCTAAACCACAAGGCCAATTAGTGTTAGGATTTGAGGTGATCTATTGCTGTTCTGTACTACTTCAAGGACAATAGGAAGCTTCTGTTTGAGCCAGAAGATAATAGGAACAGTGTCAGCCCCTGGTATGTCTTCACGTATAGCCCCCTCATCTTGGCGCAAGCTCTGCACCATCAAACTAAAATTCTTTAAATTCCCTATCTCACCGTGCCTACTCAGGTCAGCTGCCGTGCGGATCCCTAACTCCTCCAGGAACAATCACCTTCTGGTTACTGTGGGCCACTACAGGCAGGCAGGGAGATCCACTGGCCCCTGAGGTGCTTTGGTTTGGGTAGAGGGAGGAAGCTGGTACCGATGTGCTCCCTGTCCCCTGGTACTGTTTGAATGGAGCAGGAACCATTCAGCTAAAGGCACTTGGAAGCAGGAGTCTGACTCCCTGTCCCCACAGGGGTTTTCTCGGCCTTCTCTGAGGTCGCAGCTCAGCCGCTTCAAGGGAAAGTCTCTGGGAAAAGCACGTGGTGCGGCGACCCCTACCCGGAGCTAGAGACAGGCCTCCTCTTTGGCAGGAGGACATCCAGCACAACCCTCTTTACCAAAGTCTTGTCACTCACGCTCAGGGCATTATAACCGACCCCTTGTCTGCAGGTGACAGCTCCCAGAAGGGTGACGTGACCATGCAAGAAACTCAGGGGTGTTTCTGCTAGAGGAGGATCAAACTCCTTACGGGATGCAGTGAAAAAGTGTTTTGGGACTGTACAAGAGATGGGACCATCAGGGGAAGGAGGAGAGGCAAGGAAAGGGAAGGCTCAAGGCTGCGCGGCGTGGCGGCTGCAGGGCTGCGACGGGTCCTGTGCCGATGGCTGTAGCGGTGCCGGTGGCGGTGGCGGGGCCGGGCGGGCGGGGGAAGCGGCCCGGGGCCCGGGGCCGGGCGGGGCCGGGCGGGGCGAGGCGGCCCCGGCGGGCGGAGCGGCAGCGCCCCCTGGCGGGCCCGCCCGGGGCTGTCCCCCCGCCCCCGCCGGCCCCGCCCGGCCCCGCCCGCGGCGGTTCGTGCCCGGCCGCAGCCCCGGCTCCTCTCCCCGTGTCTCCCAGCGCGCAGTAATACACCGCCGCGTCCCCGCGCCGGGGCCGGGCGAGCCACAGGGCGCTGGACCGGCGGTCTGCCGCCACCGACAGCCGCCCCGGCGGGGCCTGCAGCTCCTTGGAGCCTTTCAGAGCGAGCGCCAGGAATGCGGGGGCTCGGCCCGGGAGCTGACGGTACCAGAGGATGTAGTCGGCGATCTTTGGGTTGGGGTGGGAGCAGTTGATGGCGACGCCGGTGCCCTCGCTGGTCTCTGCCGACGGCTCCTGCTGCACCTGGGCTCTGCCCGCAGCCACTGCCGAGGAGAAAAGAAGAATCACTTTGCTTCAGCTGAACGTGTCGTGCAGCGGGAGAGGGGAGAAGGGGACACTTCACAGATGGTGGGGGTGTGATCTGAGAACACAGGATGGAGAGACCGTTTCTCGGAGAGTGGTGGTTTGGGGACAGGAATGTATGAGGGAGGTTTGGAAGGACAGTCCGAGTGAGGAAGAGGAGAAGGGGCTGAGGAACAGAGATTGGCTGGGAGAGAAGGAGAGATGGATGGATGGATGGATGGATGCAGAAGCAGAGTAACACAGGAGAGAGGCAGAGTGAGCAGAAATGACCTCGTTGGGGGCAGAAGAGTGGGCAGAGAAGGGAATAAGGTTCAGGAGGAGCCGGAGGGCCAGAGGCGAGCCCCGCTCCCTCACCCGACCCAGCCCCTGTCCCAGCCCCGCGCACCCAGGAGCACCGCGGCCAGCCCCGCCAGCCCTGCGCCCCGGCCCCGCCGCATCCCGCCGCTCCGCCGCCCGCGCCTCGCTGCCCCCCGCCAGCCCCGGCTCTCTGCTCCGGCCGCGGCGCCTCCTCTCCGCCGCCTCCGCTCCTCTCCGCCGCCGCCAGCTCCGCCCCGGGGCTGAGCCCTGCGCCGGCGCCGCTCGGGCTCTCGCCCGGGCTCCGAGCGCTCCGCGGCTCTGCACCGGCACCGCTTTGGCTCCCGGGAATCCCACTCTCTCCCTCCTCCGCCAAGGGCTCCCCGGCAAGAAGAAGCCTGCCCAGCGCCAGCTGCAGCCTGGGGCAGCACCAGGGCCTTGGCCCAGCACATGGAGCCGCTTCCCAGAGCTGGCCCCGAGCTCAGCGCCTGCAAACAGCAGCCACTCACCTCCTGCCCGGGGCAGGGAGGAGGCTGAGAGCCTCCCTTCAGCTGCCCCTCTGCAGGCCGAGCACAATGCCTCCGAGCTGCTCTGGAGCACAGGGGATGGCAGGCCCAGGGTGACATGGGCGTGCAGGGTTCAGGGAGGGCAGGGGACAGGGGGAAGCACAGAGGCCCCGTGGACCTGAGCAGGGACCTGCAGAGCTTGTCTGGATCAACCCCGCCTGGAACAGTTCCCGTTAGTTCAGGCCGCTCCGGGGTGGAGACTGCAGAATCTCCCAGGGAAATCCATTCCAGTTCTCATTCTTTCTCTTAGCGTCTTGTTCATTTAGAAATCTCCCTCTTCCAGAATCCTCGACTCCTGTCACAGAGCACCTCCACAGTCTAGTCCGTCTTCTCTCCTTCCTTTGAAATCTTTTTTCCTGGATCTGCTGGGAACAATTTGTCTGACAGAGATCAGTGTCTGCCTGTTGCCTGTGGTTGGGTGTCTTGCCCAAACTTGCAGGAAGTTCTGACCTTCCCACCGCTCGATGTGTTCATGAAATCTTTGGAGTATTGATCCTCCTGCTGATCCCTGAGAAAGCCCATCAGACTGTGCCAGTTGGGATTTGCACCACACAAACCCTCCTTGAGCCTGGTAGTCCAGACAATATTCCACCCACATTATCATTCTCTCACTGAACACATTTCTCACAAATTTCTTCTTAAATTAAGTGTGAGAGAGGCATTCATGTTCTTGCTGAACTCTAGGTACACACCTCCCTTGCCCCCCCCTTATTCCACAGTGCCTGTTCCCTCCTGAGCCACCAGCAAGTTTTCCCTCAGCTACAGCAGAGCCTCAGCCCAGCAGCAGCGCCACGGAGAGGGGAATCAGCCCTGGCTGAGCTCTCCCAGCAGAGCTCCCTGGCACTGATCTCACCGAGGTCACTCAAGGGAAGGGGGAAGCCTTGGCTGCCCTGTGTCCAAGCTGGGCCTGAGCCCAGGCAGACAAATATTCAGGGGGGGAGATGGGCTTAGAACATTGACCCACTGTAGACAGCCCTTGTTGGCAAGAGAGTCTCCCCTGGACAGCCCTGTGGGACAGCAGCAGGCTTTGGGGGATGTGGTGTCAAACCTAATGTCCCATCCCTGCCCAGAGCAGTTGCTGGGCACTCAGAGTGAAATTCCAGTGTGGGACAGGAAGGTGACTTTGGGCTGAAATCTCAAGCCCTCATCAGGTCTTTAACTTTCCTTGTGAAAGTCACAGGGTCTGTCTTTCCCCTCACAGCACAGCGATATCAGGCTTCATGCTCCTTTCATTCAGTACCTGTTTCATCCAAGATCTCAGTCCCTGCCTGATACAGCACAGATGCACAGACACATTTTTCATGGTAGGGACCTGAGAGATGGCCATGTCCATGTTGACACAACTGACACTGCCTGGGAAGCAGATCCCCTCAGGGTGTCCAGCACATGGCCAGCAGGATTCCTCAGCCTTTCTCCTTGCCCAGAAAGCAATCCCCATCCCTCTGATCTCTCTAGAGCTGGGGAGAGCAGCCGTGTCCTGGCCTGGAGAGGCAGGGAGGGGGCACTGCCAGCCATGCTGAGGCACTGCCAGGGTTGTTACACTGAATTAAACTAAGGGCCCAAGCTGGAGTGAAACCATCCTGGTAGTGGCCTGACATTGGCAGCAGCGGAGCGTGAGCTTTGGAGGGGCAGGAAAAGGAGGGCTCAGGAGCCAGGGGCTGCACTTCAGAGCCTCTTCCCTGGACACATCTCTAGCAGGCTGGTGCCATCACCGTTCAGCTGCACTCAGGCTCCTTCTGACCCCGGGAACCTGCTGCTCTGTGGTGCTCATGGACTGAGCAGAGGAGAGTGTCCCTGCCATGAGCAGCACATTCCCTCGTGATGAAGGACACACAAGGACACACACACACACACACACCGGCTCATGTACACTAACATGGATTTCTATACAGATTTGTACTCCCACATGCATCCACACAAACGTGTCTGCTTACAGGTAAACACAAGAAAAGAACAAGCACGGGAACACAACGGACCATGGACACTGCTGAGGATCCCTGGGGAGTGGGCAGTGTCAGGCAGGGTGGGGTCAAACCCCAGCAGCACAACACCTACACCTGGGGAGGCAACAACAAGTGACCACGGAGGTGAGCTGAGGAGGGAGGCAGGCAAACATATGGACACGGTATAACTTCATGGGTGGGATCCCACGGCATCCGTCTGAGGAGGGCTGGAGCTTTTCCCTGAGAACAACGCTTCAAAGACCCCCACCAGACTGACCCAGGCTGACATCACTTGCCTGCTCTGGAAACATCCAACACTTGAGCTGAGTCTTCTGCCAGCACTGCTGCATTCCTGCCCTAGAAATCCTGTGCTCTTTGGCATGGCCCAATCTAGAGGCCACGGCCAGCACACGTGGACGGGACTAGCAGGGAAAAGTCGCCCCTGCTGCTGAACGTCTTGAGGCTGGACATGGGAGCTACACCTGTGGGAGCTGCGGGTAGTCAGCACAGAAATGGGGACAGTGAAACAGAGTATTTCTGAGGGGATCTAATTGTTCTGAGACAGAGTGTGCAGGAGAACATGAAGATCGGTGAGGACAAGGGTGCTGGGTGCACTTCCCAAGAGAGCTGTGGGTAGGTGCAGAGCTCTTGTCTGCTTCACTGGTCCATCCAGAGAGTTTGTGCTCAGGGACTGGCTGCCATTCTGGGAAGAGAGGATGTTATTTTATGTACACGTCATCCCTTCTGATCAGTGGAAATGTCTCTCAGCAGCCACTACTCTCTCACATGCTGTTTCCTATATGAACCTCCAGATGCGTTGACAGAAGTGTCCAAGTAGAAGAATGGAAATCCCCACACCCCTGTCCTTCATCGAGAGGGAATTACAGCTCATGAAGCACAGTTCAGAACAAGCGAAGGAGAGAAGATTTATAAGGTCACTTCACTTGCATGTCTAAAATGATTTATCCCTAATCATGCTGCTAATAACCATCATCATCATCCCATACAGACCTCCTATGCTACCACACTAAACCTTGTAACAAGCAGGTCCTTGGCAATGATGATCCTGTCTGCAGTTGTCCTTGTAGAGGAGGGAGGGATGGCATTGTTCCGGACAGATGAGTAAGGCCTTTGGCCAAAGCACTGCCAAAGTGCTGCTGCTGACTCCTGGCATGAGCCCTGGTTTGCCGGCCCAACTAAAGAGCTCTTGGAAAGGTAGGAAAAGAGCTCAGCATCCATGGAATCTTTACATTTCAGCCTCACAGCATTTGTGTGGAGGTTGGAGGTTTTTTACAGAGCAGGAGCTGTTCTTTACATCAGACTTACTGCTGTGCTGTGCACCTTGATTTACACCCTATGATGCAAGGATGTGAAAGTTGTTGGCATTTCACTGCCAACGCTGGCCAATTTCTAGTGTTTCACCGCAGAAATGATGAAAAGTTCTGTTTTCATTGGAAAAAAATGCTTTAAGACCTTCACTGACTCAAACTGGGTAATCCAGTGTGTGGATGGGATGGGCACAGTGTCCGGTGCCCTGACAAGGGGACAACACATTGTACTCTGCTGTGGGAGTGACTGACAACTGCCGTGGGTTGCCCAGGGAGGTCCCTGATCTTCCTTCCTTAGAGATACTCAAAACAACCACCTCGACATTCCTGGCCAACTGACTGGAGGTGGCCCTGTGTGAGAGATGAAAAACCAGTCAGGTTCGAGCAGTTGCAAGCCATGACTGGCCAGGAAATGTCAGTACTTGACTACTCCCCTATTTTTGAGAAATTGAAGGAGTATAAGGCTTGTCCTCCTTCTTTAGGAAAGGTTTGGGCCCACAGAATCTGGCATGATCCAGAAGCAGTGGCAAACTATATCAATGCGCTTGTGGGGTGCAAGGGTTGCAGCCAGGCAAAGGAAAAGCTGTAGTGTGCTCTGTATTAGGGGCAGCACTGACTGCAGCCCCAAAAGGTAA
Organism: Athene noctua; assembly: GCF_965140245.1. Taxonomy (NCBI): domain Eukaryota; kingdom Metazoa; phylum Chordata; class Aves; order Strigiformes; family Strigidae; genus Athene; species Athene noctua. The sequence continues at coordinate 7,299,132 of NC_134061.1, read as the reverse complement.
AGGTGTTAACAAAGAACTAGCAGGGGAAATGATCAAATCCTGACGAGATCTGGTGAAAGCTCTCCAGGATCAATTGGTCGAGGAACGTAATGTAACTCAACAAAAAGCTAATCTCTGGCAAGAGCAAATTGAAGTTTTGAAAAGCCAATTAGCTGATGAGCATAACACCACTCAGCGACTTCACACGGCTCTGTTAGATGCCTTGGACTGAGAAAAAAATTCACAGTCCGAAAAAGAGGGGAATGAACAAGAAACCTGCAACCAGACAGATCTTGCCTCTGTTCTGGATAGTGAACAGGGAGTTATGAGTCTGGCAAAATCAGCAGCTAGACCCTTGTATCCAACAAGGGAGTTAGAGATAAGCTGAGAATTTTTTTACCCTGAAAATGAAGGGGCAAATTTAAGACCATTAATTAAAATGGAGACCACCCATGGTCAGGGTGGAAGCACTCCTGTTCTGCTGATTAAGGATACCAGTTAAACTCAGACACCAGAGTGAAAAGAGCAGGCGGATTTTACTAGTGGTAACAGTGTAGTACAGAAAACATGCAGTAAGAAAAAGCAGAATAGTGCACTTAAAGCAGCAAGCAGGAAAAAACAAGGTAATGCATCAAATCATTACTACACGAGAGAGAGAATGGAGATTAAGAGAAATACATCACCACTTGCATATATTATCATCGTCCAGTCCCGCAGTGGCTGGGCAGCCCCGGTCACAGCGAGGGTTTGCAGAGCCCGTCCCGGCAAGTGGGAAATCCTACGCGGTGCCTCCACCCAGAGGTGAGGCGTCCAAAGTCGCTGCAAACAGGCCCAGCCTTATATACCAGAGATCGACAGGCCAGAACAGCTGCACCTTTGTTTTGAGCGGAAAATTTCTGGTTTCATCCTCCTGTTGGATTCCACCCAAAGCCTGGCCAGGGCTCGGGGGGGAAACCAAGGGAGTTTCTTAGATACTTAGGTTCTCAGCCTTGAACAAAGCTAAACAAGGGAAGTTGGATACATTCTCTCATCACTCCTGATTATATTTTGTCTAAGCTGCATCTTTCACTAGCGAGTTTACAGACTTTGTTAACGATTACAGACTAAGTGAGCAGCTTCGGCTTGGGGCCTGTTGTTCAGGGTTCAGTACTTCAAAGCTTTATCACTTTTTACATCAGCATAAGTGCATGGTTATAACTTAGTACAATACCTACTAGCACAATGGTTTTCAGTTATAAAATGTACAGGATTCATCTATAGGTCAACTCTGGCTTGGGCTGGTTGTCCAAGCCTTAGCACTTCAGCTCCGCAGGTCACCATTTGAACTACACCTTATCCAGTGACGGAGCTTGTGAAAATTCAGGAGAAATGTACCCGCCAAGCTCAGGAAACTGAGACTGAATATGTGTGGAGGGTTGACTGGTGGCAACGGAATCTTGTTATCAGAACATGAGGCCCAGGCATGCTGGGGGCCAGGGGTTTTCTTAGTTACTGACAACCAGAGAGAGCTGTGGTCATTAACAAAATGAGCTGCTTATTGGACGGGAGGTCTGAACCCCTTAGAAAGGCGGATCCAGTATGTATTGAGATCCCAACCATAAACCATTTGACCAAAAGTCTGCAGAAGGATGTCTCCAATTAATGCATGATAGGCATTTGGTTCTGCAGCAGCCTTCCCCGATGCTATTAATTGCTATCCCGGATCAAATGACTCTCCTGACCTGGGGCTTGCCAGACTCTTTGAAATCATACGCAGTACAATTACAAATCATTTGCAGCACGCATTAGCTCTATGAGGGGAGAGACGGGCAGGGGGAGGACTCATGACCTGGGGAGAGAATGCTCAGGACAATAAATTACAGCCAGAGAATGGGCCTTACTGGGGGAATGAGTAAACCTAAGCCCTCGGTACGCAGAGTGGAACAGCAGGAGAAGCCGTGTCCTTCCCCTCCACAAGTGTTAAGAGCAAAGAGAAACCTCTTGTGGACTGAGGGAATTGGACAGGGGATTCCCCAAGAGTTAATGGATGGTATGTCTGCCACAGTTTTTGAAAAGCTCATGCGAGACTGGAAAGACAAAAGGAAGCTGCCCCCCTGTAAGAGTCGGTCAGAAGATCAGCGTTGTCTCACCATTGTCACCAGTGACATGGACAGTGAGGTACCTGACAACGGCCTGCTTGGAACACAGTTGCCGATCCCTGGAGTGGAATGTGGTGCCAAGGCTCCTGAATGCAGAACTGTGCGGCACAGCAAGTGCTGTGCTGTTCTCCTGAGGGGTTCTCCTGTCCCGTGGGGTGCAGGCAGTGCTGGGATGTTCTTCGGTGCCTGAGCCGTGCAGTACAAAGAGTGCTGGGATATTGTTTGGTACCTGGGCCTAGCCAGAGCTGTTAGAGGTAATCGTGTAGACACTGTCAGAAAAGATGGATCACAGCTGTTGCCATAACATCGATGAAGAAATCATGAACCTTAGACGAACTTTGCTTCATTCTCATACTAAAACACACCTCCTGGTGGAAGGCTGCCCGCCTCCAAGACTGACCACACCTCAGACACTCCCCTCTGTGCATGGTGATGGCCTTGCTCGAGAAGGGCAGAGATATGACAACTGAATTCTGAGAAGGGTGGAAACCCCTGAGGCAGAGATGGAGCAAGGTGTGTTTCTAAGCATAAAAAGATGACAACGAAGATTGGAAGCTTCCCCACCAAGGACCACGATGATCGATGACGCAGCATCAGCTGCACCCGGGACCGTTAGGACATCGTGAGATCAGCGGTGGTAGATATAACCTCTTTCCCTCCTCTCTGTAAACTTTACTTTTCTCCTTTCTTTCACCCGTATCTAACTATCGCGTGCCGCTTCACGGGCAACACAATCAAGTTTCACTGTTTGATTCCTGCTGACCCCTTTGGTGTTGGTCGCCTTAATTTTGCACTTTCGAGATAGTAGCAAACAAACCATCACGAGTCCACCAAGTGGACCGTGACACCCCCCGCAACTGAGCAGACCTTTCAGGCGAAGGGAGGGGCAGAACTGAAGACTAACAAGATGGTGGTAATTGCTTCTCAAACATCGACTGCCCCTGAAGAGGACTTGATAGATTTTGTGGGGGCAAACTGGATGTGCCATGCCCAGTAAGTGAGCCAGGGGATGGTGCATGGGTCCACTTAAGTAGGCTCACAGAAAATAGGAAGGGAGACTTGTTGATTACCTCTCCCCTCAGCCCCCTTAAAAAGCCAATTACACTCCTAGGAGATACAGGTGCTCAGACCTCAGCGCTCCAAGCTGATGTTGCCAAGCACCATGGCATAATTGCCGACAAAAAGCAGATCTGGGTTACAGATGTTTTCGGGGACTCTAAGCCACAGCCGACTGCTCGGGTGAAATGCTGGTTACCTGGGAATGAAACTGTAGCAGAGGCTATTATGATCCTGGGAAATTTCCCCACAAATATCCTGGGACTTGACCTATTGAAGGACAAGCTTAGGTGGATTCAAAAGGAAGGGAATGGAAATTTGGGTCCCCAACCGCCTCTATAAGGCTTCTACAGCGAGGCCTGCGCTTCTAAAATTGTGAATGTGAAACCTGATTGCACCTTACCGTTAGGGGCCAGGGAGGGGATCGCTCCCGTAATAGCAGAGCTGCGAGAACAAGGGATAATTATTCCAATTCCTCAGTGTGGACAGTCCACAAACCTCACAGAAAGTGGCGACTGACAATTGCCTCTCAGCAACTAAATGCCAATACAAGTCCTCTAACAGCTGCAGTACCTGACATAGCTGAACTGATTGCAACCATACAGGAACAAGCGCACCAGATCTTAGCAGCTACTGATGTAAAAGAGATGTTCTTTATGGTCCCCATTCAGGAGGCAGACAGAGAGTGCTCTGCCTTTACATGGGAGGGCGCATGCAATTTACTTTTACACATCTCCCCCAGGGATACTGTCATTCACCAACCAGCGCTCATTATGCACCTGTGCAGGAGCTTGCTCAAATCCCTCCTAGGGAAGGGGTCAGGATATATCAATATATTGACGATGTTCCGATTGGTGGCTCTAATGCTGCTGCAGGGAGACAGACCCAGTCAGGAAACCACCCTGCCCACCTACTGAACAGCCAGGTGGATTATATTGGTCCTTTCTGGTTCTCCAAGGGAAAACACCCTGCATTGGTGGGGGTGGAAACAGTGTTGGGCCCAACCCAGGCAGAAGCTGTATCTTGAGCAAGTGCAGAAAATACAGTGAAGGGGTTAAAACACTGGATTAGCTGCTTGCCTAAACACAAATTGATCCAATCAGACAACGGTAGTTAGTTTACTGCCAGGGTGGTTCAGGAGTGGGCTTGTCATTAAGGAATCCAGTGGATTTTCCGTATTCCATACTATCCCCACATAATTGTGGAACGCACCAATGGACTTCTAAAGCCCTAAAACCCCATGAACTGGGACAGCCACAACGGGTGCCAGACGCAGTAATGAAGATAAACAGCTGGTGGGGAATTAATGGGTGCCCACCACCTACCACGTTCTGTCCCAAGCCTCTGTCCGTACTCGCTGGGAAAACTGTGACTAAAGACCCTGCAAACCCACTCCATTCCCCTGGACAACCAGTTCTAGCAGACTTGTCCATCGTGGGGCAAGTACCCCTAACCCTAAAAACTCCCATCAGTATTTGTTCGTGGGTGGCTACTGATGCCCATGGGAAAGAATTCCATATCAATACCAGGTGGATTGTTCCTTCTTTCTAACCATTATTGGTTTGTTATGTATATATTTGTTTTACAGGGCACTGATCCTGGACAACAGGAGACCCATGTTACTTTTAGCACTTTGAATGGTTATAGGCGTTATCGACTAGTTATTATTTGTGATCTGCTTACATTATTATATAATTTGTGGAATCATACCTGCTGAGTGTGGAATAAATCGTTGTCAATCAATTACAATCAACAATCCAGGAAATTTTACAGGTACACTTAATGAGTCCACTTACGGGAAGGCTAACCTGGAGTTGTGCCTGAAGTTACCTTATTGGGAACCACCTCCAAAATTAAGGAAGCCTGTGAGTCACCTGTGACTGCACACTGGTGCTTGCAAATACCAAACAGATTACAGTGCTAGCTCGTATAACTGGATGTGGTCCTGACAACACCACATCCACCAGCAGCACGACCAAGTAATCAAAGACTAGCTGGAGGGGTCTGATCCCACAAATTAAGCACTAACGAATTGTACCTGAATATTAAACTGCATTCCCATTTAAATCCTTTTAGAGCTGTTAATGTGATTGTGTAACCTCAAATAGTTTTAGAAAATTTAACTTAGCGATTCTATGTACTAACAAGGTATGCCTCTAGGGAATTAAAGGTGCGGACCCAACAAACATCTAAGATGATGTTGCAGAATCTGGCCAGTATTGCTGAAGGAACACGGACTGTGCCGTGTGCTGAGTCTGACTGAGGGAGAGAATGCTGCACCCCCATCCACAATGCCACCACCTCTGTAGAGGAGACCCGTGCCACGATGAAGAAGATCGTCAACAGGAACAGAGAACTTTTTCAACCAATGGACTGGTTTGATGGATGGAAGCCTGGGTCATGGGTCATATCACTGGGACCCTCAGGACTCACAGGGTGGGGAAGACAGCTTGTAAATATTAGTATTGTGATATTATGCAAATTTTTACTTTTAATAGTATGCCTTCCAGCAGTTTAGATATATGCTCTCTCACCTTCTGTCTTCTTTTTCCCTATACCTTTTGAAATCACAATGGTCAAAGAAGAACTTGAAGTGTTTGAGACACGCAGTGGGATTTGAGAGATGAGAAACCAGACCGTGAGAAACGAAGAAAAACAGCCTGAGAAAGCAAAAATTGAGGCTGATCAAAGAAATGCCTCAAACACTCACAAGACAAAACTATGAGTCACAGGTGCATGATGTGAAGGTCGAAGCTGATCAGGCTGCCCGACTAACACAAGGTGCAGCTGGGAGAGGGAGTCCTGTGGGGACATGACGGCTCCGCTCTGGGGCACCTGGACAAATTTCAGGGGCCATCTGTCTGGTGAATGAACTTTGCTTCATTATCCACAAAATGTATATTAAAGTTAACACCCCTCAACATGCTAACGAGGGCTAACATGATCATGAGACTTCTTGTCCGCTCTGTTGGGGATTTACAAATCTGAGTCACATGTCGCCCTCATCTGAGTGGGACATGACACCCTGCTTGAGCAGGGGGGTTGGACCAGATGACACCCAGAGGTCCCTTCCAACCTCAACTGTTCTGTGATTCTCTCATTCTGGGAGAGCAGCTGATGTAGAGCAGCTGAGGGTTCCCAGCATCTGAAGAGATGTAAGGTTGTCTGCTATCCTCGCTGTCTTTCCAGCTTTAGCGCTAATTAATGACAACTTCATCACGTGATCAGTAATGAACCCACAGTCTGTCCTACCAGCACCTACAAGCACCTCCATCCCATGCCTAAAGTCCACACCCTTGTCCACGGTACACAGGGACAGACAGGGAGCAGGGAAAGGGCTTTAGTGTGGTGAACATGCTCAAGCTGGACACATTTCTATCATCAGTTGTATTTGCTGTTCTCACCAAGCCCAGATCAGTCTTCCCTCAGACACACGGAGGCCTCGGAAACAGGACTTGGAGAAGATGACTCGCTGCAGTCCAACCCCTGTGTGCACAGTGTATATGTCTCTCTTTGGGCACCTTGAGTCTTCTCAACTAACTCTGAATGACTAAAGGTCTAGATTTGTGTGTATGTGTGTGCACATGTTTGCGTGTCTGTGTGTATTGTCTAATCCAACTGTTTAGTCTACCTTGAGTGTCCTTTATTGGACTCCTCCAGCATGTGAGGTGAGTCCTCTGCTCGTGCTGATGTATCTTGCTCTGGAAATGCTTGGGCCTCTCATCCTGTCACACAAAAGATGCTTTCACTGGGGAATGTACCTGGCATCAAGCAGAAAATTATTCCAGAAGCCAAAACAAAACCCATAGCATTAGGTGGGATGTTTTGCATTCAGGATGAGCTTGTCAGACAATAACCACCTCTACAAGGGATGCCTCTGTCAGCCTGGGGCAGTAAAGGTCCAGCATAAAAGCCAGCACAGCTCCTCGCTCTCTCATCCACTTCTCTTGCCTCCTTCTCCTTGAGAACCAGGTGAGTCTGAGGTCCCTTCTCCCTCTCTGCTTTCTCACAAAGGAGGTCTCACTTCAGTGAACCTGCCAGCTGAGACCGGCTTTGTTCCATACCAGATCTTGGGGCTGCTTGTCATGGGAGAGGGGAGTGGGGAGAGGTTCAGCTTGGAGGGATTCTGGAATGGGACAGAGGAGGCTTCTGTACTCATGGGTAGACAGTAGCCACACAGGAGCTGCTGGCTCTTTTTGGTCCATGGAAGGACGAGTCCAAGAAACCCTCATACATCTCTGCACAGACTCCACATTCAGGCGCTGAATGTTCTTTTTCTCCCTCATCGTGAAGTGACAAGCCGCTCCTCATACAGCACTGTACTTTTCTTCCTCCCTGACCAGTCTCCCAGGTGCAACTTCAGTCCCAAGACATGTCTTGCTGTGACCAGTGCCAGCCCTGCGAGCCCTGCTGCCGGCCCTGCGGCCCGACCCCGCTGGCCAACAGCTGCAATGAGCCCTGTGTCAGGCAGTGCCAGAGCTCCACCGTGGCCATCCAGCCCTCCGCCGTGGTGGTGACCCTGCCGGCCCCATCCTCAGCTCCTTCCCACAGAACACCGTTGTGGGCTCCTCCACCTCCACTGCCGTTGGCAGCATCCTCAGCTGTGACGGAGTGCCCATCAACTCTGGGGGCTTTGACCTCTCCTGCATTACCAGCCACTACTGTGGCAGAAGGTGCCCCCCCTGCTAAAGCCACTGGTGACAGCCCGCACAAGGACCCCAGGAACCCAGAAGCTCGTGCTGGACTGAGGACAGAGCTCCTGGCCAGTGATTTCAGGGAGGCTGAGCATCCTTCCAAGGGAGGGCAGCTGTGCCTCTCTGGTAACATGGCCAAAGTCTAACTCCTCTGCCTTCTCTTCCTTCTCATCTCTTTCTTCTCTACTGTTCTTCTGGCCTGTAAGACCCCCAAAGTCAATCTGGGGAATCTGGAGGCTCCTCTGCCTCTGTGCTGATGGATCCCTTCTGGGATCTCCACCATGGCCAATGGGCACAGACATGTGGCAGCTGCTGGTGCTCTCCCTGCTCTGGCCACCTCTTCTCCAAGTGAACTCATTTCCCTCTCTCAGAGTCATTAAAGCCTTCTGCATCCCAGCCTATGTCTCCTTATCATGCTTTTATTGCTGGACATTGTATCGAGTTGTTGAGGAAGAAAGACATTGTCTTCAGTGCTGTGGGATTGTGTCAGGGACCAAGAAGATGAATACTCATGTCCAGATGAAGGGGAGGATGGGACACATGGCAGTGGGGACCTCTCAGGCACTGTCTCTTGGAGCTGAAGAAGACATCCCTGGCTCCCCCAGAGTCAGTGGTGATTAGTCTCTGCCTTCTGGCATCTCCGCTCAGACACAGGCCCTTGGCCTCAGAGCATGTCCTGCAGAAAGGAAACCTGACCACTGCTATCCCCTAGAGAGGAGCCCAATGCTGCTGGAGGCTCTCAGAGGTCAGTAGCTTTGTGAAGAAGGGAGTTTTTCTTGCATAACTACTAGGAAAGAATATCAGTCAAAAGATATCTGCAAAGGATGCGGGAGTGGGGAAGATGTGAGAAAAATCCTTTAAAAGAGCCCCAGAATTTCTGCTCATCATCTTCCCACCCGTACCCAGAAAGAGGTGGTCTGTCCGGCACACAAGGGCAAGGATAGCAATGACAGGTCACCTCTACACCCTCCATCCGCCAAAGGGATCACTGCACAGACCAGCAGTTACACTGTTCAAAGTGTTAAGCTGACCCTCAGGCTGATGTTGAAATCAGCCTGTCCAGCCCTCACACCAGAGCCCTCCTGTCACTCACACACCCCCGGCTCCCACCAGACAGGGCACCCCAAGGACAGCAGCCAGTGCCCAAGCCCCCATGGTCCATCTATGGTGCCTAAGTTTTCCCCAGGCATGAGACAGCCATCCCCAAGGTCTTCTCCTGGCAGGCCCATGAGGTCGGCATGAGAAGGGCTCCAAGGACCAGCAGAGTGCACTGGGCAGAGCACGTCCTCTGGATCCCAGCACATGGTGACACAGCAACGGGAGAGTCCACAAGGTGGATCAGACTATTATCCACTATTGTAATAGTCATGCAATTCCAAGAAGGAGCGTTGCACCGTGATATGTTTTTTATGTTTTCCATCTTACTTTGAACTCTGACCTCTGAGGGACACATCCCTGAGCAGGTTCTCTAAGAGACAGGCCTGGAGGAAAACCTGAAGCACCAATGTGCAGCAGGGAATAACAGAAAGCAAAGAGCAGCAGCAAGGAACCATTGACCAAACAGCCACAACCTCCTGCATTGCCTGACCCCTCAGCAGAGTTAATGGGCAGAAGAACCATATAATCCATGGTGAGAACAAGAGGACCTGAGACTCTGCCACCACTTTCTCCTTCCTCTCAAACCACTGACACTGTTCCCTCCTGGAAGAAGATTTTAACCTGCAGATCCCTGGGTGCCCAGGGGAAGCAGAGGTGCCAGGGGAGAGCTGAGGGCCCCTTCCCCCAAGCTCAGCCTTGCACACACACAGCCCCTCCCTCCCCTGGGTTCTTGCCCAGCCAAGGAACCTCCCTGCACCAGGGTGTCTTGCAGAGCACAGAGGTACAAGGCGCTGTCAGAGACCTCGACTTCCTCCAGCTGCAGGACGCTGTATTTCCCTGTGGTGTTCAGCAACGTGGTGAGACGGCCGCTCTGCCTGGGGCCAGCTGCTGCCTGATACGAGAGCAGCTGGGGAGCTTGGCCTTTCCTCTGCTGGTACCAGAGCAAGGCATCAAAGCTGAAGGTCTGGTATGTGCAGTTGGTCTGGAAGGTGTCTCTGTGCTTCACTGTGACTTGTCCTTCTTGCTGGGTGACTGTGGTCTGCCCCTTGGTACCTGGAAGAAAGGGAAGGTCAGTGTCTCTGCAGGGAGGTGCTCTGGGGAGCAAACCAGAACTGGATGTAAAACCCTCCAGAAGAAGGCTCCCTCTTCTTCGACCAGCATGGACCATGAGAAGAGTTGGGCTGTGTCCCTGCTCCTCTTCCCTTCTCTTTGTCCTGCTGCACAGAGTAGCAGGGAACAGCCTGTTTTTGTTGATCTTTGTGTGCTGGACCAGCACCCCTCCAACAGCTTGAGAGGCGTGGGGAGCTCTTGCAAAATATTCATGCTGCTTCCCCATCCCTGTCGTCTTGGAGGGCTCCTAGCTCCCTGTCTACATACAAAGCTGAGCCCAGTGTTGTAAAGAGAGGGCCCTGGTTGTGTTGACCATCATCAGGAGACTGGAGGTCATGGCAGGTGTGTGCCAGCCAGGAGGCAGAATGGGACACCCCACTGATGTCAGTGGATTGAGGGCTCATAACTCCATGTAACAGCATTGAAAGGGTAAAATTTTGGAGTGCAGAGAGAGCTGAGATTGACAGCAAGTAGAGAGGCATGAAAGTTTAATTGAAATGGAGAGAAAAACAGATGAAAGGGTTTGATATTTCTCTTCTCACTATTCTCTTCTCGATACCAACAGTAAGAGCATCTGGAGACAATATTTCCTGTTATGCAAGAGTAGTTTCCCACATCATCCTGTTAAGACTTCTGAGGGTTTCCACGGTAGAAGAATTTGTTTCTAGAAAGCCAAGACTTACCCAGCAGTTGCCCCAGGAAGGCCGTGAGGATGAGATATCCGAGGTGCATGTTGAGACCAACCTGCCCATTTGCTGAGTGAGAGAGTCAGAAAAGCACCTCCCAGCCCCGAGATAACAGAGCTGCCGGAAACGGCTCTGTTGGGGGAGCAAAGGAAGAAGTGGGGAGGGAAACGATCTGTCCTTCCTGTGCCTGAAATGCTCCTTCTGGGTTTCTCCCTCCTCCAGCAGCAACACCTGTGGCTCCCTCAGCCAAGGGCCTTCTCAGCATCTCCACAGTGAGGGGCCCTGGGGGCTCTGGGGGCTCCAGCTTTGGAAAGGGGCTGTTTCCGGACACTGGAGTCCTCACCCCCCCCAGCTAGAATCACCTGCTCTTCTGCACAGCCCCTGCCGGGCCATCTGGGAGGTCAGGCGTTTCTTCCACAATGAGGTTTCACACCTTCCCCTGGTGTCCGCAGCTCTCTGGGGATGTTGCTATTTCTGCTGAGAACAGAAGCCTCCTCCAGTTCTGTCACTTCTCCCCTGTCCTTCATCAGCTTCTTGAGAACAACATCTCTCCCCAAAACCCTCAGAATCGGAGATGAACCCTGCTGTGCAGCACCCAGGGGCTCTGTCTGTGTCTTGTTCTGGTGGGGGCACCTATGCGGAGAGAGAGGAACCTGGCTCCTGTGAGGCTGCTAGATGCCACAAACCCATAGGTCACATGACAACATATTCTATAGGGGAAGGTAATGGTAATAATAGGAATATTCTAATTGAAGTTTTGCATCTCATTATGGCTTAAAAGAAGATTCCTAGAATGTTGGAGGGTTACATGGCTGGCAAAACCTTTCCCAGGAGGAAGAGCAGGCTGGATCTTACCCTCCAAGGGGCTACAGAGATGGATCTGCCTTCCTAAGAGTCACAGCAGACATCTACAGCAGCATTAGGACTTTGGCATTTCAAATGAGAGCAGAAATTGAGCCAGAGTCCTCAGCCTGCAGCCATTCTCACTGAGCTCAGGGTCACATCCCCATGAATCTCTCCTTCCTTCATTCCCGTTTCTTTCCTCTCCCCTGCCCTTACACATTGTCTGGCTTGGCTGCACCTGGGTCCATCAGTGTCTGCCCTGAGGTTTCTCTCAGCACCATTCTAGGATGTAGGTCTCAGACACCTGAAGAATGCCACTCCATGCCCTGCAAATCCTGACTGTCCCTGTCAAAACCTACATTTAGTGGGAAATTACTCCCTCTGTTGAGAAAATCCCCCATGAACCAGGGAATCCATTTCCCCGCAAGCAGTGGCCCATAGTAACCACTAGAGAATATTTCATGGAGAAGTTAGGCACCTGCATTTTCAAATTCCTTGTAGGCATTTGCCCTGTTCCAGAATGTGTCCACAGCCCTTTGTATTATCGCTGTGCTCAAAGAACAGTTTGACTCCATCTGGCCCTGCATCTTCCAGTCAGGTGTTAGAAGCATCAGAAAGTTCTTCTCTTTGGAAGGCTGAAGAAGGCCAGTTCTCTCAGCATCCCCTCACGTCTCGTGTTACAGAAACACAGAATTGGTACATTTGGAAGGGACCTCTGGAGGTCACCAGGTACAAGCCCACCTCAGGAAGAGGCACCTAGAGCTGGTTGCAAAGGACCATGTCCAGAGGGATTTGGAAGACCTCCAAGGATGGAGACTGCTCCACCTCTCTGGGCATCCTGTGCCAGTGCTCCCTCACCATCACAGTGAAAAAGGGTTCCCTGGTGTTCCTGTTTGAGTGACCTCTGGGGAAGTTCCTCAGGGGAGTGAGTTCCTCAAGATGCTGAAAGGCCCCTGTCCGCAGAGAAAACCGGGTCACTTGAGTCATGGCTCTGGGGGGAAACCCCAAGGTGAGCTCAGTCTTTGAAGTGTGTCCCTGCAGCACCTGCAGCAGCACTAAGCCATGGCATTCACTTTCCAGGACACCCGTGATGGGGCAAACATGAAGGAAAACTGAAAGACTGGCCAAATGAGCCATCAGTCTCAGAGGTAAGGTGGTGTAAATAAGCACCTGGGTCATGTGAAATGTCATTCTGGAATGAATTACTTTGCACCCCCATATTACAAATTACTTCTTGTTTGCTTCCCCAGATGTCCTGCATTTCCTGCAAGAACCCGAACCCTCTCTCACAGCTCTTTGGGAACATCCCAGCATGAGGACAGACCTGGATTCCACCTCCAGGTGGGATCCAAATCTTATCATTCTTAGCCCATCCAGGTGTAAGGGGGACTTCTCCTGTCTCTTCCAGTACCTCACAGAGACACTTGTCTACAGGTCCCTCACGCTCTTTGCCTCCTCCTCTTTCCCTCCGGCCCATCTCTCCGTTAGACATTTCAGCCACCCACTGTCTTCCACAAAGCCTGAAATTTCGCCTCCGGCGGCCTCACTGCCAACAGCCGCTGCCATGGCCTACTGAGCTGACCCCACTCCAGTAATTAGGACATGTTGGCCGGCCACCATGGCTGCTTTGTTCAGCTCCCCCCACAGCTTCCCCACTGCAGGACAAGCTATTTGCTTACCAGGACAGACTGACTTAAACAAGAGACGTGTGTACAGAGGGACCCACTAGATCCCAGAAATGCACATCCCAATACTGCAGCCACCAGCAGTTTTCTGTTGGGCAGAGAACTCACAGGGACGCAGGGACACAGGGACTCCCCCAGCCTACTGCTGCTGAGTGCCCTCAGCTGGAGGAGAGGCCCAAAAAGCAGGGGGAGAACTCAAGGGGTTGAACAGAGAAAAGATTCAGTCCAGTGCCTGGCTGAAGGCTCTTTGTCACAAGTTGAGGCTTTCACTGATCCCCAGATCCAGGGCTAGGAGGACATTTGCCTTTCTTGGGTTTCTTCTGGCAAGGAGGTAACTCCACAGGAGCTGTCATGTCTCCTACCAAGAGTCCCCTTCTCCAAGAAGGGTCACTGGTGGACATTGAGGGAAGAGCAAGATTTGGACAAGTAGCTGGGATACTTCTGAATAATCGCTGCTATGTCCAGCCCCTTTCAGCAGCTCAGGATTGTTCCTGAATCTGCTGTGGCAATGCACCCCCGTGGCAAGGAAGGCCAACAGCAGCCTGGGCTGCAGTAGGAAGAGCATCACCAGCAGGACAAGGGGCCTGATCCTTCCTCTCTACTCAGCGCTGCTGCGGCCACCTCTGGAGTGCTGGGTCCAGTTCTGGGCTCCATGATGAACTTCTGCCATCCTGTGCTCAGCCAGAGAGAGGGGCCTGCACCCACCTCTCTCCGGGTTGGAGACAGGCCCCTTTGCAGCCCCTGATGTGCTCCTTGTCCCTCCTCCGTAGTGTCTGAAGGGAGGTAGAACCAGGAACAGCCAAAGGCGCCTGGAAACAAGAGTCTGACTCTCCTTCCCCACAGGGAGTTTCGCTCCCTTCTCCCCAGACCATGGATGAGGCCCTTCAAGGGAAATGTCTTGGGGAACAGCATGTGCTGTAAACAAGCCAGCCAGAGTCAGAGACATGACCCCTCTGTGGCAGAGGGACATCCAGCACAAACCTCTGCTCACAGACATCTTACCCACCTCCTTCCCATTACCACTGATCACCCCATCATCTGGAGGTGACACCTCTGAGAAGAGTGAGAAGAGAGGACCATGTTAGGAACTCGGGGGTGTTTCTGCCTACAGGGAGACTGGATTCCTTACAGGATGCAGTGGAAAAGCATTTGGGGACTGTGCAAGGAGTTGTGCATGGGGTGTTTAGGGGAAGCAGCAGGGACACAGATCAGGGCAGTTTGTCCTGGAGCAGGCTTGGGAGGAGAGCTGGAAACAGGGACAAGAGGGGCTGATCCCCTGTGACCATGGGGCTGATCCATGTGCTGGCATGGCCATGCCTGTTGCTCTGCCTTGTTTGTCCCCCTGGCAGTAGTTCCCTGCAAACAGAGTTACAAAGACCAGCTGAGACAGGCACCACGGCTGATCCTTCACTCTGTGCCTCAGAAAACTCTGACCATGGGCTCTGAAGGGCTGTGTTGGCTACTTGAGCCACACAGGGCTCCGAGGCAAAGAGCTGGAACCTGCAGGCTCTTCGCAGTGAAGAACTGCAGCCCATGGGAAGGATCCACGTTGGAGAAGGTCATGGAGGACTCTCTGCCATGGGAGGGACCCCATGCTGGAGCAGGGGAAGAGTGTGAGGAGGAAGGAGCGGCAGAGATATGTGTGATGAACTGGTCACAACCCCCATTCCCCATCCCCTTGTGCTGCTTAGGGGGATGAGGCACAGAATTCAGGAGTGAAGCTGAGCCTGAGAAGGGGTGAAGGGGGACGGTGCTTTGGCCTTGTTTTTCATTTCTCATTATCCTACTCTGATGTAATTGGCAATAAATTAAACTGACTTCCCCAAAGTGAGTGGCTTTTGCCTGTGCTTGTAACAGCTGAGTGATCTTCCCTTCCTTATCTCAACTCACGAGGCTTTGGTAATATTTTCTTTCCCCTGTCCAGCTGAGGAGGGGAAGTGATAGAGCAGCTCGGTGGGGCACCTGGCACCCACCCAAGGTTAACTCACCCCAGGAGCCCAGACCAGGCTTTTACAGTGTCTCCGGGGCCTCAGCTCAGAATGTTCTGAATCGTGTCAAACAGGCTCATGGTCTCAACACTGAGACACTGTGGGGAGCGCTTGAAGGTGCCCGTGACCTCGACATCCCCTTCTGCTCTTGCTGTGGAGCTTGAACTCCTGACTCCGTGGGATGACTCTGTAACGTGAGCAGAAACATTCTGAAAGGTCCCAGGCGGCCTGTAGCTGGAGGATGCAGTTTTTCATTGTATATGGGAGCTTTTACAAAGTAACAAAAAGTGCAACCCCTTGTGGCTGTTCTTTCCTACAGAGAGATTTGCATTAGCAACTCAGCCCTGGAGTGCCGGTGGGGACGGGGCAGATGGAATCTCCTGCTCGGGGTTCCCTGGGCTGTCCTCGGGGGGAAAGCCCGGAGCCCGAGGAGGGGCCCTGGATGTTCCGTGTGAGCCGAGGGCTGCCCGGCTGCCCGTGGGCAGGAGGAGCTCTGCTGCACCGGGAACCTCCTGGGTGCACTGGTTTCTTCCCCGCCCCGTGGCTAACTGCCTCCGTGGGACGTGCCGGGAGGCTGTTGGCGGTACGAACAGCCTCGGGGGGAGCCCTTGGGGCACGTGGCCGGGAAGGGCAAAAGCTCCGGGACTCTGTCCCCCGGGCGAGGCGTTTGTGAGCCGGAGCTGGGCGGCCCTTAGAGCCCGGCCCGAGGACGCCCCGTCGGGCAGCACAGCCTGAGCCCGTGGGGAGGCAGCAAGAGAGCCTGGGGGAAAGGCCGCCCTGCCCTGCCTGCCTCGGCCAGCCCGGCTCCCTCTCCCCGGGCAGCGCTGCCCGAGCGCGGCTCTTCGGCGCCCTCAGGAGCACAGACCCGCCGCGGCCGTCAATGAGAAGAGGTGCTGAGGCCAGGCCTTGGCTCCGGGGGGGGCCGGTGGTGCCGGTGGCGGTGGCGGGGCCGGGCGGGCGGGGGAAGCGGCCCGGGGCCCGGGGCCGGGCGGGGCCGGGCGGGGCGAGGCGGCCCCGGCGGGCGGAGCGGCAGCGCCCCCTGGCGGGCCCGCCCGGGGCTGTCCCCCCGCCCCCGCCGGCCCCGCCCGGCCCCGCCCGCGGCGGTTCGTGCCCGGCCGCAGCCCCGGCTCCTCTCCCCGTGTCTCCCAGCGCGCAGTAATACACCGCCGCGTCCCCGCGCCGGGGCCGGGCGAGCCACAGGGCGCTGGACCGGCGGTCTGCCGCCACCGACAGCCGCCCCGGCGGGGCCTGCAGCTCCTTGGAGCCTTTCAGAGCGAGCGCCAGGAATGCGGGGGCTCGGCCCGGGAGCTGACGGTACCAGAGGATGTAGTCGGCGATCTTTGGGTTGGGGTGGGAGCAGTTGATGGCGACGCCGGTGCCCTCGCTGGTCTCTGCCGACGGCTCCTGCTGCACCTGGGCTCTGCCCGCAGCCACTGCCGAGGAGAAAAGAAGAATCACTTTGCTTCAGCTGAACGTGTCGTGCAGCGGGAGAGGGGAGAAGGGGACACTTCACAGATGGTGGGGGTGTGATCTGAGAACACAGGATGGAGAGACCGTTTCTCGGAGAGTGGTGGTTTGGGGACAGGAATGTATGAGGGAGGTTTGGAAGGACAGTCCGAGTGAGGAAGAGGAGAAGGGGCTGAGGAACAGAGATTGGCTGGGAGAGAAGGAGAGATGCATGCATGGATGGATGGATGCAGAAGCAGAGTAACACAGGAGAGAGGCAGAGTGAGCAGAAATGACCTCGTTTGGGGGCAGAAGAGTGGGCAGAGAAGGGAATAAGGTTCAGGAGGAGCCGGAGGGCCAGAGGCGAGCCCCGCTCCCTCACCCGACCCAGCCCCTGTCCCAGCCCCGCGCACCCAGGAGCACCGCGGCCAGCCCCGCCAGCCCTGCGCCCCGGCCCCGCCGCATCCCGCCGCTCCGCCGCCCGCGCCTCGCTGCCCCCCGCCAGCCCCGGCTCTCTGCTCCGGCCGCGGCGCCTCCTCTCCGCCGCCTCCGCTCCTCTCCGCCGCCGCCAGCTCCGCCCCGGGGCTGAGCCCTGCGCCGGCGCCGCTCGGGCTCTCGCCCGGGCTCCGAGCGCTCCGCGGCTCTGCACCGGCACCGCTTTGGCTCCCGGGAATCCCACTCTCTCCCTCCTCCGCCAAGGGCTCCCCGGCAAGAAGAAGCCTGCCCAGCGCCAGCTGCAGCCTGGGGCAGCACCAGGGCCTTGGCCCAGCACATGGAGCCGCTTCCCAGAGCTGGCCCCGAGCTCAGCGCCTGCAAACAGCAGCCACTCACCTCCTGCCCGGGGCAGGGAGGAGGCTGAGAGCCTCCCTTCAGCTGCCCCTCTGCAGGCCGAGCACAATGCCTCCGAGCTGCTCTGGAGCACAGGGGATGGCAGGCCCAGGGTGACATGGGCGTGCAGGGTTCAGGGAGGGCAGGGGACAGGGGGAAGCACAGAGGCCCCGTGGACCTGAGCAGGGACCTGCAGAGCTTGTCTGGATCAACCCCGCCTGGAACAGTTCCCGTTAGTTCAGGCCGCTCCGGGGTGGAGACTGCAGAATCTCCCAGGGAAATCCATTCCAGTTCTCATTCTTTCTCTTAGCGTCTTGTTCATTTAGAAATCTCCCTCTTCCAGAATCCTCGACTCCTGTCACAGAGCACCTCCACAGTCTAGTCCGTCTTCTCTCCTTCCTTTGAAATCTTTTTTCCTGGATCTGCTGGGAACAATTTGTCTGACAGAGATCAGTGTCTGCCTGTTGCCTGTGGTTGGGTGTCTTGCCCAAACTTGCAGGAAGTTCTGACCTTCCCACCGCTCGATGTGTTCATGAAATCTTTGGAGTATTGATCCTCCTGCTGATCCCTGAGAAAGCCCATCAGACTGTGCCAGTTGGGATTTGCACAACACAAACCCTCCTTGAGCCTGGCAGTCCAGGCAATATTCCACCCACATTATCATTCTCTCACTGAACACATTTCTCACAAATTTCTTCTTAAATTAAGTGTGAGAGAGGCATTCATGTTCTTGCTGAACTCTAGGTACACACCTCCCTTGCCCCCCCCTTATTCCACAGTGCCTGTTCCCTCCTGAGCCACCAGCAAGTTTTCCCTCAGCTACAGCAGAGCCTCAGCCCAGCAGCAGCTCCACGGAGAGGGGACTTAGCCCTGGCTGAGCTCTCCCAGCAGAGCTCCCTGGCACTGATCTCACCGAGGTCACTCAAGGGAAGGGGGAAGCCTTGGCTGCCCTGTGTCCAAGCTGGGCCTGAGCCCAGGCAGACAAATATTCAGGGGGGGAGATGGGCTTAGAGCATTGACCCACTGTAGACAGCCCTTGTTGGCAAGAGAGTCTCCCCTGGACAGCCCTGTGGGACAGCAGCAGGCTTTGGGGGATGTGGTGTCAAACCTAAGGCACTTTCCCTGCCTGGGGCAGTTGCTGGGCACTCAGAGTGAGATTCCAGTGTGGGACATGAAGGTTTTTCTAGGCTGAAATCCCAAGCCCTCATCAGCTCTTTCGTTTTCCTTGTGAAAGGCACAGGGTCTGTCTTTCCCCTCACATCACAGCGATATCAGGCTTCATGTTCCTTTCATTCAGTACCTGTTTCATCCAAGATCTCAGTCCCTGCCTGATACAGCACCAGGTTTCATGGGATGCACAGACACATTTTTCATGATATGGACCTGAGCGTCAGCTATGTCCCAGCACAGACACGGTGACACTGCCCGGGAAGCAGATCCCCTCAGGGTGTCCAGCACATGACCAGCAGGATTCCTCAGCCTTTCTCCTTGCCCAGAAAGCAATCCACATCCCTCTGATCTCTCTAGAGCTGGGGAGAGCAGCCGTGTCAAGGACTCACAAAGACACACACATACAGGCTCATGTACACTAACATGGAATTCTATACAGATTTGTACTCCCACATGCATCCACACAAACGTGTCTGCTTACAGGTAAACACAAGAAAAGAACAAGCACGGGAACACAACGGACCATGGACACTGCTGAGGATCCCTGGGGACTGGGCAGTGTCAGGCAGGGTGGGGTCAAACCCCAGCAGCACAACACCTACACCTGGGGAGGCAACAACAAGTGACCACGGAGGTGAGCTGAGGAGGGAGGCAGGCAAACATATGGACACGGTGTAACTTCATGGGTGGGATCCCACGGCATCCGTCTGAGGAGGGCTGGAATTTCATTCTAATAACACTTCAAACAGCCCCACCCGAGCGACCCAGGCTGACATCACTTGCCTGCTCTGGAAACATCCAACACTTGAGCTGAGTCTTCTGCCAGCACTGCTGCATTCCTGCCCTAGAAATCCTGGGGCCTTTCATCCCAGCGCTCAGAACAAGCCTTCACTGGGCAATGGGCATGGCACAGACCTGGCAATGAAAAGGAGCAGTGCAGGAAAGGAAAGCACAGCCCATATCGTTAGCTGCGATGGTTTGCATTCAAGATGAGCTTGTCAGAAAATGGTTACCTCTGCAAAGGGTGCCTCTGGTCCTGCGGCAGTGAAGGGCAGGTATAAAAGGCAGCCCAAGTCCCTGCTCTCTCATGCCCTTCTCTTGGCTCCTTCTGCTTGGGAACCAGGTGAGTCTGAAGCCCCTTCTCCTCCTCTTCCATAGGGAGATCTGCACTTGGGAGACATCCCAGCTGATATTGCTCTGTCCTGTCCTGGGGTCTGGATCTTCTTGTCATGACAAAGGGAAGTGGGGACACGATCTGCTTAGAGAGAGGCTGGCATGTGACTGAGGGGACATTTGGTTTATGAATTAGGAGAGAACCTCCCTGGGCCATGCTGCTCTTCATACGGCAATGAAGACCATGTGACTCCCTCAACAATTCCCTGTCCCCACTCTTCAGCGGCCTTGGCTCCTTGGTAACAGGGTAACCAGGCGTGTCCTCACCCACCCTTGTGCTCTGCTTCCTCCCTGCTTCTACCCAGGTGCACCTCCACCCTCAGAGACATGTCCTGCTACGACCAGTGCCTGCCATGCCTGCCCTGCGGCCCGACCCCGCTGGCCAACAGCTGCAATGAGCCCTGTGTCAGGCAGTGCCAGAGCTCCACCATCGTCATCCAGCCCTCCCCCGTGGTGGTGACCCTGCCCGGCCCCATCCTCAGCTCCTTCCCACAGAACACCGTTGTGGGCTCCTCCACCTCCGCTGCCGTTGGCCGCATCCTCAGCTGTGACGGAGTGCCCATCAACTCTGGGGGCTTCGACCTCTCCTGCATTACCAGCCGCTACTGTGGCAGAAGGTGCCCCCCCTGCTAAAGCCACTGGTGACAGCCCGCACAAGGACCCATGGACACACCTTGAGGAACTCAGAACATGGTGCTGGGCAGAGGATCAACATTTGGAGCTTATTTTCAGGATAGTTGAATGGTTTTGCCTTTCTTTCCATTTTCTCTATTTGCTGCCTCTTCCTCACCGAGCAATACGTAGCCTTCCTTTTGCTGCCAATCGGCTCAGAGATAATTTCTTGTTTCCCTTCACCTCCATTAGCAGTTTCCATCCAGCTGTGCTTTGGCTTTTCCTGACTCGCCGTTCTGCACATTGCAGAGACCATCCTTGTGCTCTGAGAAGGCTGTCTTGAAGGATAACCCCCTCCCCCGGGACCCTCTGTGCTCCAGGGCAGTTTCTCATGGCATCCTGTCAAGCAGGAAAGTCCCTGGTGAGACTAAGCCGTGCTCTTCTCCAGTCAGGGGCGCTCATCCTCCTGTTTGTCCTGTCAGTCCTCTGAGCATCCTGAGCTCCACAGTCTCCTGGACAGTGAGGGCAAGGCTGCCCTTGACCTTTACATCATCCAACAGTTCTTCCTCATTTGTGAGTAGCAGGTCTAAGAGAGTCTCTGCATTGCCTTTTCATGGATTTCCTGCATCAAATATTTGTCTTTCATACACACTAGACATGTTCTGCTTTGCTTGTGCCCAGCCATTTTCCTCCTGCAGTAGATCCTGAGGTGGTCAAAGTCACTCACGTGTGCCTGGGCTTTGGACTGTGACTATGAGGCTTTCCCCAACTGCCTGACAAAGGTGTCATCTGCCTCCTCCTCTTCTTGAGCAGGAGATGTGTAGCAGCCACCTAAGTACACCACCACCTGCGCCACAGGGGAAGTGTGAGAGCCTCCCCTGGCATGCTGTTCCCCCGTGCATCCCTCTTCTACCCTTGTGACATCCCTGCTCTTCAGTCTGTGGTGACCTCCCCCTCCATACCTACTTTAAACTCCTCCTTCCCAGTTCTGCAGGCATTTGGAAAGACACTCTTGCCTCCCCTTGCCACGCACATTCCACCCCTGACCAGTGTCTTCACTCTTCCACGAAGGTCATCTGGGGATAGAAGCCAAAGCTGTGCAGTGCTGCTGCAGCCTCCTGCTGCCATGCCCGCGGCCCAAATGAGCTCTTCCCCATGAGGGAGAGGGAGTCTTTTCTGACTTCTGTGTCATGCTTTACATCTCACTCATTAAAAATGCATCTCACTCTTAGAAAATATAGGTAATTAGGGGTTCTGAGTCAGACGGAACAAGGTCCCCTCAGGGGATATGTCCTTCCAGCCCTGTGGGACCAACTCAGATTCCAGCACATCCTTGTGTGGAGGCTCTTTCTGCCCAGACTCACTTACCAGCAGAATTCATAGACTCACAGAATCATAGAAGAGTTTGTTTTGGAAGGGAGCTTGAAAGACCATCTAGTGCAAGCCTCCTGCTATGGGTGGGAACATCTCTCACTAGATCAGGTTGCTCAGAGCCCCATCTAACCTCACCTTGAACACTTCCGATTATGGGGCTTCCTCAACTTCTCGGGTCAAACTGCTCCAGTGTCTCAAAACCCTCATGAGAAAAAATTTTCTTCTTTAAGTCCAGTCTAAATCTACCTCCTCTAAGTTTGAAGGCATTGCCCCTTTGTCATTTCTGACACTCCTAAAACTCCTTTCCCTGTCTCTTTTATAAGCTTCCCTTTAAGAATTGAAAGGCTGCAAGGTTTCCCCAGAGCCATCTCCTCCCCAGGCTGAACAACCCCACCTCACTCAGCCTTTCCTCAGAGGAGAGGTGTTGCATCCCTCTCATCAATTTCATGGCCTTACCTGGACCCGCTCTAACAGACTCTTCCCACAGACACTGAAGAGACATCAGCTCCCACATGGGAATTATCCCTCCCCATAGCAGATGTGCACGGCAAATGGAACGACTCCTCTTTCTGGAGACACTGATCCTGCCCTTGAAACATGGCAGCCTCTGAACTCCCCAGCTAACATACGCTCACAGCTGGGCCGACCTACCCGATCACATCTCCATGGCTTGCTTCATCATGTGATCAGGTGTGAACCCACAGTCTGTCCTGTCAGCGCCTACCAGCACCTCCATCCCATGCCTAAAGCCCACATCCATGTCCACGGTACTCAGGGACAGACAGAGAGCAGGGAACGGGCTTTTTTGGGGTGAATGGGCTCAAGCTGGGCTCATTGCTCTCATCACCTGCATCTCCTGCTCTCACCAAGCACAGATAGGTCTTCTCTGAGCTACACAGAACCCTTGCAAATAGAGCTTGGAGAAGATGACTCTCTGCAGTCCAACACCTGTGTGCACAGTGTGTAATGCTCTCTCTGGCTGTCTTGAGTCTTCTCAGCCAGCTCTGAATGACTAGAGGTTTAGATTTGTGTGTGTCTGTGCATGTGTGTGCATGTGCACATGTTTGTGTGCCTGTGTGTGTTGTCTAAGCCAGCTGTTTGGTCTACCCTGAGTCTCCTATACAGGATTCCTTCAGCATGTGAGGTGAGTCCTCTGCTCATGCTGACATGTCTTGCTCCGGAAATGCTTGGGCCTCTCATCCTGTCATGCAAAAGATGTCTTCACTGCAGAATGTACCTGGCATCAAGCAGGAAATTAAAAGAAAATGGTTCCGGAAGCTGAAACACAGCCCATAGCCTTAGGTGGGATGTTTTGCATTCAGGATGAGCTTGTCAGATAATAACCACCTCTACAAGGGACGCCTCTGTCAGCCTGGGGCAGTAAAGGTCCAGCATAAAAGCCAGCACAGCTCCTCGCTCTCTCATCCACTTCTCTTGCCTCCTTCTCCTTGAGAACCAGGTGAGTCTGAGGTCCCTTCTCCCTCTCTGCTTTCTCACAAAGGAGGTCTCACTTCAGTGAACCTGTCAGCTGAGACCGGCTTTGTTCCATACCAGATCTTGGGGCTGCTTGTCATGGGAGAGGGGAGTGGGGAGAGTTCAGCTTGGAGGGATTTTGGAATGGGACTGAGGTGGCTTCTGTACTCAGGGGTAGACATTGACACATAGGAGCTGGTGGCTCTTTTTGAACTGTGACAGAATGAGATCAGGAAGCCCTAATACATTTCTGCACAGCCTCATACTGCAGTGACAAATTGCTCATCAGGCACCCCCGTGTTCTTCTTCATTCCTGACCTCTCTCCAAGGTGCAACTGACATCCCAAGACATGTCCTGCTGTGACCAGTGCCAGCCCTGTGAGCCCTGCTGCCGGCCCTGCGGCCCGACCCCGCTGGCCAACAGCTGCAATGAGCCCTGTGTCAGGCAGTGCCAGAGCTCCACCGTCGTCATCGAGCCCTCCCCTGTGGTGGTGACCCTGCCCGGCCCAATCCTCAGCTCCTTCCCACAGAACACCGTTGTGGGCTCCTCCACCTCCGCTGCCGTTGGCAGCATCCTCAGCTGTGACGGAGTGCCCATCAACTCTGGGGGCTTTGACCTCTCCTGCATTACCAGCCGCTACTGTGGCAGAAGGTGCCCCCCTTGCTAAAGCCACTGGTGACAGCCCGCACAAGGACCCCAGGAACCCAGAAGCTCGTGCTGGACTGAGGACAGAGCTCCTGGCCAGTGATTTCAGGGAGGCTGAGCATCCTTCCAAGGGAGGGCAGCTGTGCCTCTCTGGTAACATGGCCAAAGTCTAACTCCCCTGCCTTCTCTTCCCTCTCATCTCTTCCTTCTCTTCTCTTTTTCTGGCCTGTAAGACCCCCAAAGCCAGTCTGGGCAATCTGCTGGCTCCTCTCCCCCCATGATGATGGATCCCTTCTGGGATCTCCACCGTGGCCGATGGGCTCAGACACTTGGCAGCTGCTGGTGCTCTCCCTGATCTGGCCGCCTCTTCTCCAAGTGAACTCATTTCCCTCTCTCAGAGTCATTAAAGTTTTCTGCATTCCAGCCTCTGCCTCCATATAATGCTTTTATTGGTGGACATTTTATCGAGTTGTTGAGGAAGAAAGGCTTTGTCTTCAGTGCTGTGGGATTGTGTCAGGGACCAAGAAGATGCATCCTTGTACCCAGAGGAAGGGGTGGATGGGACACATGGCAGTGGGGATCTCTCAGGCACAGTGTCTTGGAGGTGATGAAGACATCCCTGGCTCCCCCAGAGTCAGTGGTGATTAGTCTCTGCCTTCTGGCATCTCCGCTCAGACACAGGCCCTTGGCCTCAGAGCGTGTCCTGCAGAAAGGAAACCTGACCACTGTTATCCCCTAGAGAGGAGCCCAATGCTGCTGGAGGTTCTGACAGCTCAGTAGCTCACAATTCTGTACAAAAGGAAATTTTTCTTGCTTTAGTTCTGCAAGAAGAATATCAGTCAAAAGATATCTGCAAAGGATGCGGGAGTGGGGAAGATGTGAGAAAAATCCTTTAGAAGAGCCCCAGAATTTCTTCTCATCATCTTCCCACCTATCCCCAGAAAGAAGGGGTCAACCTCCACTCAAAGGAAAGGATAGCAATGACAGGTCACCTCTACACCCTCCATCCGCCAAAGGGATCACTGCACAGACCAGCAGTTACACACTTCAAGGGGCTATAATGACTCTAAGGCTGATGTTGGAATCAGCCTGTCCAGCCCTCACACCAGAGCCCTCCTGTCACTCACACACCCCCGGCTCCCACCAGACAGGGCACCCCAAGGACAGCAGCCAGTGCCCAAGCCCCCATGGTCCATCGGTGCTGCTTGGCCTTCCCGCAGGCATGAGGCAGCTCTCCCCAAGGCCGGGTCTTCTCCTGGCAGGCCCATGAGGTCGGGCATGAGAAGGGCTCCAAGGACCAGCAGAGTGCACTGGGCAGAGCAGGTCCTCTGGATCCCAGCACATGGTGTTGCAGCAACAGGAGAGTCCACAAGGTGGTTCAGACTGTTATCCACTATTGCAATAATCATGCAATTCCAGGAAGAAGCATTGCCCCGTGACATGTAATTTATGTTTTCCATGTTACTTTGAACTCTGACCTCTGGACACATCCCACAGCAGGTACTCTTAAGACACAGGCCTGCAGGAAAACCTGAAGCAGCAATGTGCAGCAGGGAATAACAGAAAGCAAAGAGCAGCAGCAAGGAATTACTGAACAAACAGAAACCATCCCTGCATTGCCTGACCCCTCACCAGAGCCATCGGGCAGAAGAATCATATAATCCATGGTGAGAACAAGAGGACCTGAGACTCTGCCACCACCTTCTCCTTCCTCTCAATCCACTGACACTGTCCCCTCCTGGAAGAAGATTTTGACCTGCAGATCCCTGGGTGCCCAGGGGAAGCAGAGGTGCCAGGGGAGAGCTGAGGGCCCCTTCCCCCAAGCTCAGCCTTGCACACACACAGCCCCTCCCTCCCCTGGGTTCTTGCCCAGCCAAGGAACCTCCCTGCACCAGGGTGTCTTGCACAGCACAGAGGTACAAGGCGCTGTCAGAGACCTCGACTTCCTCCAGCTGCAGGACGCTGTATTTCCCTGTGGTGTTCAGCAACGTGGTGAGACGGCCGCTCTGCCTGGGGCCAGCTGCTGCCTGATACGAGAGCAGCTGGGGAGCTTGGCCTTTCCTCTGCTGGTACCAGAGCAAGGCATCAAAGGCAGAGACCTGGTATGTGCAGTTGGTCTGGAAGGTGTCTCTGTGCTTCACTGTGACTTGTCCTTCTTGCTGGGTGACTGTGATCTGCCCCGTGGTGCCTGGAAGAAAGGGAAGGTCAGCAGCCCTTCAGGGACGGGATCTGGCAAGAAAAAAATGAGTGGATGCAAAATCCTGGAGGAGAAGGTTCCCTTGCCCTGCAGGAATATCATGAGATCTGGGCACATCAAGGTGGAGACTAGTTTTGGCAGGAGCTTGGAGCTGTCATACCACTGTAGACCCCCAGGAGAGCTGTGCTGTGCCCATCCTCCTTCTCCCTGGTCTCTGACTTCTGAGAGAAACATAGAACAGCCTGTTGTGCCTCATCTTTATGTTGTCTGACCAGCACACCTCCAGCAGGTTGAGGGGTCCAGGGAGATTTTGAAAAGATTCCTCCTGCTTCCCCATCCCTGTCATTGTGGAGGGCTCCTAGCTCCCTGAGTACATGCAGTGCTGAGCCCAGTGTTGGAAAGAGAGAACCCTGGTTGTGTTGCCAACCAGCAGGAAACTGGAGGCCATGGCAGGTGTGTGCCAGCCAAGAGGCAGAATGGGACACCCCACTGATGTCAGTGGCTTGAGGGCTTTAAAGCCCTGGTAGCAGCATTGACAGTTTCTGCTAATTAGTTTTGGAAGGGTGAAATCTTGGAGTACAGAGAGAGCTGAGAATGACAGCAGGTGTGTCATAAGAGAGACAGAGAGAGAGATGGATTGAAGGGGAGACAGATCCAGAATAAGGGGTCTCATCTATCCCTTCTCTCTATTCTCTTCTTGTTTCAAACAGTAAGAGCATCTGGAGCCAGCATTTCCTAATGTTTTCCTGTTGTGCAAAAGTAGCTCCCCACATCATCCTGATGAGGTTTGTGATGGTTTCCGTGGGGGAAGTAGAAGTATTTGTTGATAGAAAGCCCGGACTTACCCAGCAGTTGCCCCAGGAAGGCCGTGAGGATGAGATATCCGAGGTGCATGTCGAGACCAACCTGCCCATTTGCTGAGTGAGAGAGTCAGAAAAGCACCTCCCAGCCCCGAGATAACAGAGCTGCCGGAAACGGCTCTGTTGGGGGAGCAAAGGAAGAAGTGGGGAGGGAAACGACCTGTTCTCCCTGTGCCTGAGATGCTCCTTCTGGGTTTCTCCCTCCTCCAGCAGCAACACCTGTGGCTCCCTCAGCCAAGGGCCTTCTCAGCATCTCCACAGTGAGGGGCCCTGGGGTCTGTGGGTGTCCCAGTGGTGGGAAGAGGCTGTTCCCGGTCAGCTGGCAGTGGAGTCCTCACCCCCCCAGCTAGAATCACCTGCTCTTCTGCACAGCCCCTGCTGGGCATTTGGGAGGTCGGGGGTTTCACATCTTCCCCTGGTGTCCTCAGCTCTCTGAGGACACTGCTATTTCTCCTGGGAAGAGAAGTCTCTTCTGTTTCTCTCACTTCTCCCATTTCTTTCCTCTGCAACACCTCTCGTCCAGGTCTCCACATAACATCCATAATAGCAGATGAGCTCTGCTGTGCAGCAGCCCGGGGGCTCTGTCTGAGTCCTGCTCTGGTGGTGTAAACTCCAGTCTAAGAGAGGAACCTGCCTCCAGCGGGGCTGCTGGATGCCACAAACCCAGAGCGTAAAAGGACAACTTATTCCACAGGAAAAAGGGCTGAGGTGTCACCAGGAAACAGGATGAGGGATCACTGGATCATACACACACACACACTCACAGGGAGCTCATGGGGCACCCCCTGGAGCGCTGCACTGTGAGGGGTGGGGATGGGGCAGCCCTGCACCCCAGAGCTGAAAGGGCACGGGAAGGGGTGGGGGTGGGCAGGTGGAGACCCCTACTGCCACCCCCTTCCCAGACCAAATTCAAAGAGGTCCTATGCACC
This sequence comes from Athene noctua, assembly GCF_965140245.1. Taxonomy (NCBI): domain Eukaryota; kingdom Metazoa; phylum Chordata; class Aves; order Strigiformes; family Strigidae; genus Athene; species Athene noctua. Next base: position 7,271,147 of record NC_134061.1, on the reverse strand, counting down.
AGTCACAACAAAGATAACATCCTGGTCATTTAAGTGTCACAGGTCTTTGCTCCAGTAAATCTCCACAATGAGGTGAAGAGTGATCCTGGTAATGATACTGGCAGAGTTCTTCAAAGCTCATTGTCAGAGTTTTGCAGACAGAGTGAAGCATCAGCCCTGCTGCCTGTCCCAGCTGGACTTTGTAACTGTGTTTGCAGGGAATTACTGGCAGGGGGACAAACAAGGCAGAGCAACAGGCATGGCCAGGCCAGCGCATGGATCAGCCCCGTGGTCAAGCTCCATCTGCCTCTCTCATCTCTGCCTCCATCTGTCTTCCCATGCTTGCTGCAGGACAGACTGCCTTGATCCTTCTCTCTGCTCCTTCCCCTAAGCATCCCGTGTCTTGGACAATCCCTAAATGCTTTTCCACTGCATCCCATAAGAAGTCCAATCCCCCTATAGGCAGAAATACATTTATAAGATGATCCTCTCTTCTCCCCCTTCTAGGGTGAGACATCCCCAGACAAAGGGGACGATTGTGACACCTGAAGGGATGTGGACAACCTGCCCGTGAAGGAGAGGGTTGTGCTGGATGTCCTCCTACCAGAGAGAGTGATGTGTCTGACTCGGGGTAGGGGTGGTCGCAGCACGTGCTGTCCCCAGAGACATTTCCCTTGACGGGCCTGATCTTTGGTCTGGGGAGAAGAGAGAGAAAAGCCCTGTGGGAACAGGGAGTCAGACTCCTGGATTTAGGTTCTTTGTTAATGGTTCTGGCTTCTTTCAGACACTACCAAGGGACAAGGAGCACATCAGGGGCTGCAAAGGGGCCTGTCTCCAACCCCAAGAGAGGTGGGTGCAGGCCCTTGTCTCTGGCTGGACACTGGATGGCAGGAGAAGTTCATCATGGACACTCCTGCCATGCTGGGGGCTGGTTGGGATTCAGGAGGAGCAAAAGCAGGAAAACAGCCTGTAGCCTCCTGTTGCCTGACAGCAGGCTGCTTGATACCTTCCTTCAGGCTCAGGCCTGAACTTTCAGGTGCCCCAGACCCCACTGGCAATGTGACTGGAGCTGAAAGGCAGCACTTGTACAGCAGGGTACGTGTGTCTGAGGGGATGCTCAAGCACTTCCCGACTTGGAGGGCTGGGAAAAGCCCCGCTGTGGCCTGAATGTCCAAAGATGAGCCTCCCAGTGCTGAACAACCTCTGCTTGGCCCTTGCAAAACTGGAACACAGTGAGAGTCACAATTTGGTGTCTTCCCTTGCGCTGAACACTTTAACGACTTTAATTAATCTCCCTACAGAGACTTCTCATGGCACAGGTGTGGAGTCCCAAGCACATCTGTCTGCAGCAGCAGGGAGAGCGTTGCTCCACCCTTGACATCGAGGTTTGGTGGATGCTTTGCGCTGGCAGAGGGATGAGAAGTGGTGAACACTCAAATTGGAAAATTGGAATGAGAGAGGTCCTAGAAGAGGAAGAAGTAAATTAAAATTAGTCCAATATTGTATGGTTGAATGGCTGAAGAAACCTGTAAAAGCACATGTCTTCTGGCCTACTTCTGGATCTTTTGAAGACTGGATTTGCCAGGCTTTAAATACATATGTTTACTCAAAAAAACCCTTTTAGTCTAGAAAAAGCGATTATGTGAAATTGTGGATCAGGACTTCACGTCCTTATCCAGCTTCAATACTTACACTAAAAAAGGATGAAAAATCTCAAGAAAAAGGGGATAAGAACAAGGAAGGGACAGAGAAAGATGATAAATGGGAATCACTAGATAACTGGCCGCCTCCATACTTTAATTATCCGGCCCCGGTGGCTTTAACAGCTCTGGCGGCTTTGACTGCTCCGACAGCTTTGACTGCTCCGGCGGCTTTACCAGCCCGGCGGTTCCCCTTCCACCTCCGGCTGCATGTACAAGAAGTAAAACTGCCGTAACTGAGGAAGCTTCCTTATATCCCTCACGGGAGGTGCCCCTTGGAGGCAACCAAGGAGGCATCGGATTTGTGGCAGTCCCGTTAAACACCTCCGATGTACGAAATTTTAAGAAAGAGATGGGGACTCTATTAGATGATCCTCTCGGAGTAGCTGAGAGGTTAGATCAATTTTTAGGTCCCAATACTTACACCTGGGAAGAAGTACAGTCTATTTTAAGCATTTTATTCATGACCGAGGAAAGGCAAATGATTAGACCAGCCAGAATGCGTTTGTGGGAACTGCAAAATCAAGCAGGGCCGCCGGCAGATCAGAACTGGCCCAGTGTCCGCCCTAACTGGGGTCATCAAGAACAGGGCCGACGGAATATGAGGGACCTCAGAAATTTAACGGTGGCCGGCATTAGAGAAGCAGTTCCTCGGGGACAAAACACTAATAAAGCCTTTAGCGAACATCAAGGGAGAGATGAACCACCCACTGATTGGCTGGAAAGATTAAGAAAGAATTTACAAATGTATTCGGGGGTAGACACGACCCGCCCGGTGGGAGAGGCTTTATTAAAAAAAAACAAACCAAACCAAACCAAAAACAAAAACAAACAAAAAACCCACAAACAAAAACAAACAAAAACCCCCCACCTCAATTCGTAGCCAATTCGTGAGGTGCCATCAGGAAAAAGTTAGAACAAGTAGACAATTGGCAAGACCGGAGTCTGCAGGAGCTATTAAAAGAAACACAGAAAGTGTATGTTAGGAGAGACGAAGAAAAGCAGGAAGCAAAGGCGAAAATATTTGTTGTGGCAGAGAAACCTCCGAGATCTCATTCTAAGGGATTTACCTGGAGCTTTGGGTGGTGAAAGAAAGAGGCAGAAATTAGAGGAAACGAATTAGCATGCTATTATTGTGGAAAGAAGGGACATTTACAGCAGAACTGTAGAAAGCAGGAGCAGGATAAAAGGATGTTTAAAGAAGAATAAGGGAGTCGGGAGCTCTATTTTCTGGGGACAAAGACGTCAAAGGAGCACTTGATAAAAATAAAATGAAGTCCCCAGAGAGAAGAGTTTGGATTTTTAAGAGTGCAGAAAAATCAACTGTAAAAAATATTCCGAGGGGATTTATTATTGCTACCAGAAGCTGAAATTAAAAAATGATAGTACAAGAAAAATAAAAAAAATTAAAATTATACATTAACGGAAAAAGACGAACAACAGATAAATCCTAAAGTCTGGTATACAAAAGGAGAGATTGGAAAGCTCAAATTAAAGCCTGTTAAAATTGATATAATTGATCCGGAGACACCAATTCAGATAAAACAATACCCCATTCCCCTAAAGGGTCGAGAGGGGCTGAAACCAATTATAGACGAATTATTAAGTAAAGGCACATTGGAACCTTGTATGTCTCCACATAATACACCTATTTTACCGGTTTTAAAATCAGACAGATCTTACAGATTGGTGCAAGATTCAAGGGCTGTGAATCAGCGAACTGTGGCTCGTTTCCCTGTGGTAGCAACCCCCTAGATGCTGCTTAACCAACTACCCCTAACTACATTTGGTACAGTGTCATTGACTTAAAGGATGCATTTTGGTCCTGCCCCCCTGGACAAGGGGAACAGAGACTATTTTGCATTTGAATGGGAAGATCCATCTAATAATAGAAAACAACAACGCAGATGGACAGTGCTTCCCCAAGGGTTTACAGAATCGCCTAACCTTTTGGGGCAGGCATTAAAAAAGTTACTGCAGACATTCAAGCCACCCTCAAAAATAAAGCTTTTACAATATGTAGAGGATTTATTACTAGCCGGACAAACTGAGAATGGTGTCAGGATGGGGACTACAGAACTGCTGAACTTTGTAAGAGAAAAAGGATTAAAGGTTTCAAAATCTAAATTACAAATTGTAGAAAATGAAGTCCTTGGGGCACTAGGGCTTTGAGTGATCATTTCTTGAGATATTTTGGCTGCATTGGAATATATGAAATTGCAAAACAAACTACATACGGTTGTTTAACATGTCAAAAGATTAATAAAAGAACTATGAGACAGACCGCAGCTGGTGGAAGGAAAACAGCTTATCAGCCTTTTGAGAGGGTCCAGATAGATTTCACAGAACCACCAAAGTTGGGAGATATAAATATTTGCTGGTGATGGTAGATCAATTAACTCACTGGGTAGAAGCCTTTCCTACCACCAGAGCGACTGCTCAGTCAGTAACTAAAATTGTACTGGAACAAATTATACCACGATTTGGAATTATAAAAGCATTTGATTCGGATCAAGTTACTCATTTCACATCTAAAATCATAGAGTTGGTTACAGGAGCTCTGGGCATTGCTTGGGAATATCACACTCGGTGGCATCCACAAAGTTCTAGACGAGTAAAGCGAATGAATCAGACCTTAAAAACAACAGTTATCTAAATTAATGTTAGAAACTAAACTCTCACGGATTAAATGCTTACCCTTAGCCTTACTCCATATTAGAACAATGCCAAATTCAGAGACAGGTGTCTCAACTTTCGAGATGCTCTATGGGATACTATATTCCCAAGGTATGCCTTTAGGGCATCCATTAATAGGAAACATGACAATTCAACAATATATTAAAATCACTGGGAAAAAAGTGAATGAATTAAGAATGAAAAGAATATTAGCCCAGACAACTCCTTTAGGATTTGCAGTACACAAAATACAACCTGGAGATGAAGTAATGATTAAAATTTGGAAGGAGGAAAGCTTATCTCATGGATAAGAAGGACCATTCCTAGTACTATTAACCACAAAAACTGCTGTAAGAACTGCTGAGAGAGGGTGGACTCAAGTTTCAGGGTAAAAGGACCTGTTACAGAAAAGCCTCAGTGGAAGATTGAATGAATGCCGGGAGACCTAAAGCTTCAAATGCAGCGGAATCAACAAAGGGATGGACTCAGTAAGACTAACTGAATAATTAGAAGGACTCTGTATTGGTATCAAGAAAATTTAAGGTATTTGCTATGAAGTTTTCTAAAATCCTGAATGTTTGTTATAATAAGTTGTGGTGTCTGCTTTATAAATAAGTGTATAAGCCATTGTATATAGTTGAATAAGAAGTTGAATAAGAGTAACAAAAAGGAGAAGAAGACTAAAAATAAATTCGAAGTGAGGGCAAGACCGGGTTGGCCTCCATTTTTGCTGTTGAGAAGATAAACACCCGACCGTTGGCAGCAACCCAATGGGTCTAGGGACAAACAGAAAAATGTGCCATAGCGGACCTCACTATAGTGGTTTCCTTTTTCTCCTAATTATATGTATCAGCCCTGTAATGGATACAGAAAGTCGAAGTGCTCCATATGGTCCCCTTGAAGATAATCAGTTTGTTTTATTAGCCAAGACAATAAGCACAACTTTCAATCTGAGCCACTGCTGGGTCTGTGGAGGACCTTTGGGACTGTCCAGCTGGCCGTGGGTCTCTGTACCCCTTACTCCATCGCAGATTGTGAGTAATTACAGTGATATTAACAATACTACCTGGGAAGAAAATGGAACATGGCCAATCCAGTTTCCAAATCAGGGCAGATTTGTGTGAACCGAACTCAGAAAGGAGGAACTGATGTAGGGGAGAGTAAATGCCAGTGGACACTTAAAAAATAAATTGATCAGCAAAGATAGAGGTATTTATATATGGTTATGGCTTAATGAACAGGGACACAGCAAAGGATTCAAGGGATTTTGATCAGATAAAAATGAAACTGAATATGCTAAATTATATGGAAATAGCTTTTATAATCAAACCTCTGTATGGAGAAATGATACGGGATCCTGGCATTGCAATAGATGGATAAATGATCATTTAAACGATGTTTTCAGTCCTTTAGGAGATAAAAACACAACCTTAATTGGATCCCTGATTATTTTGTTATTAATTCTCACTTTTGGACCTTGTATCTTGAACAAATTAATTAACCTTGTTAAGAACAGGATTGAAGATGTCCAACTCATGATGTTAAGGCAACAATATACTGATTTAACCCAACAAGAAGAACACCAATTAGAGACTGAATTAGAAGATACCACCTATTTAGGGGCTGCTAGAGAAGCTATTTTTAAGCTTAACCAGCAAATTAAGGTGTAAAAAGAAAAAGGGGGGACTGTAATAAACTACTGTAACTAATTTGCTAAGTTAAGCAAGGCAGGTACAATACGCTTGAATGATCTGTAAATGTTAAACCATACTATCCTGCTGTCTAAAGTATTGTAAAAATAGAATATGGTATCCTGTGTGGGTGCTGAAATGATGTGTGATTACTTCACCTATATTAAAATGAATGTTTGAATATATATATATATGGATAAAATATAAAGTATGCCATTCGGTTGGAAAAATGTAACTGCTTCTTGGAAACCTCATCACCTAGAGCTGATAGGTAACCACTTCTCGGAAACCCCATCACCCAGAGATAACATGTAACTGCTGCTTCAAGAAAAGCCCACCAATAGATGGGATCATGAGGCTTTTAAGAGATCCAATAGGAGAAAAGCGCGCCAAGAGACCAAGGCTTCGAGACTTTCAGAGGACCCAATGGAGAAAGAGCAGGACAATTATCTGACGAGAGAGGATTGGTTAAGACGGTGGTACAGGAGTATAAAAGACGCTGCTTTTTAGAACTCTGTGTGTGACTTGGTGGAGCGGAGACTCCTGTCACACCCAGCGCTGCTTTGTCTATTGTTTCTCACCCTAAATCAATTGAATATTTTAAATAAATCAATTGAACATTTTAAATAAATCAACTGATCGATTTAAAAAAAAATATATTTAAAAATTGGCTCATTTGATTATAACAAGTGGAAGAACAGAAATCCCTACACCCCTGTCCTTCATCAAGAGGGAATTATGGCTCATGAAGCACAGCTCAGAGTAACTGAAGGCCAGAAGCCCTATAACAGTGTTTCACTTGCATGTCTGAAATCTTTTTTCCTAGTCATGCTGCTAATAACCATCATCATCATCCCATATAGACCTCCTGTGCTACCACACTAAACCTTGTAACAAGCAGGTCCTTGGCAATGATGATACCATCTGCAATTTTTGTTCTGGAAGAGGGAGGGATGGCATTGTTCCTGACAGATGAGTAAGGCCTTTGGCCAAAACACTGCCAAAGCTCTGTTGGTGACTCCTGGCATGAGCCCTGGCTTGTCAGCCCAACCAAAGAGCTCTTGGAAACGTAGGAAAAGGGCACAGGATGCATGCAGGCTTTACATTTCAAACTAAGGGTATTTGTGCCAGAGGTTGGGTTTTATTTATGGTGATTTAAACCATCGACTGACAGAGCAGGAGCTGTTCTTTACATCACACTTATTCCTGTGCTGTACACCTTGATTTACACCCTATGAAACAGGGATGTGAAAGCTGCTGGTATTTGTTCACTGCCAGCACTGGCCAGGCTGTGGTGTTTGACAGCTGAAATGATGACGAGATCTGTTTCAATTTGAATTGAACACTCTAAAAGCCTGACTGACCCGAATGGGGTAATGCGTGTGTGGATGGGACGTGGACAGTGCCCTGTGCCCTGGCAAGGGGTCATCACATTGTACTGTGCTGTGGGAGTGACTGAGAACTGCTGTGGGTTGCCCAGGGAGGTCACTGATCTTCCCTCCTCCAAAACCACCTGGACACGGTTCTGGGCAACTGGCTCTAGGTGGCCGTGTTTGATCAGGGCCCTTGGACCAAATGACACCCAGAGGTCCCTTCTGACCTCAACTGTTCTGTGATTCTCTCATTCTGGGAGAGCAGCTGATGTAGAGCAGCTCAGGGTTCCCAGCATCTGCAGGGATTTAAGGTTCCTATATTATCCTCTCCTTCTCTGTAGCTTTCGCACTAATTAATGACATTCTAAGGAATGTTTGGAAGAGGCTGAGTGCCTCTCTTACTGGAAACAGACACTCTCATTTCTGGTTCCCCAGCCCCAGTGTCTGCAGTCTGTGGGGAGTCTGGCTTGTCCCAGGGACACCACTCTCTGCTGCTGTGTGAATACACCACTGAGGCACCATTTCCTTTCCACAACAGGGGCCAGTCCCCCACTCTTGCATCTCCCTTCATGAAGTCACTAAGAATAGCTGAGAGCATCTAAGGCTCTAAGAATTTTCTCACTTGTGATGTGGGGATTCTTTGTGGCTGCAGCAATATGGATGTGCTCTAGTTATTACCTATATCCCTGACACACAGACCCTGGACACAGAAAGGCTCAATGCCTGGAAAAGCCATGACAGCTTCGTCTCTCACTTTTCTAGGGAGAAAACACCTGAATAAAGCCCAGTCAAACCCCTGATCTCCCTAAAGCTGATGGCAATGGCCAGGAACTGATTCACTGCCTTCACTCCAGGGCCTGAAGGACTTGCCTAGGACTTGTCTTGGCAAGAGGCTGAGAACTGGCATTGAACTTCCTGGTTGTCAGAGCTGTGTGTGCATGTTCATGCTCACATACATGTTCTTCTGGCTGTGCTCACGTGTCCATTTGCACATACGTGTGTCTGTGTGTGCCTGGGGCAATGCACAGGCAAGCAGGAGTGTGCACAAATATTGGCTGCAAGGGTGTTTGTGCACATCTGTTGATGAGGGCGTATGTGTTTTATCACATGCACGTGCCTTCATGCAGCTGAGCACGGACGGGTGTGACAATGGTCTGCAGAGATGTAAGTGTGTGGGCACAGGGGTGTGGAGGTGTGTGCTTTTATGCGTGCACAGCGCTGTGCATGAACGTGCAAGTGTATCTGCACAGCCATGGGTGCAGGAGGATGCATATATGTCAGCATGTGTGTGGAATATCTGTGTGTACATGTTGGTTTGGGGGGTGGCTGTGCCTGTGCCTGCTCGTGGGCTCCTTTGGAAACCTGTGTGCACACACCTCTTTCTAAGTGCTCAGATATGACACATGTCTCTGTGTGTGCATGCCTGTGTGTGTGCGTACCTCAGTGCGGGTATAGGTGTGCGTGTGTGTGCACACGTGAGCGTATGTCAGCGGTCTTGCTAAAATCCAGGTACAGCTGAGCCAGTGCCCCTCCCCTTCCCCACAGAGCCAGTCACCTCCTCACAGAGAGCAATGAGGTCGCTCAGGCGTGATTTGTCCTCAGTTAACTCATGTCAGCTGCTCCCAAATCCCTTCTTTCCTTTCATGAGCTCAGGAACGGCTTCTGAGAACATTTGCTCCATCTCCATTCCAGGGACTGAGTAGAAACTGTCCTGTCAGCTCCTTGAAACGCCTTTAGATGCCTCCCAAGTGATCCCTTTGACTTGTGTATCGCCAGGTGAGAGTAAGAGCTCCTTAGATCTTTCTTCTTCTACTGTGGGTGCTGCTTCATTCCCAGAGAGTCTGTGGGAAGGTTCAGGGATGTGGTGGGCCTAAGGAGAAGCCATATCAATAAAATCAGGGTAGAAACAGGCATCAAGTATATCAATGTTCTCCTTGTCATTTTCTCCCCTTCCTCACCGAGCAGTGAGCCCTCATCTACTCAGCCTTCCTTTTGCTGCCAGTCGGCTCAGAGATAATTTCTTGTTTCCCTTCACCTCCATTACCAGTTTCCATCGAGCTGTGCTTTGGCTTTTCCTGACTCGCCATTCTGCACCTTGCAGAGACCATCCTTGTGCTCTGAGGAGGCTGTCTTGAAGGTTAACCCCCTCTCCCGGGACCCTCTGTGCTCCAGGGCAGTTTCCCATGGCATCCAGCCAAGCAGGAAAGTCCCTGGTGAGACTAAGCCGTGCTCTTCTCCAGTCAGGGGCGCTCATCCTCCTGTTTGTCCTGTCAGTCCTCTGAGCATCCTGAGCTCCAGTGTCTCCTGGTCATTGCAGGCAAGACTGTCCTTGAACTTTACATAATTCAGAAGTTCTTCCTCATTTATGCGTAGCAGATCTAAGATATCCTCTCCCCTAATCCTTTTATGGATTTCCTGCATCAAAAATTAGCATTCCATACACCCCAGGTATGTCCTTTTGTACTTGTGCCCAGTCATTTTCCTCCTGCAGTAGATACTGAGGCGGTACCAGGTAAGAACCAGGGCTTGTGACTATGAGGCTTTCCCCAACTGCCTGACAAAGGTGTCATCTGCCTCCTCCTCTTCTTGAGCAGGAGATATGTAGCAGCCACCTAAGTACACCACCACCTGCGCCACAGGGGAAGTGTGAGAGCCTCCCCTGGCATGCTGTTCCCCCGTGCATCCCTCTTCTACCCTTGTGACATCCCTGCTCTTCAGTCTGTGGTGACCTCCCCCTCCATACCTACTTTAAACTCCTCAGAATCACAGAATCATCTAGGTTGGAAAGGACCCCGGAGATCATCTAGTCCAACCGTTCGCCTAGCACAGTTCCCACCTACAGCGTATCCTTAAGCTCTAAATCGACCCTACTCTTGGACACCTCCAGGGATGGGGACTCCACCACCTCCCTGGGCAGCCCATTCCAACGCCCAACAACCCATTCTGGAAAGAAATGCTTCCTAATATCTAGTCTGAACTTTCCCTGGCGCAACTTGAGGCCATTCCCTCTTGTCCTGTCGCTTTCTACTAGGCTAAAGAGGCTCAAAGCCAGCTCTCTGCAGCTTCCTTTCAGGGAGTTGTAGAGGGTGATGAGGTCTCCCCTCAGCCTCCTCTTCTCCAGACTAAATAATCCCAGTTCCCTCAGCCGCTCCTCACAGGACATGTGTTCCAGACCCTGTACCAGCTTTGTAGCCCTTCTCTGGACACGCTGGAGTAACTCAGTGTCCTTTTTGTAGTGAGGGGCCCGAAACTGAACACAGGAATCAAGGTGCGGCCTCACCAGTGCCCAGCACAGGGCTCAGATCCCTTCCCTGTCCCTACTGGCCACGCCAGTGCTGACACAAGCCAGGATGCCATTGGCCTTCTTGGCCCCCTGGGCACACTGCTGGCTCCTGTTCAGCTGGCTGTCAATCAATACCCCCAGGTCCCTCTCTGACTGGCAGCTCTCCAGCCACTCCTCCCCAGGCCTGTAGCGCTGCTGGGGGTTGTTGTGGCCCAAGGGCAGCCCCCGGTATTTGGCCTTATTGAAGCTCATGCAGTTGGGCTCAGCCCATGGCTCCAGCCTGGCCAGGTCTCTCTGCAGCCTCCCTGCCCTCGAACAGATCAACACTCCCACCCAACTGGGTGTCGCCTGCAAACTGACTGAGGGTGAACTCCATCCCATTGTCCAGATCATCAATAAAGATGTTAAACAGGAGTGGCCCCAAAACCCAGCCCTGGGGGACACCACTCGTGACCGGCCGCCAGCTGGATTTAACTCCGTTCACCACAACTCTCTGGGCCCGGTCGTCCAGCCAGTTTTTTACGCAGCGAAGCGTGCGATTGTCCAAACCTCGAGCAGTCATTTTTGCCAGGAGAATGCTGTGGGAAATGGTGTCAAAAGCCTTGCTAAAGTCAAAGTAAATTACATCCACAGCCTTTCCCTTATCCAATAAGCAGGTTGATCTGTCATAGAAGGAGATCAGTTCTGTCAGGCAGGACCTGACTTTCATAATCCCGCTGACTGGACCTGAGCATCTGGTTGTCCCTCATGTGTTGCATGATGGTGTTTAGGATGAGCTGCTCCAGCAGCTTCCCAGGCACTGATGTCAAGCTGACAGGCCTGTAATTTCCTGGAACATCCTTCTGACCCTTCTTATAGATGGGCGTCACACTGGCCAATTTCCCATCAGTCGGGACCTCCCCGGTCAGCCAGGACTGCTGGGAAATGATAGAAAGTGGTCTGGCGAGCACCCAGCCAGCTCCTTCAGCACCCTCGGCTGTATCCCATCTGGTCCCATAGACTTGTGTGTGTCTGTGTGATGCAGCAGGTCACTGACTGTCTCCTGGATTGCGGGGGGGTCGTTCTCCCAGTCTCTGTCTTCTGGCTGTGGAGGCTGGATTTCATCAGTACAACTAACCTTGCTATTAAAGACTGAGGCAAAGAAGTCATTAAGGATCTCAGCCTTCTCCTCATCACTTGTTACCAGATTTCCTCCTGCATCTAGCAGGGATGGAGAATCTCCCTGGACTTTCTTTTGCTACTGATGTACTTATAGAAACTTTTCTTGTTATCCTTGATTGCAGAGGCCAAATTAATTTCCAGTTGGGCTTTAGTCCTCCTGATTTCCTCCCTGCATAGCCTCACAGCCTCTCTGTAATCACGGTGTGTGGCTAGCCCCTTCTTCCAAAGGCTGTAAACTCTCCTTTTCTCCCTGAGTTGCAGCCAAAGCTCCCTGTTCACCCATGATGGTCTTCTCTGGTGTCGGCTTCTCTTAGAGCACCTGGGGACCGCCTGCTCCTGAGCCATTAATGCTTCCTTCTTAAAGAGCGCCCAGCTCTTCTTCCTCCTTCCCAATTTAGCAAGGATTTGGAAAGACACTCTTGCCTCACCTTGCCAGGCACATTCCAACCCTGACCAGTGTCTTCACTCTTCCAAGAAGGTCATCTGGGGATAGAAGACAAAGCTGTGCAGTGCTGCTGCAGCCTCCTGCTCCCATGCCCACGGCCTAAACGAGGGCTTCCACATGAGGGAGAGGGAGTCTTTTCTGACTTGTGTGCCATGCTTTGCATCTCACTCTTAGACAATATCGGTAATTAAGGGCTTGTGATTGTGAGAGGTGAGAAACCAGGCCCATGAGAAATTAAGAAAAACAGCCTGAGAAAGCAAAATTTGAGGCTGATCAAAGAAATGCCTCAAACACTCAAACACAAAACTATGAGTCACAGACTGGATGGTGTGGAGTTAGAGGCTGATAAGGTTGCCCAAAAACCACAAGGTGCAGCTGGAGAGGGGAGCCCTGTGGGGACAGGACGGTTCTGCTCTGGGTCACCTGGCCAGATTTCAAGAGCCATCTGTCTGGTGAATGCCCTTTGCTTCATTATCCATGAAATGCAGATTAAAGTTAACACTCCCCAATATGCTAACGAAGGCTAACATGATCCTGCTAATTACACCATCCCATGAAACAACTTACTCCTCCCCGTACATGGGATATGTAGGTATGTGAGTTGAACTAGAGGATGGACACAAGGAAAGTGGGTGTAAATCAAGGGAGGGGTGGGTGGGGAAAGAAAGATGAGGGCCTGGAGAGTGCAGTGAAGCAAAGAAGATGGATGCAAGCGAAAAAGATGGCTGCCTCCTGGAACCCTTGCTGGTGGGAACAATGCAGAAACCCAGACCAGTGATCTGTATTCCCCCATTCCTTCTATCTCCCTCATTTGCTTTTTTCTTTAAGAAATGATATTGCATTGCTCGCCACAACTTGACATATACTTAGCCAACTATTGTGTGTTCAATTGGTACATTGTGGGTAGTTAACAAATGTTTGGACTTTGAAACTTGTTGTCCGCTCCACTGGGGATTTGCGAATCTGAGTCACGTATCTCCCTCTTCTGAGCAGGACGTGACAGTGAGTCAAATGGAACAAGGTCCCCTCAGGGGATATGTCCTTCCAGCCCTGTGGGACCAACTCAGATTCCAGCACATCCTTGTGTAGAGGCTCTTTCTGCTCAGACTCACTTACCAGCAGAATTCATAGACTCACAGAATCATAGAAGAGTTTGTTTTGGAAGGGAACTTGAAAGATCATCTAGTCCAAGCCTCCTGCCATGGGTGGGGACATCTCTCCCTAAGTCAGGTTGCTCAGAGCCCCATCTAACCTGACCTTGAACATTTCCAATGATGGGATGTCCTCCACTTCTAGATTCAACTTGTTCCAGTGTCTGAAAACCATAGGCAAAAAATGTTCTTCCTCATGACCAATCTAAATCTACCTTCTCTCAGTTTAAAGCCATTGCCCCTTTGTCAATACAGACCCTTCATAACATCTTTCCCTGTATCTTTCATAAGTCCCCCTTTAAGAATTGAAAGGTCTCTCCAGAGCTGTCTCCTTTCCAGGCTCAACAAACCCACCTCATTCAGGTTTCCTCATCATTATTGTGGCCTCCTCTGGACCTGCTCTGACAGACACTGCAGACTCTTGCCACAGTCACTGAAGAGACATCAGCTCACACACGGGAATTATCCCACCCCAAAGCAGATGTGCACGGCAAGCGGAACGACTCCTCTTTCTGGAAACACTGACCCTGCCCTTGACCCATGGTGGCCTCTGAACTCCCCAGACAGCAGAAGCTCACAGCAGGGCCAGCCTGCCTGGTCACATCTCCATGGCTTGCTTCATCATGTGATCAGGTGTGAACCCACAGTCTGTCCTGCCAGCGCCTACAAGCCACTCCATCCCACGCCTAAAGCCCACGTCCATGTCCACGGTACTCAGGGACAGACAGAGAGCAGGGAAGGGGTTTTGTGGGGTGAATGGGCTCAAGCTGGGCTCATTGCTCTCATCACCTGCATCTCCTGCTCTCACCAAGCACAGATAGGTCTTCTCTGAGCTACACAGAACCCTTGCAAATAGAGCTTGGAGAAGATGACTCTCTGCAGTCCAACACCTGTGTGCACAGTGTGTAATGCTCTCTCTGGCTGTCTTGAGTCTTCTCAGCCAGCTCTGAATGACTAGAGGTTTAGATTTGTGTGTGTCTGTGCATGTGCACATATTTTATGTCTGTGTTTGTTGTCTAAACCAGCTGCTTAGTCTACCTTGAGTGTCCTTTAATGGATTCCTTCAGGATGTGAGGTGAGTCCTCTGCTCCTGCTGACATGTCTTGCTCCGGAAATGCTTGGGCTTCTCATCCTGTCACGCAAGAGATGCTTTCACTGGGGTATTTAACTGGCATCAAGCAAGAAAAGAAAAGACAGTGATTCCAGAAGCCAAAACACAGCCCATAGCATTAGGTGGGATGTTTTGCATTCAGAATGAGCTTGTCAGATAATAACCACCTCTACAAGGGATGCCTCTGTCAGCCTGGGGCAGTAAAGGTCCAGCATAAAAGCCAGCAGAGCTCCTCGCTCTCCCGTCCACTTCTCTTGCCTCCTTCTCCTTGAGAACCAGGTGAGTCTGAGGTCCCTTCTCCCTCTCTGCTTTCTCACAAAGGAGGTCTCACTTCAGTGAACCTGTCAGCTGAGACCGGCTTTGTTCCATACCAGATCTTGGGGCTGCTTGTCATGGGAGAGGGGAGTGGGGAGAGGTTCAGCCTAGAGGGAGGCTGGGACTGTACTGAGGAGTACCCCCTTCTGTACTCATGGGTAGACAGTAGCCACATAGGAGCTGGTGGCTCTTTTTGGGCTCTGGCGTGATGAGGTCAAGAATCCCTCATACATCTCTGCACAGCCTCATACTGCAATGACAAGCTGCTCATCAGGCACCTCTGTGATTTTTTTCCTTCCTGACCTCTCTCCCAGGTGCAACTGACATCCCAAGACATGTCCTGCTGTGACCAGTGCCAGCCCTGTGACCCCTGCTGCCGGCCCTGCGGCCCGACCCCGCTGGCCAACAGCTGCAATGAGCCCTGTGTCAGGCAGTGCCAGGACTCCACCGTCGTCATCCAGCCCTCCCCCGTGGTGGTGACCCTGCCCGGCCCCATCCTCAGCTCCTTCCCACAGAACACCGTTGTGGGCTCCTCCACCTCCGCTGCCGTTGGCCGCATCCTCAGCTGTGACGGAGTGCCCATCAACTCTGGGGGCTTTGACCTCTCCTGCATTACCAGCCGCTACTGTGGCAGAAGGTGCCCCCCCTGCTAAAGCCACTGGTGACAGCCCGCACAAGGACCCCAGGAACCCAGAAGCTCGTGCTGGACTGAGGACAGAGCTCCTGGCCAGTGATTTCAGGGAGGCTGAGCATCCTTCCAAGGGAGGGCAGCTGTGCCTCTCTGGTAACATGGCCAAAGTCGAACTCCTCTGCCTTCTCTTCCCTCTCATCTCTTCCTTCTCTTCTCTTTTTCTGGCCTGTAAGACCCCCAAAGCCAATCTGGGCAATCTGCTGGCTCCTCTCCCCCCATGATGATGGATCCCTTCTGGGATCTCGACAAGGGCCGATGGGCACAGACATTTGGCAGCTGCTGGTGCTCTCCCTGCTCTGGCTGCCTCTTCTCCAAGTGAACTCATTTCCCTCTTTCAGAGTCATTAAAGCTTTCTGCATCCCAGCCTCTGTCTCCACATTATTCTTTTGTTGTTGGACATTGTATCGAGTTGTTGAGGAAGAAAGGCTTTGTCTGGACTTATGGGAGTCAGGTCACTGAGCAGGCAGATGTTTCATCATTCGGAGAGGAAGGGGAGGATGGGACACATGGCAGTTGGGCTCTCTCAGGAACTGTCTCTTGGAGATGAGGAAGACTTCCCTGGCTCCTTCACAGCCAGTTGCAATCATGCTCTGCCTTCTGGCATCTCTGCTCAGACACATATCCGTGGCCTCAGAGCATGTCCTGCAGAAATAGAACACCACTACTGCTATCCCCTAGAGAGGAGATGAATTCTGCTGGAGGCTCTGAGAATGGACTTTTTTTTGCCTTAGTGCTGGGAAAACAATCTCACTCAAAAGGTATCTGCAAAAGATGTAGGAGTGGGTATCTTGTGAGAAAAAACTTTTACAACAGCCCCAGAAATTCTCCTCCTCATCTACACATGTGTCAAGATAATGACGGGGCATGACCTCCATACAAGGGCAAAGATAGCAATGACAGGTCACCTCTACACCCTCCATCCGCCAAAGGGATCACTGCACAGACCAGCAGTTACACACTTCAAGGGGCTATAATGACCCTAAGGCTGATGTTGGAATCAGCCTGTCCAGCCCTCACACCAGAGCGCTCCTGTCACTCACACACCCCCGGCTCCCACCAGACAGGGCACCCCAAGGACAGCAGCCAGTGCCCAAGCCCCCATGGTCCATCGGTGCTGCCTGGCCTTCCCGCAGGCATGAGGCAGCTCTCCCCAAGGCCGGGTCTTCTCCTGGCAGGCCCATGAGGTCGGGCATGAGAAGGGCTCCAAGGACCAGCAGAGTGCACTGGGCAGAGCAGGTCCTCTGGATCCCAGCACATGGTGACGCAGCAACAGGAGAGTCCACAAGGTGGATCAGACTATTATCCACTATTGTAATAATCATGCAATTACAAGAAGGAGCATTGCACCGTGATGTTTTTTATGTCTTACATCTATCTTTGACCTCTGAGGGACACATCCTGCGGCAGGTTCTCTTAAGACACAGGCCTGCAGGAAAACCTGAAGCAGCAATGTGCAGCAGGGAATAACAGAAAGCAAAGAGCAGCAGCAAGGAACCATTGACCAAACAGCCACAACCTCCTGCATTGCCTGACCCCTCAGCAGAGTTAATGGGCAGAAGAATCATGTGACCTGTGGTGAAAACAAGAGGACCTGAGACTCTGTCACCACATTTGCCTTCTTCTCAAACCACTGACACTGTCCCCTCCTGGAAGAAGATTTTGACCTGCAGATCCCTGGGTGCCCAGGGGAAGCAGAGGTGCCAGGAGAGAGCTGAGGGCCCCTTCCCCCAAGCTCAGCCTTGCACACACACAGCCCCTCCCTCCCCTGGGTTCTTGCCCAGCCAAGGAACCTCCCTGCACCAGGGTGTCTTGCAGAGCACAGAGGTACAAGGCGCTGTCAGAGACCTCGACTTCCTCCAGCTGCAGGACGCTGTATTTCCCTGTGGTGTTCAGCAACGTGGTGAGACGGCCGCTCTGCCTGGGGCCAGCTGCTGCCTGATACGAGAGCAGCTGGGGAGCTTGGCCTTTCCTCTGCTGGTACCAGAGCAAGGCATTAAAGGCAGAGACCTGGTATGTGCAGTTGGTCTGGAAGGTGTCTCTGTGCTTCACTGTGACTTGTCCTTCTTGCTGGGTGACTGTGATCTGCCCCATGGTGCCTGGAAGAAATGGAAGGTCAGCAGCTCTACAGGGAAGGGTTCTGGCAAGAAAACAAGGAGTGGATGCAAAATCCTGGAGGAGAAGTTTCCCTCTCCCTTGCTCTGCAAGAACATCATAAGGCCTGGGCACAGCAATGTGGAGACTAGTTTTGGGCAGGAGGTTGGTGCTGTCATACCACTGTAGACCCCCAGGAGAGCTGTGCTGTGCCCATCCTCCTTCTCCCTGGTCTCTGACTTCTGAGAGAAACACAGAACAGCCTGTCATGCCTCAATTTATGTTCTCTGACCAGCACATCTCCAGCACTTTGAGGGGTCCAAGAAGATATTGTAAAAGATTCCTCCTGCTTCCCCATCCCTGTCATTGTTGAGGGCTCCTAGCTCCCTGAGTACATGCAGTGCTGAGCCCAGTGTTGGAAAGAGAGAACCCTGGTTGTGTTGCCAACCAGCAGGAATCTGGAGGCCATGGCAGGTGTGTGCCAGCCAAGAGGCAGAATGGGACACCCCACTGATGTCAGTGGCTTGAGGGCTTTAAAGCCCTGGTAGCAGCATTGACACTTTCTGCTAATTAGTGGTGGAAGGGTGAAATCTTGGAGTTCAGAGAGAGCTGAGAATGACAGCAGGTGTAAAATAAGAGAGACAGAGAGAGAGAGAGATGGATTGAAGGAGACATAAAACCAGAAAAAGGGGTCTCATCTATCTCTTCTCCCAATTGTCTTCTTGTTTCAAACAGTAAGAGCATCTGGAGCCAGCATTTCCTAACGTTTTCCTATTGTGCAAAAGTAGCTCCCCACATCATCCTGATGAGGTTTGCGAAGGTTTCCGTGGGGGAAGTAGAACTATTTGTTGACAGAAAGCCCGGACTTACGCAGCAGTTGCCCCAGGAAGGCCGTGAGGATGAGATATCCGAGGTGCATGTCGAGACCAACCTGCCCATTTGCTGAGTGAGAGAGTCAGAAAAGCACCTCCCAGCCCCGAGATAACAGAGCTGCCGGAAACGGCTCTGTTGGGGGAGAAAAGGAAGAAGTGGGGAGGGAAACGACCTGTTCTCCCTGTGCCTGAAATGCTCCTTCTGGGTTTCTCCCTCCTCCAGCAGCAACACCTGTGGCTCCCTCAGCCAAGGGCCTTCTCAGCATCTCCACAGTGAGGGGCCCTGGGGGCTCTGGGGGCTCCAGCTTTGGAAAGGGGCTGTTTCCGGACACTGGAGTCCTCACCCCCCCAGCTAGAATCACCTGCTCTTCTGCACAGCCCCTGCCGGGCCATCTGGGAGGTCAGGCGTTTCTTCCACAATGAGGTTTCACACCTTCCCCTGGTGTCCGCAGCTCTCTGGGGATGTTGCTATTTCTGCTGAGAACAGAAGCCTCCTCCAGTTCTGTCACTTCTCCCCTGTCCTTCATCAGCTTCCGGGGAGCAATATTTTTCCCTAAATCTGCATAAATAGGAGATGAACCCTGCTGTGCAGCACCCAGGGGTTCCGCCTGTGTCTTGTTCTGGTGGGGGCACCTATGGGGAGAGAGAGGAACCTGGCTCCAGCGAGGCTGCTGGATGCCACAAACCCAGAGGTGACCAGGGGAACTAATCCGTAGGGGAATGGGTAAGGGGTCCGCAGGGAACAGCACGCGGGATCAGTGCGTCACCCAGACACATACCCAGGGAGCACATCGGGCACCCACTGAGGTGCTGCACTGTGAGGGGTGGGGATGGGGCAGCCCTGCACCCCAGAGCTGGAAGGGCACGGGATGGGCTGGGGGATGGGTAGGTGGATACCCCTACTGCCACCCCCTTCCCAGATCAGCTCCAGAGTGATCCCATGCACCAGTCACAGCAGAGGTAAAAAAGTCTGTTCATTTTGGTTGTCTCATAAAAAGCATAAAAAACCCTCCACAGTGTGGTCGGTAATGATCCAGGTAACTACAATGGTAATAATAGGAATATTCTCGTGGAAGTTTTGCACATCATTATGGCATGAAAGGAGGTTTCTAGAACCGTGAACTGTTCTGTGGCTGGCAAAGCCTTTCCCAGGTGGAAGAGCAGGCTAGAGCTCACCCTGCAAGGGGCTACAGGATGGATCTGCCTTCCTAAGAGTCACAGCAGACATCTACAGCAGCATTAGGACTTTGGCATTTCAAATGAGAGCAGAAATTGAGCCAGAGTCCTCAGCCTGCAGCCATTCTCACTGAGCTCAGGGTCACATCCCCATGAATCTCTCCTTCCTTCATTCCCGTTTCTTTCCTCTCCCCTGCCCTTACACATTGTCTGGCTTGGCTGCACCTGGGTCCATCAGTGTCTGCCCTGAGGCTTCTCCCAGCACCATTCTAGGATGTAGGTCTCAGACACCTGAAGAATGACACTCCCAACATGGAAGACCGTGACTGTCCCTCTCAAACTCTCCATTTAGTGGGAACTTTCACCCTCTGTTTGAAGAAAACAAAACCCCATGAACCACAGAATCCATTTTCCTGCAAGCAGTGGCCCATAGTAACCACAAGACAATCGTTCATGAAGAAGTTAGGCACCTGCATTTCCAAATTTCTAGCAGGCTTTTCCCCTGTTCCAGACTGGTTTTCCTGCCCTTTTCATTATCAGTGTGCTCAAGAAAAGTTTGACTCCACCTGGCCCTGCATCCTCCAGGCAAGTGTTAGAAGCATCAGAAAGCTCTCTCTTAAGCTTCTCTTTGGAAGGCTGAAGAAGGCCAGTTCTCTCAGCATCCCCCCATGTCTCGTGTTACTTAACCAACAAATTGGTACATTTGGAAGGGACCTCTGGAGGTCACCAGGTACAAGCCCACCTCAGGAAGAGGCACCTAGAGCTGGTTGCAAAGGACCATGTCCAGAGGGATTTGGAAGACCTCCAAGGATGGAGACTGCTCCACCTCTCTGGGCATCCTGTGCCAGTGCTCCCTCACCATCACAGTGAAAAAGGGTTCCCTGGTGTTCAGAGAGAGCCTCCTGTGTTTCACTTGGTGCCCAGCGCCTCTTGTCCTGTCACAGGGCACCACGCAGAAGAGCCTGGCTCTGCCTTCTTCACACCCTCCCTCCCGATATTTGCACACAGTGATGAGAGCTCCCCGGAGACTTCTCTGTGCTGACCAGTCCCAGCTCTCTCAGCTGGGATCTCCATACGAGACTTGCTCCAGGCTCTTCATCATGGAAGAGGCCCCTTGTTGCTCTGTCTCCAGTATGACTGAGACATACGGTTCCCAGTGAAAACACACACACTTACACCCTCTGGAGTCACTGCTTATACATCAGTCCCGCCAGGTGCTGGCACAAAGAGCAAAAGGCCCCGTGACCCTTCTCCAGTGGCTGGCACCAAGGTCTACAAGCCCTGTAGCCACTGCCTGTTCGCCCAGTTAGTGGCACCCAGCTCTCTCTTGCACACCAGTCTCTCCAGTTACTGGCACTCAGACCTTGCAGCACTCACACACGGGAAAGGGAGTGAAGCTACACAGAAGGGGGCTTAAGGAAGGATTTAATAAGGAATCGGGGGGGACTGTGGTGATCAGGCACAGGGCTCATCCCGGCAAGTGCACTGACCAGCCCCTGCTTAGGGGCAGGGAGCTCCTTTTATCCTTCCTCCCCTCTGTTGCCTCGTCACCAAACAGGATAAAAGAACGTATCGACACCAATGTGATGTATTGTCCTGGTTCAGCTAGGATAGGGTTAAGTTTCCCCAGCAGAGAGAGAGGCGGAAGGGATCTCCAGCGGGTTATTCATACCATGCTGACCTCGGGTCCAGGCGGGAACTTTTTCCTTGGTGGCTTTTGGTGGCGGGAGCACACGTCGGGTTTGTTCCTGGACCATTGCGGTATTTCTCTGTATATCTTCGGTCTTGTTCACTGTTATTGCTGTTTATTGTTGTTATCATTGCTACTGCAGTTGTTCAGATTGTTTATCACACTGTTGGATTAAATCTCTTCTTATTTTAACCCGGGGTTTGTGCCTCACTTCCAGCCCGACCGGCTGAGGGGGGGGCGAGGGGCAACAGCAACGTGCTCTCCGGTCCCGGCAGGGCTTAAACCAGCACATGTAGGTAAGCAGACACTCCTTTATTAATGGCCGGGTGCACAGGGGAGTCGTCTCACCCCCAACAAACACCTCGCACCTGTAACATGCTGATTATATAGGATACAGTAACTCACAACGAACAAGTTCTCGTACATACACATAAATATTCCCGTAACTCATTTTCTTATTCCCACCTTTTTCCACTCCTGAAATGAGTCGGGGGACTGCTTTTACAACCACCGTGGACTACTGACTCGAAAGATGTCACGTCCCGCTCCGACGAGGGGGACAAGTGACTCAGATTTGCAAATCCCCAATTGGAGCGGACAACAAGTCTCCAAGTTCAAGCGTTTATTAACTACCTACAATGCACTAATTGAACACATGATAATTGGCCAAGTACAGAGCAAGTTGTGGCGAGCAATATAATATGCTTTGCATTTCTTAATAGAAAAAGGAAAAGAGGGAGATAGAGGGAATGGGGGGATACAGATCACAGGTCTGGGTTCCTGCGCTGATCCCACCGGCGAGGGTTCCAGGAGGCGGCCGTCTACTTCGCTGGCATTCGTCTTCTTCGCTTCACTGCTTTCTCCAGACGGTCGGGGGGGCAGGGAGAGGGGCAGAGAGAGAGAGAGAGCCCTTTCTTCCCCCCTTTGATTTATACCCATTTTCCTTGGGTCCGTCCCCTAGGTCGACCCACACAGCTACGTAACCCATGTACAGGGAGGGGTAAGGTGTTTCATGGGATGATGTCATTAGCATGATCATGACAGCCCTCGTTAGCATATTGAGGGGTGTCAACTTTAATATGCATTTTGTGGATAATGAAGCAAAGTTCATTCACTGGACACATGGCCCTTGAAATTTGCCCAGGTGCCCCAGGGCAGAGCCGTCCTGTCTCCACAGGGCTCTCTCCCCCAGCTACATCGGGCAGCGTTATCAGCTTGGGCCTCCACAGCATGCACCCTGTGACTCAGAGTTTTGTCTTGCGAGTGTTTGAGGCATTTCTTCAATCAGCCTCAACTTTTGCTTTCCCAGGTTGTTTGTCTTAGTTTCTCACAGGCCTGGTTTCTCGTCTCTCACAAAAGAAACACCCTCCAGTGTCCTTGTCTCCAGGCATTTGGCTCACATTACAACTTTGACATCTTTCGAGGCCCTTACACAACGTATCTTCTGGAAAACTTGATGTATCCTTTCAGAACACCTGCACTACAGGGCAATAAATTGTCCTTATTGATCAGCCTAACAACAGTACCCGGTCATGAATCTTATTCTGTAATAGAAACCTGGTTAATGATTATTACCCGCCTGCGTGGCCTTAGCCTGGGACTTTACAAAGGGCTTTGTAGCAGCATGACTGCTTGCACGATCACTCTAAAACAATCTTTATTTAAATCAAATTCACCAAAACTCATTAACATCAGATCAAATTAGCATCAAATCAATAACAGCCTCCCCTTACTCCTCCCCAGTCCCCTCTTGCCCACCACCTTTGACCCTTCCCCTAAGCATTCCTTCAGAACTCTTGTCTAGTCCTGCAGGACCCCCCTGAAACACCCCAAACCCTCAGGTTCCTCTCCTCACTTCTTGTCACTTACAAAGCTCAGCCTCAAGCACTTCAAAGCTTCCCCTGCAGTTCCCTGATGGCCCATCAATTAGAGGCTGCAGAGCTCTGGTCTCCCTCCTTGTCTCCCTCCTCACTTCCTGAGGGACTGCTGTCATTGTGTGCCTTGATTATCACTTTCCCTTTGACTTGTTCTTCCCTTTGAAAGGGAAATGGCCTTGATCAGACAGCCCCAGTGATATGGAGGCTTTCACTTTCCACGGGTCTTTAAGTGACCTCTGGGGAAGTTCCTCGGGGGAGTGAATTCCTCAAGATGCTGAAAGGCCCCTGTCCGCAGAGAAAACCGGGTCACTTGAGTCATGGCTCTGGGGGGAAACCCCAAGCTGAGCTCAGTCTTTGAAGTGTGTCCCTGCAGCACCTGCAGCAGCACTAAGCCATGGCATTCACTTTCCAGGACACCCGTGATGGGGCAAACGTGAAGGAAAAGGGAAAGGCTGGCCAAAGGAGCCATCAGTTTCAGAGACAAGGCATAGAAAAGACTCAGGTCATGTGAAATGTTATTCTGGAATGAATTACTTTGCACCCCCATGTTCCATCATATTTATTGTTTGCTCTCCCAGATATCCTGTTTCCTGCAAGACCCTGAACCCTCTCTCACAGCAATCTGGGAACATCCCAGCATGAGGACAGACCTGAATTCCACCTCCAGGTGGGATCCAAATCTTATCATCCTTAGCCCGTCCAGGTGGAAAGGGGACTTCTCATATCTCTTCCAGTACCTCGCAGAGACACTTGTCTACAGGTGCCTCACTCGCTTTGCCTCCTCCTCTTTCCCTCTGGCCCATCTCTCCCTCGAACACATCAGCCACCCACTGCAGAGCAGGTTTTTATCTTAAGGCAACTTCATCAGGCCAGCTTCCTCTCTGGTGTGCCAGCCTCAGCATCTGCAGGCGCAGGGCATCTGGCTCACCCCAGACACAGCCCTTTGCTGCCGTGGGAGCATGTCAGGGCAGCACCTCTCCCCGTGCTGAGCTGGAACTGGTCCCACACCTCCACAGCTGCCCTACAGCGATCACCAGGGACGGGCTGGGTCTTGTCTGACTCTGAGATGGCTTTGCCTTGTAAAGTGGGGAAGCCCTGCAGCTGCAGCAATAGGGATGGTCTCTAGCACATGCGAGAGTGAGTGTCTGCCAGTGTGTGTGTGAACAAGTGCCTGTCTGTGTGTGTCTGTGCGTGCGTTTGTGTACGCGGGAGCTTTTGCAGGTGAGCAAGTAAGTGTGTGTGGTGTCAGTGTGCAGGTGTGTGTATGTGTGTGGGCATCTGTGTGTGCAGGCGAGCACGTATCTATCTCTGTACACGAGCTTGTACGTCTATCTACATGTAAGTGTGCAAGTGCGCTTGAGCACGTCAACACTGATGTGATGACAAGTCTTGGGACTGTGTGTGTGTGTGTGTGTGTGCGTGTGCAGGGGTTCCTGTGCAACTGGCTGTGCATGCACATGTGTTTCATGTGTGCTGACATGTGATGGCATCACGCAATGATAGAATATCTGGAGTCGGTAGGGGCCCATAAGGATCATCGAGTGCAACTCCCTGCTCTTTGCAGGACTGCCTAAAGCTAAACCATATCACCGAGAGCATTGTCCAGAGGCTCCTTGCACTCTGACACGTTTGGTGCCGTGACCGCTTGCGTGGGGAGCCTGTTCCAGTGACCAGCCACCCTCTCAGTGAAGAACCTTTTCCTAACGTTCAGGCTGAACTTCCCTGATGCAGCTTCATTCCATTTCCTTGACCTTTTCCTCTCCATTCCATCGCCTATCACTGGTCACCAGAAAGAGATCAGCACCTCCCCTGCTGCTGCCCGCCTTGAGGAAGGTGCGGACTGTGATGAGGTCACCCCTCAGCCTTCTCTTCTCCAAGCTGAACCATCCAAGTGACCTCAGCCACTCCTCATAATTCTTGCCCGCAAGACCTTTCACCATCTTGGTCACCCTCTTCTGGACACTCTAAGAGTTTGATGTCCTTCTTATGCCGAGGCTCCCAAACCTGCACACGGGACGTGAGGTGGGGCCGCACCAGTGCAGAGTGGGACAATCACCTCCCTCGACCGGCTCGCTGTGCTCTGCGTGATGCACCCCAGGACACCGTTGGCCCTTTAGGCTGCCAGGTCACACTGTTGACTCACAGTCAACTTGCCATCAACCCAAAGCCCCACATCTCTTTCCGTGGGGCTGCTCTCCATCCTCTCATCCCCCAGTTTGTACATATAAGCAGGATTACCCTATCGCAGGTGGAGAATCCGGCACTTGCGCTTTTTACATTTTGTGAGGTTGGAGACTGCCCAGCTCTCCAGTCTATCCAGCTCTCTCTGCAAGGCCTCTCTACTCTCCCGGCAGTCCACAGCTCCTCCACGTACATTATCATCAGCAAACTTGCTTAAAGTACATTTGATTCCTGCATCCAGATCCTAAAATGGAGCCCTTGTGAACCCTGGAACACGGACTAACTGTTGCTGCAGAGCGGCGAAGGGAATCGTTGTGGGTAATTTCTGCTGTTGTAACTGTGGCAAAGGGATGAGAGATGAAGTGTCTGTACATTGTCTGCCTTTGTTGGCGCTGTGATGGTGTTATTTTGATTTTGGTGTGAGGAATTCTTTTTCTTGATGTAAGTGAAGTTTGTGAACATTGTAGATTGGGTGATGAATGTATGTAGTAGTGATAATTCTAAAATATGTGACTCGCAGAGCAGAGGGGGTGAATACATCGGGTTTCTAGAGCAAAGTTTTGGTCGCAGGGGAGCTGCAGGGGTGGCTTCTGTGAGCAGATGCCAGAAGCTGCCTCCCCTGTCAGGCAGAGCCATTCCCAGCTGTTTCTAGGACTGACCGGCCACTGACCAAAGCTGAGCCAACCAGTGATGCTGGTAGCACCTCTCTGATATTGAAGGAAAGAAGGGAAAATACTGTTGTACAAGAGATGCTGGAAGAGAGGAGTGAGAAAACGTGAGAGAAACAACCGTGCAGACACCAAGGTCAGTGAGGAAAGAGGGGGAGGAGGTGCTCCGGGTGTCACAGCCGAGATTCCCCTGCAGCCCGTGGTGAAGACCATGGTGACACAGGTTGTCCCCGTGCAGCCCATGGAGGTCCATGGTGGAGCAGATATCCACCCTGCAGCCCGTGGAGGACCCCAGCCACAGCAGGTGGATGTGCCCTGAAGGAAGCTGTGCCCACGGGAGAGCCCGCACCGGAGCAGGCTCCTGGCAGGACCTGTGGCCCCGTGGAGAGGAGCCCACGCTGGAGCAGGGGAAGAGTGTGAGGAGGAAAAAGCAGCAGGGAAAGTGTGATGAACTTAGGACAACTCCCATTCCCCTGTGAGTTTTTCACTGAGCACTTTGCATACGGTGACATAATGTTCAAAGGACGTGGCCGAGGGGATCAGGAACGGACCCAGGAAGAAGTGGGAAAATGAAAGCAGGAAACACAAATGGTCGTTCTGCTGACAAGGAATGTCTCCAGCATCTAGGGGACAGTGGTGGGGGCACAGCAGATCTCCAAGTAGGAAAGCCGGCCAAGGAGGAAACACATCGGCATCCTCAGGGGCTGCTCACTCCCCACAGGGACAAGGATGAGGCTCTTCCCACTGAGATGAGGAGAAAAAAGGAGAAGACAAAGACAAGCAGGGCCAGGTGTCCCTTAGAGCCCGGCCCGAGGACGCCCCGTCGGGCAGCACAGCCTGAGCCCGTGGGGAGGCAGCAAGAGAGCCTGGGGGAAAGGCCGCCCTGCCCTGCCTGCCTCGGCCAGCCCGGCTCCCTCTCCCCGGGCAGCGCTGCCCGAGCGCGGCTCTTCGGTGCCCTCAGGAGCACAGACCCGCCGCGGCCGTCAATGAGAAGAGGTGCTGAGGCCAGGCCTTGGCTCCGGGGGGGGCCGGTGGTGCCGGTGGCGGTGGCGGGGCCGGGCGGGCGGGGGAAGCGGCCCGGGGCCCGGGGCCGGGCGGGGCCGGGCGGGGCGAGGCGGCCCCGGCGGGCGGAGCGGCAGCGCCCCCTGGCGGGCCCGCCCGGGGCTGTCCCCCCGCCCCCGCCGGCCCCGCCCGGCCCCGCCCGCGGCGGTTCGTGCCCGGCCGCAGCCCCGGCTCCTCTCCCCGTGTCTCCCAGCGCGCAGTAATACACCGCCGCGTCCCCGCGCCGGGGCCGGGCGAGCCACAGGGCGCTGGACCGGCGGTCTGCCGCCACCGACAGCCGCCCCGGCGGGGCCTGCAGCTCCTTGGAGCCTTTCAGAGCGAGCGCCAGGAATGCGGGGGCTCGGCCCGGGAGCTGACGGTACCAGTAGATGAGTTCATTGGTCTGGATGTTGGGGTGGGAGCAGCTGATGGCGACGCCGGTGCCCTCGCTGGTCTCTGCCGACGGCTCCTGCTGCACCTGGGCTCTGCCCGCAGCCACTGCCGAGGAGAAAAGAAGAATCACTTTGCTTCAGCTGAACGTGTCGTGCAGCGGGAGAGGGGAGAAGGGGACACTTCACAGATGGTGGGGGTGTGATCTGAGAACACAGGATGGAGAGACAGTTTCTCGGAGAGTGGTGGTTTGGGGACAGGAATGTATGAGGGAGGTTTGGAAGGACAGTCCGAGTGAGGAAGAGGAGAAGGGGCTGAGGAACAGAGATTGGCTGGGAGAGAAGGAGAGATGCATGCATGCATGCATGGATGGATGGATGGAGAAGCGGAGTAAGAAAATAGAGAGGGAACCTGGGAGGGAATGATCTCATTGGGGGCAGAAGGGAGGACAGAGAAGGGAATATTGTTTAAAAAGGCCGAGCCTCGGTCCCCGCAGCCCTGTCCCGCCCCGCGCCGTCGCCAGCCCCGCGCACCCAGGAGCACCGCGGCCAGCCCCGCCAGCCCTGCGCCCCGGCCCCGCCGCATCCCGCCGCTCCGCCGCCCGCGCCTCGCTGCCCCCCGCCAGCCCCGGCTCTCTGCTCCGGCCGCGGCGCCTCCTCTCCGCCGCCTCCGCTCCTCTCCGCCGCCGCCAGCTCCGCCCCGGGGCTGAGCCCTGCGCCCGCGGCGGGGCGGCAGCGGGGCGGGGAGCGCGGCGCTGCCGAGCCCGGGTCCCCCCGCAGTGGCCGGCGCAGACGGGGCCGGGACGAGCCGCCGCCGCGGGGACACCCGGCGCTGCCCCAGCTCCTGAATCCCGGTGACGGGCGCTGCTGCTGCTGCTGCGCGGGGACGAGGCACCCCAGAACCACTCCGAGCCCGCCCCGGGGGCCCCTCGGACTGGTGCTGCCCTCGGAGCCTCTCTCGCCGGCCGAGGGCCCCGTGAAAGGCCGGCAGCGGCCCCGGGAACAGCGGCGGGGAGCGCGGAGCCAGCAGGAGGCGGCGCCGCGGCAGAGACCGGCCGGAGCGGAGCTGCCCGCAGCGACACGGGCTGTGCGGGAGTGCGGGCAGAGGCGGCACCGGCACCGCCACCTCGGCCGCGGGGATGCCGGGGCCCTGGAAGGAGCCCAAGGCAATGGGGAGCGGCACGGCAACAGGGCGTGGTGGGAAGCTTTGCAAGTTCCAGTGGGAAAATCGGGCGCTTCAGAGCCGATCCGCGAGGAAAGGGCACGCGGGTCTGCTGCTGGGTGCTCTCCTCCATCGGGGCAAAAGGCAAAGGGAGATTTCAGGTGAAGTCTCCAGGCCCCGCCATGCACGTGTCGACTGCCGGGCAAGATGCAGGAAGAACCAAGGGCTGGCGGGCACTTCTCGGGGCAAGGAGGGCAGGCAGGGGGGAGGTTGTGCAAGCAGGGGAGGTGCAACAAGCACAGCGGGAGAAGCTGAACGCCTAAGAGGAGACATCAGTGCTGCTGGCGGGGATGTGGTCTGGGAGAGAAACAGCCCCTTTCTGGAGCCAGACGGATTCTTCCTCCCTGCAAACACAAGGACAAACGCAGCCCTCCTGCCCAGCATTTCTCAGACAGCTTCCCTCCCCAGCTGACCCCGTGACTCACAAGCCCTTGATCCTCCCTCCTCTTCCTCAGTCCAAAGGTGTCTCACGTGGATGGAAAATACCTACGGACTCAGGCCCAGCCCCCTCCCACCACACAACCTGGTCAGGTCAGCTTTCATGTCCCGATCGCTCAGGGTGAGCATCAGGGGATTCAACAGGGACACCTTGGTGGTACAGAAGTCAGCAGCCACGCTGTGCGCAGGGCTCTGGGACCCTGTCCTCAGGTGCTGGAGACCGCGGGCACATAAAACCTGCCACTACACTGAGGCGGACGGTCATAAAGGAAGTGCAGGGTTGTGTCAAAGGTCCTGCTGACTTCTAGGTACTCCTTCCACGTGCCCTTTTCTTGTTCGATAGTGTCTGTTACATTTTGAGGAAGCAATGAGGGTGGCCCTCAGCTACACCAGACCCTCAGCACAGCAGCAGCTCCACGGAGAGGGGACTCAGCCCTGGCTGAGCTCTCCCAGCAGAGCTCCCTGGCACTGATCTCACCGAGGTCACTCAAGGGAAGGGGGAAGCCTTGGCTGCCCTGTGTCCAAGCTGGGCCTGAGCCCAGGCAGACAAATATTCAGGGGGGGAGATGGGCTTAGAACATTGACCCACTGTAGACAGCCCTTGTTGGCAAGAGAGTCTCCCCTGGACAGCCCTGTGGGACAGCAGCAGGCTTTGGGGGATGCAGTCTTGAATTTCATATCCCTTGCTGCTCTGGGACAGGTGCTGGGCACTCAGAGTGAGACTCCAGTGTGGGGCATGAAGGTTCCTGTGGGCAGAAGTCTGAAGTCCAAGCCATCATCATCTCTCTGGATTTCCTTGTGAAAGGCACAGGGTCTGTCTTTCCCCTCACAGCACAGCGATATCAGGCTTCATGCTCCTTTCATTCAGTACCTGTTTCATCCAAGATCTCAGTCCCTGCCTGATACAGCACAGATGCACAGACACATTTTTCATGGTAGGGACCTGAGAGTCAGCCATGTCCATGTTGACACAACTGACACTGCCCGGGAAGCAGATCCCCTCAGGGATGGCCAGCACATGGCCAGCAGGATTCCTCAGCCTTTCTCCTTGCCCAGAAAGCAATCCCCATCCCTCTGATCTCTCTAGAGCTGGGGAGAGCAGCCGTGTCCTGGCCTGGAGAGGCAGGGAGGGGGCACTGCCAGCCATGCTGAGGCACTGCCAGGGTTGTTACACTGAATTAAACTAAGGGCCCAAGCTGGAGTGAAACCATCCTGGTAGTGGCCTGACATTGGCAGCAGCGGAGCGTGAGCTTTGGAGGGGCAGGAAAAGGAGGGCTCAGGAGCCAGGGGCTGCACTTCAGAGCCTCTTCCCTGGACACATCTCTAGCAGGCTGGTGCCATCACCGTTCAGCTGCACTCAGGCTCCTTCTGACCCCGGGAACCTGCTGCTCTGTGGTGCTCATGGACTGAGCAGAGGAGAGTGTCCCTGCCATGAGCAGCACATTCCCTCGTGATGAAGGACACACAAGGACACACACACACACACACACCGGCTCATGTACACTAACATGGATTTCTATACAGATTTGTACTCCCACATGCATCCACACAAACGTGTCTGCTTACAGGTAAACACAAGAAAAGAACAAGCACGGGAACACAACGGACCATGGACACTGCTGAGGATCCCTGGGGAGTGGGCAGTGTCAGGCAGGGTGGGGTCAAACCCCAGCAGCACAACACCTACACCTGGGGAGGCAACAACAAGAGACCACGGAGGTGAGCTGAGGAGGGAGGCAGGCAAACATATGGACACGGTATAACTTCATGGGTGGGATCCCACGGCATCCGTCTGAGGAGGGCTGGAATTTCATTCTAATAACACTTCAAACAGCCCCACCCGAGCGACCCAGGCTGACATCACTTGCCTGCTCTGGAAACATCCAACACTTGAGCTGAGTCTTCTGCCAGCACTGCTGCATTCCTGCCCTAGAAATCCTGGGGCCTTTCATCCCAGCGCTCAGAACAAGCCTCCACTGGGCAATGGGCATGGCACAGACCTGTGATGAAAAGGAGCAGTGCAGGAAAGGAAAGCACAGCCCATATCATTAGCTGCGATGGTTTGCATTCAAGATGAGCTTGTCAGAAAATGGTGACCTCTGCAAAGGGTGCCTCTGGTCCTGCGGCAGTGAAGGGCAGGTATAAAAGGCAGCCCAAGTCCCTGCTCTCTCATGCCCTTCTCTTGGCTCCTTCTGCTTGGGAACCAGGTGAGTCTGAAGCCCCTTCTCCTCCTCTTCCATAGGGAGATCTGCACTTGGGAGACCTCCCAGCTGATATTGCTCTGTCCTGTCCTGGGGTCTGGATCTTCTTGTCATGACAAAGGGAAGTGGGAAGAAGGTTTGTTGAGAGAGAGGCTGCAGTGCTGAAGGGATTTTGGTTTCCTAGTTAGGAGAGAGCCTCCCTGGGACAGGCTGCTCTTCATAGGACAATGACGACTGTGTGGCTCCTGGCAGAGCTTCCATCTCCCACACAGCAGTGGCCTTGGCTTCTTGGTGACAGGGTAACCAGGCAGGTGCTCACCCACCCTTGTGCTCTGCTTCCTCCCTGCTTCTACCCAGGTGCACCTCCACCCTCAGAGACATGTCCTGCTACGACCAGTGCCTGCCATGCCGGCCCTGCGGCCCGACGCCGCTGGCCAACAGCTGCAATGAGCCCTGTGTCAGGCAGTGCCAGGACTCCACCGTCGTCATCCAGCCCTCCCCCGTGGTGGTGACCCTGCCCGGCCCCATCCTCAGCTCCTTCCCACAGAACACCGTTGTGGGCTCCTCCACCTCCGCTGCCGTTGGCAGCATCCTCAGCTGTGACGGAGTGCCCATCAACTCTGGGGGCTTTGACCTCTCCTGCATTACCAGCCGCTACTGTGGCAGAAGGTGCCCCCCCTGCTAAAGCCGCTGGTGACAGCCCGCACAAGGACCCTAGGAACCCAGAAGCTCGTGCTGGACTGAGGACAGAGCTCCTGGCCAGTGATTTCAGGGAGGCTGAGCATCCTTCCAAGGGAGGGCAGCTGTGCCTCTCTGGTAACATGGCCAAAGTCTAACTCCTCTGCCTTCTCTTCCCTCTCATCTCTTCCTTCTCTTCTCTTTTTCTGGCCTGTAAGACCCCCAAAGCCAATCTGGGCAATCTGCTGGCTCCTCTCCCTTCATGATGATGGATCCCTTCTGGGATCTCCACCATGGCCAATGGGCACAGACATTAGGCAGCTGCTGGTGCTCTGCCTGTTCTGGCTGCCTCTTCTCCAAGTGAACTCATTTCCCTCTTTCAAAGTCATTAAAGCTTTCTGCATCCCAGCCTCTGCCTCCATACAATCCTTTTATTGGTGGACGTTGTATTGAGTTGTTGAGGAAGAAAGGCTTTGTCTTCAATGCTGCGGGATTGTGTCAGGGACCAAGAAGATGTATACTCATGTCCAGATGAAGGGGAGGATGGGACACATGGCAGTGGGGACCTCTCAGGCACTGTCTCTTGGAGGTGAGGAAGACATCCCTGGCTCCCCCACAGTCAGTGGTGATCAGGCTCTGCGTTCTGGCATGTCTGCTCAGACACAGGCCCTTGGCCTCAGAGCATGTCCTGCAGAAAGGAAACCTGACCACTGCTGTCCCCTAGAGAGGAGCCCAATGCTGCTGGAGGCTCTGATAGCTCAATAGCTCACAATTCTGTACAGAAGGAAATTTTTCATGCTTTAGTGGTGCGAGAAGAAACCATCCCTGCATTGCCTGACCCCTCACCAGAGCCATCGGGCAGAAAAATCATGTGATCCATGGTGAGAACAAGAGGACCTGAGACTCTGCCACCACCTTCTCCTTCCTCTCAATCCACTGACACTGTCCCCTCCTGGAAGAAGATTTTGACCTGCAGATCCCTGGGTGCCCAGGGGAAGCAGAGGTGCCAGGGGAGAGCTGAGGGCCCCTTCCCCCAAGCTCAGCCTTGCACACACACAGCCCCTCCCTCCCCTGGGTTCTTGCCCAGCCAAGGAACCTCCCTGCACCAGGGTGTCTTGCAGAGCACAGAGGTACAAGGCGCTGTCAGAGACCTCGACTTCCTCCAGCTGCAGGACGCTGTATTTCCCTGTGGTGTTCAGCAACGTGGTGAGACGGCCGCTCTGCCTGGGGCCAGCTGCTGCCTGATACGAGAGCAGCTGGGGAGCTTGGCCTTTCCTCTGCTGGTACCAGAGCAAGGCATTAAAGGCAGAGACCTGGTATGTGCAGTTGGTCTGGAAGGTGTCTCTGTGCTTCACTGTGACTTGTCCTTCTTGCTGGGTGACTGTGATCTGCCCCGTGGTGCCTGGAAGAAAGGGAAGGTCAGCAGCTCTACAGGGAAGGGTTCTGGCAAGAAAACAAGGAGTGGATGCAAAATCCTGGAGGAGAAGTTTCCCTCTCCCTTGCTCTGCAAGAACATCATAAGGCCTGGGCACAGCAATGTGGAGACTAGTTTTGGGCAGAAGGTTGCTGCTGTCATACCACTGTAGACCCCCAGGAGAGCTGTGCTGTGCCCATCCTCCTACTCCCTGGTCTCTGACTTCTGAGAGAAACACAGAACAGCCTGTCATGCCTCAATTTATGTTCTCTGACCAGCACACCTCCAGCACTTTGAGGGGTCCAAGAAGATATTGTAAAAGATTCCTCCTGCTTCCCCATCCCTGTCATTGTGGAGGGCTCCTAGCTCCCTGAGTACATGTAGTGCTGAGCTCAGTGTTGGAAAGAGAGAACCCTGGTTGTGTTGCCAACCAGCAGGAATCTGGAGGCCATGGCAGGTGTGTGCCAGCCAAGAGGCAGAATGGGACACCCCACTGATGTCAGTGGCTTGAGGGCTTTAAAGCCCTGGTAGCAGCATTGACACTTTCTGCTAATTAGTGGTGGAAGGGTGAAATCTTGGAGTTCAGAGAGAGCTGAGAATGACAGCAGGTGTAAAATAAGAGAGACAGAGAGAGAGATGGATTGAAGGGGAGACAGATCCAGAAAAAGGGGTCTCATCTATCTCTTCTCTCTATTCTCTTCTTGTTTCAAACAGTAAGAGCATCTGGAGCCAGCATTTCCTAATGTTTTCCTATTGTGCAAAAGTAGGTCCCCACATCATCCTGATGAGGTTTGTGATGGTTTCCGTGGGGGAAGTAGAAGTATTTGTTGACAGAAAGCCCGGACTTACCCAGCAGTTGCCCCAGGAAGGCCGTGAGGATGAGATATCCGAGGTGCATGTCGAGACCAACCTGCCCATTTGCTGAGTGAGAGAGTCAGAAAAGCACCTCCCAGCCCCGAGATAACAGAGCTGCCGGAAACGGCTCTGTTGGGGGAGCAAAGGAAGAAGTGGGGAGGGAAACGACCTGTTCTCCCTGTGCCTGAAATGCTCCTTCTGGGTTTCTCCCTCCTCCAGCAGCAACACCTGTGGCTCCCTCAGCCAAGGGCCTTCTCAGCATCTCCACAGTGAGGGGCCCTCGGGGTCTGTGGGTGTCCCAGTGGTGGGAAGAGGCTCTTCCCGGTCAGCTGGCAGTGGAGTCCTCACCCCCCCAGCTAGAATCACCTGCTCTTCTGCACAGCCCCTGCTGGGCATTTGGGAGGTCAGGGGTTTCACATCTTCCCCTGGTGTCCTCAGCTCTCTGAGGACACTGCTATTTCTCCTGGGAAGAGAAGTCTCTTCTGTTTCTCTCACTTCTCCCGTTTATTTCCTCTGCAACACCTCTCATCCAGGTCCTCATTAATAACAGATGAGCTCTGCTGTGCAGCAGCCCGGGGGCTCTGTCTGAGTCCTGCTCTGGTGGTGTAAACTCCAGTCTAAGAGAGGAACCTGCCTCCAGCGGGGCTGCTGGATGCCACAAACCCAGAGCGTAGAAGGACAACTTATTCTACAGGAAAAAGGGCTGAGGTGTCACCAGGAAACAGGATGAGGGATCACTGGATCGTACACACACACACACTCACAGGGAGCTCATGGGGCACCCCCTGGAGCGCTGCACTGTGAGGGGTGGGGATGGGGCAGCCCTGCACCCCAGAGCTGAAAGGGCACGGGAAGGGGTGGGGGTGGGCAGGTGGAGACCCCTACTGCCACCCCCTTCCCAGACCAAATTCAAAGAGGTCCTATGCACCAGTCACAACAAAGATAACATCCTGGTCATTTAAGTGTCACAGGTCTTTGCTCCAGTAAATCTCCACAATGAGGTGAAGAGTGATCCTGGTAATGATACTGGCAGAGTTCTTCAAAGCTCATTGTCAGAGTTTTGCAGACAGAGTGAAGCATCAGCCCTGCTGCCTGTCCCAGCTGGACTTTGTAACTGTGTTTGCAGGGAATTACTGGCAGGGGGACAAACAAGGCAGAGCAACAGGCATGGCCAGGCCAGCGCATGGATCAGCCCCATGGTCAAGCTCCATCTGCCTCTCTCATCTCTGCCTCCATCTGTCTTCCCATGCTTGCTGCAGGACAGACTGCCTTGATCCTTCTCTCTGCTCCTTCCCCTAAGCATCCCGTGTCTTGGACAATCCCTAAATGCTTTTCCACTGCATCCCATAAGAAGTCCAATCCCCCTATAGGCAGAAATACATTTATAAGATGATCCTCTCTTCTCCCCCTTCTAGGGTGAGACATCCCCAGACAAAGGGGACGATTGTGACACCTGAAGGGATGTGGACAAGCTGCCCATGAAGGAGAGGGTTGTGCTGGATGTCCTCCTACCAGAGAGAGTGATGTGTCTGACTCGGGGTAGGGGTGGTCGCAGCACGTGCTGTCCCCAGAGACATTTCCCTTGACGGGCCTGATCTTTGGTCTGGGGAGAAGAGAGAGAAAAGCCCTGTGGGAACAGGGAGTCAGACTCCTGGATTTAGGTTCTTTGTTAATGGTTCTGGCTTCTTTCAGACACTACCAAGGGACAAGGAGCACATCAGGGGCTGCAAAGGGGCCTGTCTCCAACCCCAAGAGAGGTGGGTGCAGGCCCTTGTCTCTGGCTGGACACTGGATGGCAGGAGAAGTTCATCATGGACACTCCTGCCATGCTGGGGGCTGGCTGGGATTCAGGAGGAGCAAAAGCAGGAAAACAGCCTGTAGCCTCCTGTTGCCTGACAGCAGGCTGCTTGATACCTTCCTTCAGGCTCAGGCCTGAACTTTCAGGTGCCCCAGACCCCACTGGCAATGTGACTGGAGCTGAAAGGCAGCACTTGTACAGCAGGGTACGTGTGTCTGAGGGGATGCTCAAGCACTTCCCGACTTGGAGGGCTGGGAAAAGCCCCGTTGTGGCCTGAATGTCCAAAGATGAGCCTCCCAGTGCTGAACAACCTCTGCTTGGCCCTTGCAAAACTGGAACACAGTAAGAGTCACAATTTGGTGTCTTCCCTTGCGCTGAACACTTTAACGACTTTAATTAATCTCCCTACAGAGACTTCTCATGGCACAGGTGTGGAGTCCCAAGCACATCTGTCTGCAGCAGCAGGGAGAGTGTTGCTCCACCCTTGACATCGAGGTTTGGTGGATGCTTTGCGCTGGCAGAGGGATGAGAAGTGGTGAACACTCAAGCTTCATCTCCTTCTTTCTGTGTGTACCCTGGAGATGCCATGCATGGGAGTGTGTGACATGGTCCTGGTTTTCCTGGCAGCACTGGTGGCACTGGCAGCTTCTGGTGAGATACAACATTCAGGCTGGGGAGGAGCAGGGTAAGAGGTTGTCCTGCCAGTGGTGGGAGGGGAAATTTGAGTTGTGACTCTGCAGGGAACTGGGACGGATTCTGTAGGCAGAGCAGGGACTGCAGGTGGGAATGGGAAATCGTCAGGGAGATGTCAGCTGTGATGGGAATGGAGGGAGGAGTAAGACTCTGCACACCCCTGTGAGCGTTCACAAGTGCCTTTCTAGGGGTTGTTTTGCACAGGTGTTTTGAGAAAGAGAGAGCTGCTAGGCTAGAGTCCAACACTAGAGATGGAAACTCCTCTCCCAGACACGTTTGACAAAATGCTTTCAGCCCGTGTAGGAATGGCCAAAATCATCAGGAGAAGGCTGGGTCAATGCAGGGAGTGCTGAAATTCCCGTCTGGCTTTACGCGTCACACGCAGAAGGTCTCTGTGCTCCAGTGCCCTCCAGAAAGGACCATGCAGGCAGGACACCACACAACACTCAACTTGGGTTTCTCCACCAGTGATTCCAACCCAGACTTCTACTGGTACCAGCAGCTCCCAAAGCAGTCCCGTCCAATGCTGCTGGGGGTGAGTGAGTACAAAACTGGTGTGGATTCAGGGAGGTTCTCCTCTGTGCTGTCTGAGAGGACTCCCAGGTGCTTCTGCACGTGGGGGATGCCGAGCTCCAGGACAGCGCTCTCTGTCTCTGCGTGCCGAGTCCTCATCTGTGCCCTCAGCGTGCAGCACTGAGCAGGAAGGGGAGGGTGTGTGCTGGGGAGCGACTCCCTCCCCACCACTGCTTGGGTGTAGCTCTGAGCTCAGCCTGCCCAGGAACTGCCCCCTGGCGCGGGGGGGAGGCTGGGTCTCTGCCTGCCCAGCCTGTGCAGCAGGGAGAAAATCTGGGCATATTGCAATGAATCACAGAACTGGTAGCGTTGGAAGGCACCTTCTGAGATCATGCAGCCCCTGTTCAAGCTGGGTCAGATAGAGCAGGTTGCCCAGGACCGTGTTAGGTTGGGTTTTTAAACTGGTGTGCACTACCTCTGCTCCTGTCAGTGGGCACTGCTGAGAAGAGTCTCTTCTTCATTCCCTCCCATCAGGTATTTACAGACACTGCCAAGATCCCCCTCGAGCCTTCTCTTCCCCAGGCTGAACACTGCCAGCCCGCTCAGCCTGTCCTCATAGGAAAGATGCTCCAGTCCCTGCACCATTTTGCTGGGCTCATTCAGCTCTCTTTCTTGTACTGGGGAGCCCAGAACTGGACCCAGCACTCCAGAGGTGTCCGCAGCAGCGCTGAGTAGAGAGGAGGATCAGGCCCCTTGTCCTGCTGGCGATGCTCTTCCTACTGCAGCCCAGGCTGCTGTTGGCCTTCCTTGCCACGAGGGTGCATTGCCTCAGCAGATTCAGGAACAATCCTGAGCTGCTGAAAGTGAGCAGGACACAGACATGAGTTTACAGAAGTATCCCAGCTGCTGGTCCAAGTCTTGCTCTTCCCTCCATGGCCAGCTGCGATGACTCTCAGAGGAAGGGCCTCTTGACAGGAGACATGACAGCCCCTGTGTGGTTACTTCCTTGCCAAAAGAAACCCAAGGAAGGTAAATGTCCTCCTAGCTCTGCATCTGGAGATCAGTGAAAGCCTCAACTTGTGAGCAAAACCCATCAGCCAGGCACTGGACAAGATGTGCTGTTCAACCCCTTGAGTTCTCCCCCTGTTTTTCAGGTCTCTTTCAGCTCTAGAGATGCCCCAGAACCTCCATGTGGTTTCCCCCCTCAGTATTGACTCAAGACACCCAATTCTTCCGGGGGACAGAAGCCTTTCAGTGTCTCGAGGAACTCACTCACCTGAGGAACTTCACCAGAGGTCACTGTAAAGGCCTGTGGAAGGTGAGAGTGGCCAGTTCACTAAGGGTGTCTGATCAAGAGTTCTGAAGGAATACTTCGGGGAAAGGTCAAAGGTGTTGGGTAAGAGGGGACTGGAGAAGAGTAAGGGAAGGTGATAGAGGGGAGGAAGGACAAAAGGAGCCAACAGCACAGAAGCAGGGTTCAGTCAGAGCACATAATGGGATTTTCCCTGTTCCTGATCACCACCATACCTCTTGTCTTATGAAATTCTTCCTTGACCACCTGTGTATGTAGCTTCACTCAATTTCCCATCTCTGAGCACTGCAAGGTCTGAGTGCAGTAACTGGAGAGACTGGTGTGAAAGAGAGAGGTGGGTGTCAGTAACTGGACAAGCAACCAATGCCCATAGGGATTGCAGGCCTGGGGGCCAGTAGCTGAATCACCAGGCTGTGTGCTGAAAGATCTAAGTGCCAGCACCTGGAGAAGGGTCACAGGTCACAGGGCCTATCACCCTCTGCGCCAGCATCTGGAGGGACTGGAGTGTGAGCAAGGTCTGGGTGCCAGCAACTGGAGAAGGAAGAACCTGGCCGAGGGGTCATACATCTTGCTGTCAGCAACTGCAGGGACCACACTGCACGTGTACGCGTGGCAGGTCTAGGAACGAGTGACTGGAGGGACCTCAGCGTGTTTCTCATTCTTCTTTGAGAAATGACCCTGATGGTCATGGGTGCGTATGTGGAACTGGCAGCATATTTGAGTGAGTGGGCAGAAATCTGTATCTAAAGTCTGAGACAGAGGTGGGTAAGGGAGCCCAGGGCCCGCTCATGGCTGCTAGACAGGCTGATATTGTTTGGAGAGGCGCTCAGAAGACCTCGCGATGTACGGGAAGAATAGGGAACCAATCAAAGATGTCAAAGAAGAATGTTACCAAAACACAGCCATGCTTAATGTCGATCCCTTTAAGGAGCATATATAAGGCAATTGCGCAGCTAATGTTGAACAAGTAGCAACCATCATATTGGTGTCTGTGCTTTTGTTCCCGTGAAGGTTTTAACCTCCTGCAAGGGTTAGCTGTGATCCGAACGGCGCATTTCTGTGGCTTAGCAGATAGAAAAAGACAACTAATGCCTTACCACAACAAATGGTGACCCCGATGTGATGGCAGTGGTGATTTCGGTGTGCGGACCGGTGGCGGTCGGCGGCACATGGCAGGAGGTGTCAGAGCTCCATTCAGGACGGGAGACTCCACGGCTCACCATGGAGGCCACAATCAAGGTAATAAAAATATGGGAAAGACAGCCTAAGACTTCTGTGTAGTCGAGCGCTTTAAAAGCTATGCTACAAAGATGATTAAAGCTCAGCATTTTGACCGAGCCGATGGATTGCGTGAAGTCAGAGTTCTGGCCTCTGATAACAGCTGATTTAACAGAGCAGGCAAAATTGGGAAATCCAGAGCACTTGATGACTTGGGATAAGGCAAATGCATTGATGAAAGCCGCCCAAGCCCAACAGCTGCATCTAAGGATGCGCACAGGGGACTGCAACGTTTCTCAGAGGAGACTACTCAGACGGAGGAGTCCGCGGGGTCCAGCAGCGGTCGGGGCGCGCAGGATGGAGCTGGCAGCGGCGGCCCGGGGCCTCCCCGAGCCCCCCGCGCCGCGGGGCGGCCGCCTGCGGATGAGCCCGGCACCGCGCTCGGCCCGCCCCCCCCCGACAAGAGCGGCAGGTTTTTCACAGAGAAGGCGCTGACGCTGCCATGCAGCACTGGCTTTGTGAGTTCTTAATGGAGTCTTCGTACTTGTAATACTTGTCACTTTATGTTGTGGCAGTAACGAGTGTGGGGGACGCCTCTGTGTGCCCGTGTGAGTGTGTGAGTGTGAGTGTGTGAGTGTGTGTGAGTGTGTGTGTGAGTGTGTGTGAGTGTGTGTGTGAGTGTGTGTGAGTGTGTGTGTGTGAGTGTGTGTGTGTGTGAGTGTGTGTGTGAGTGTGTGTGAGTGTGTGTGTGAGTGTGTGTGTGAGTGTGTGTGCGTGTGTGTGTGAGTGTGTGTGTGTGTGAGTGTGAGTGTGTGTGTGTGTGAGTGTGTGTGAGTGTGTGTGTGTGTGTGCGTGTGTGTGCGTGTGCGTGTGTGTCTGTGTGTGTCTCTGTGTGTGTGTGTGTGTGTCTGTGTGTGTGTGTGAGTGTGTGTGCGTGTGTGAGTGTGTGTGTGAGTGTGTGTGAGTGTGTGTGTGAGTGTGTGTGTGAGTGTGTGTGAGTGTGTGTGTGTGAGTGTGTGTGCGTGTGTGAGTGTGTGTGTGAGTGTGTGTGAGTGTGTGTGTGAGTGTGTGTGTGAGTGTGTGTGTGTGAGTGTGTGTGAGTGTGTGTGTGTGTGTGTGTGTGTGTGTGTGTGTGAGCCGTGGCCCACTGCAGCTGCGGAGTTCTCCGGCCAGGGAAGCGGACCCTTTCTGCTTTAAATCATTTTGTTAGAGGCGACGAGTCCACAGCTCCCCTGTGGAAACACTTTATGCCAACTCAGGTGACAAAAAGCTATTCTTTGGTTCAGATCAAGGAACCGGGAGCGATGGCATGGGAATCGGGCTGGTCGCTGAGAGTGTTTGGGCGTGGGTACGCAGCAGTGGAAAAGGATGGTTTAATTAAATGGACACCTGCATGATGTATAAAACCTCAAATAACCACTTCTTCTTAAAAGTTTCTGCAGATTTTCTGTGGATTTTGGCTACTTGGATCTTTCACTAAACGAACCATTTTGCCCAGAACCAACGTATAGGCAAGCACTACAGAGAAGCATGCAGCAGCTGTGGTGAATACAGAGAAAGAATGAAGAGAAAGCAAACGAAAAAGGGAAGGGAGTAAAAAACCCTACCTATGAAGAAATAGAACAAAAAGCACTTCAATTATTACAAATATAGATATATAGCATGAGGAGGGGGAAGTGTAGGGAGAAGCGGTCGGAAGACCTCGCGATGTATGGGAGGAATAGGGAACCAATCAAAGATGTCAAAGAAGAATGTTACCAAAACACAGCCATGCTTAAGGTCGATCCCTTTAAGGAGCATATATAAGGCAATTGCGCAGCTAATAAGTTCAACAAGTAGCAACCATCATATTGGTGTCTGTGCTTTTGTTCCCGCGAAGGTTTTAACCTCCTGCAAGGGTTAGCTGTGATCCGAACGCCGCATTTCTGTGGCTTAGCAGATAGAAAAAGACAGCTAATGCCTTACCACAACAGATATTACCAAGCCATGGTAAGGTTTGAGGGACCCAAGAGTGTGGGGATGATGGTGGCAGTGGGAGATTTCACACATCGTTTTGCTAGTGAACATCAGGCTGGCCTAGCCAGAGAGAAGGAGGAGCCCCAGGTGCTGGGTGAGAGGGCCCAGGCTCCAGGCAGGGCTATTAGATGGGCTGAGGGCCCGTGCTGGTGTTTGGGGGATGAACAAATGTGAGTGTTGAGTGACTCCAGAGGGTGTAAGTGTGTGTGTTTTCACTGGGAACCGTATGTCTCAGTCATACTGGAGACAGTCAAATAAGGGGCCACTTCCATGATGAAGAGCCTGGAGCAAGTCTCGTATGGAGATCCCAGCTGAGAGAGCTGGGACTGGTCAGCACAGAGAAGTCTCCGGGGAGCTCTCATCACTGTGTGCAAATATCGGGAGGGAGGGTGTGAAGAAGGCAGAGCCAGGCTCTTCTGCGTGGTGCCCTGTGACAGGACAAGAGGCACTGGGCACCAAGTGAAACACAGGAGGCTCTCTCTGAACACCAGGGAACAATGTTTGACTGTGAGGATGAGGAGGCATTGGCACAGGATGCCCAGGGAGGTTGTGGGGTGTCCATCCTTGGAAGCATTCAAAAGCCATCTGGACATGCTCCTGACAGTGCAGCTCTAGGTCAGTCTTCCAGAGCATTGGGTTGGAGCAGGTGACCTCCAGACATCCCTTCCAAATTTAACAATTCTGTGAT
Source organism: Athene noctua (assembly GCF_965140245.1). Classification (NCBI taxonomy): domain Eukaryota; kingdom Metazoa; phylum Chordata; class Aves; order Strigiformes; family Strigidae; genus Athene; species Athene noctua. Next base: position 7,228,540 of record NC_134061.1, on the reverse strand, counting down.
TCCATCATGTGAGACATGAGGAGAGGCTGAGAGAAATGACCTGTTTCAGCCTTCAACTGAGACGCTAAAGGGAGAGGTTTATAATCTTCTAACACTTGACTGGAGGATGGAGAGAGGAGCCAAACCTGGGGGAAGATTGGAGGAAGCCAGAGGGAGCAAAACTCTTCTTGAGCACAGTGATGGAAAGAATGGCAATGGACACCATCTGGAACAGGGGAAATTTATACTGGAAATTAGGAATGTGTTTTGGTTTTACTCATGTGATTGGAGCGTGGGTGTAGATGGATCCCAGTAAGAATGGCACTGCAGCTCCATGAGGTGTTGAATAAAATACCATTAACTGAGATAAGACAAGAAGGAAAAGGGGGATGGCACAGGTCATGTTATGCCCCTTCAGATTCTGGCAAATCCCAATTACGGATCATGAAAAGGACCTTGAGTTGGGGTTTGTCACATGCTGCGAATCCTGCCCGTTCTGAGATTCACTGACATTGTTGTCTCTGGAGTTGTCACTGGGATTTTCTTAGAAAGAGGCAAGTCTGTGCATCATTTCTGCTGTTGAGCAAACTAACGTTCATATGAAAACACGGCGTTTCATTCACTCCTAGGTAAAGACAAGGACGTGTTTGTGGCATCATTGCTGAGCGCAAAGTGATATTTTGAGCACAGCACAGCACGTGTCCGTTGACTTGCGGAAAAACTAACTCCACAACTGTTAAGTTGTAAAGTAAGTATGTTTATTCAGCGCCGGGCGCATGGGGGATCGCTCCTCCACAAGCATGCGCACCCCTTGCAGCTCTCGTCCTGCTTATATATTACAAAATAATGCATATTCATAGAATGCTTATACATAAACATAATATTTTCCCGCCTCCCCTCGCTTCTCATGGTAATTAGGTCTCCTCCTCTTGCGTCTGCGTGTTGAGCTCCTTTGGTGGTCGCAAATTCCTGGGCGAGGGTCGTACAGATGAAGTATCTCCTCTTCCTCGCTGATGAACTTTTTACCTTATTCTTCTGCGCAGCCTCAGTTGTTCCCTGGCTCCTAGCTAAACCACAAGGCCAATTAGTGTTAGGATTTGAGGTGATCTATTGCTGTTCTGTACTACTTCAAGGACAATAGGAAGCTTCTGTTTGAGCCAGAAGATAATATCTTAGGAACAGTGTCAGCCCCTGGTATGTCTTCACGTATAACCCCCTCATCTTGGCGCAAGCTCTGCACCATCAAACTAAAATTCTTTAAATTCCCTATCTCACCGTGCCTACTCAGGTCAGCTGCCGTGCGGATCCCTAACTCCTCCAGGAACAATCACCTTCTGGTTACTGTGGGCCACTACAGGCAGGCAGGGAGATCCACTGGCCCCTGAGGTGCTTTGGTTTGGGTAGAGGGAGGAAGCTGGTACCGATGTGCTCCCTGTCCCCTGGTACTGTTTGAATGGAGCAGGAACCATTCAGCTAAAGGCACTTGGAAGCAGGAGTCTGACTCCCTGTCCCCACAGGGGTTTTCTCGGCCTTCTCTGAGGTCGCAGCTCAGCCGCTTCAAGGGAAAGTCTCTGGGAAAAGCACGTGGTGCGGCGACCCCTACCCGGAGCTAGAGACAGGCCTCCTCTTTGGCAGGAGGACATCCAGCACAACCCTCTTTACCAAAGTCTTGTCACTCACGCTCAGGGCATTATAACCGACCCCTTGTCTGCAGGTGACAGCTCCCAGAAGGGTGACGTGACCATGCAAGAAACTCAGGGGTGTTTCTGCTAGAGGAGGATCAAACTCCTTACGGGATGCAGTGAAAAAGTGTTTTGGGACTGTACAAGAGATGGGACCATCAGGGGAGGGAGAAGAGGCAAGGAAAGGGAAGGCTCAAGGCTGCGCGGCGTGGCGGCTGCAGGGCTGCGACGGGTCCTGTGCCGATGGCTGTAGCGGTGCCGGTGGCGGTGGCGGGGCCGGGCGGGCGGGGGAAGCGGCCCGGGGCCCGGGGCCGGGCGGGGCCGGGCGGGGCGAGGCGGCCCCGGCGGGCGGAGCGGCAGCGCCCCCTGGCGGGCCCGCCCGGGGCTGTCCCCCCGCCCCCGCCGGCCCCGCCCGGCCCCGCCCGCGGCGGTTCGTGCCCGGCCGCAGCCCCGGCTCCTCTCCCCGTGTCTCCCAGCGCGCAGTAATACACCGCCGCGTCCCCGCGCCGGGGCCGGGCGAGCCACAGGGCGCTGGACCGGCGGTCTGCCGCCACCGACAGCCGCCCCGGCGGGGCCTGCAGCTCCTTGGAGCCTTTCAGAGCGAGCGCCAGGAATGCGGGGGCTCGGCCCGGGAGCTGACGGTACCAGAGGATGTAGTCGGCGATCTTTGGGTTGGGGTGGGAGCAGTTGATGGCGACGCCGGTGCCCTCGCTGGTCTCTGCCGACGGCTCCTGCTGCACCTGGGCTCTGCCCGCAGCCACTGCCGAGGAGAAAAGAAGAATCACTTTGCTTCAGCTGAACGTGTCGTGCAGCGGGAGAGGGGAGAAGGGGACACTTCACAGATGGTGGGGGTGTGATCTGAGAACACAGGATGGAGAGACCGTTTCTCGGAGAGTGGTGGTTTGGGGACAGGAATGTATGAGGGAGGTTTGGAAGGACAGTCCGAGTGAGGAAGAGGAGAAGGGGCTGAGGAACAGAGATTGGCTGGGAGAGGAGAGATGCATGCATGGATGGATGGATGGATGGATGGATGGATGCAGAAGCAGGGTAACACAGGAGAGAGGCAGAGTGAGCAGAAATGACCTCGTTGGGGGCAGAAGAGTGGGCAGAGAAGGGAATAAGGTTCAGGAGGAGCCGGAGGGCCAGAGGCGAGCCCCGCTCCCTCACCCGACCCAGCCCCTGTCCCAGCCCCGCGCACCCAGGAGCACCGCGGCCAGCCCCGCCAGCCCTGCGCCCCGGCCCCGCCGCATCCCGCCGCTCCGCCGCCCGCGCCTCGCTGCCCCCCGCCAGCCCCGGCTCTCTGCTCCGGCCGCGGCGCCTCCTCTCCGCCGCCTCCGCTCCTCTCCGCCGCCGCCAGCTCCGCCCCGGGGCTGAGCCCTGCGCCGGCGCCGCTCGGGCTCTCGCCCGGGCTCCGAGCGCTCCGCGGCTCTGCACCGGCACCGCTTTGGCTCCCGGGAATCCCACTCTCTCCCTCCTCCGCCAAGGGCTCCCCGGCAAGAAGAAGCCTGCCCAGCGCCAGCTGCAGCCTGGGGCAGCACCAGGGCCTTGGCCCAGCACATGGAGCCGCTTCCCAGAGCTGGCCCCGAGCTCAGCGCCTGCAAACAGCAGCCACTCACCTCCTGCCCGGGGCAGGGAGGAGGCTGAGAGCCTCCCTTCAGCTGCCCCTCTGCAGGCCGAGCACAATGCCTCCGAGCTGCTCTGGAGCACAGGGGATGGCAGGCCCAGGGTGACATGGGCGTGCAGGGTTCAGGGAGGGCAGGGGACAGGGGGAAGCACAGAGGCCCCGTGGACCTGAGCAGGGACCTGCAGAGCTTGTCTGGATCAACCCCGCCTGGAACAGTTCCCGTTAGTTCAGGCCGCTCCGGGGTGGAGACTGCAGAATCTCCCAGGGAAATCCATTCCAGTTCTCGTTCTTTCTTTTAGCCTCTTGCTCATCTAGAAATCTCCCTCTTCCAGAATCCTCGACTCCTGTCACAGAGCACCTGCACAGTCTAGTCCATCTTCTCTCCTTCCTTTGAAATCTTTTTTCCTGGATCTGCTGGGAACAATTTGTCTGACAGAGATCAGTGTCTGCCTGTTGCCTGTGGTTGGGTGTCATCCCCCAAACTTGCAGGAAGTTCTGACCTTCCCACTGCTCGATGTGTTCATGAAATCTTTGGAGTATTGATCCTCCTGCTGATCCCTGAGAAAGCCCATCAGACTCTGCCAGCTGGGATTTGCACAACACAAACCCTCCTTGAGCCTGGCAGTCCAGGCAATATTCCACCCACATTATCATTCTCTCACTGAACACATTTCTCACAAATTTCTTCTTAAATTAAGTGTGAGAGAGGCATTCATGTTCTTGCTGAACTCTAGGTACACACCTCCCTTGTCCCCCCTTATTCCACAGTGCCTGTTCCCTCCTGAGCCACCAGCAAGTTTTCCCTCAGCTACAGCAGAGCCTCAGCCCAGCAGCAGCTCCACAGAGAGGGGACTTAGCCCTGGCTGAGCTCTCCCAGCAGAGCTCCCTGGCACTGATCTCACCGAGGTCACTCAAGGGAAGGGGGAAGCCTTGGCTGCCCTGTGTCCAAGCTGGGCCTGAGCCCAGGCAGACAAATATTCAGGGGGGGAGATGGGCTTAGAGCATTGACCCACTGTAGACAGCCCTTGTTGGCAAGAGAGTCTCCCCTGGACAGCCCTGTGGGACAGCAGCAGGCTGTGGGGGATGTGGTATCAAACCTAATGTCCCATCCCTGCCCAGAGCAGTTGCTGGGCACTCAGAGTGAAATTCCAGTGTGGGACAGGAAGGTGACTGTGGGCTGAAATCCCAAGCCCTCATCAGGTCTTTAACTTTCCTTGTGAAAGTCACAGGGTCTGTCTTTCCTCTCACAGCACGGCGATATCAGGCTTCATGCTCCTTTCATTCAGTACCTGTTTCATCCAAGATCTCAGTCCCTGCCTGATACAGCACAGATGCACAGACACATTTTTCATGGTAGGGACCTGAGAGATGGCCATGTCCATGTTGACACAACTGACACTGCCCGGGAAGCAGATCCCCTCAGGGATGGCCAGCACATGGCCAGCAGGATTCCTCAGCCTTTCTCCTTGCCCAGAAAGCAATCCCCATCCCTCTGATCTCTCTAGAGCTGGGGAGAGCAGCCGTGTCCTGGCCTGGAGAGGCAGGGAGGGGGCACTGCCAGCCATGCTGAGGCACTGCCAGGGTTGTTACACTGAATTAAACTAAGGGCCCAAGCTGGAGTGAAACCATCCTTGTAGTGGCCTGACATTGGCAGCAGCGGAGCGTGAGCTTTGGAGGGGCAGGAAAAGGAGGGCTCAGGAGCCAGGGGCTGCACTTCAGAGCCTCTTCCCTGGACACATCTCTAGCAGGCTGGTGCCATCACCGTTCAGCTGCACTCAGGCTCCTTCTGACCCCGGGAACCTGCTGCTCTGTGGTGCTCATGGACTGAGCAGAGGAGAGTGTCCCTGCCATGAGCAGCACATTCCCTCGTGATGAAGGACACACAAGGACACACACACACACACACACCGGCTCATGTACACTAACATGGATTTCTATACAGATTTGTACTCCCACATGCATCCACACAAAAGTGTCTGCTTACAGGTAAACACAAGAAAAGAACAAGCACGGGAACACAACGGACCATGGACACTGCTGAGGATCCCTGGGGACTGGGCAGTGTCAGGCAGGGTGGGGTCAAACCCCAGCAGCACAACACCTACACCTGGGGAGGCAACAACAAGTGACCACGGAGGTGAGCTGAGGAGGGAGGCAGGCAAACACATGGACACGGTATAACTTCATGGGTGGGATCCCACGGCATCCGTCTGAGGAGGGCTGGAATTTCATTCTAATAACACTTCAAACAGCCCCACCCGAGCGACCCAGGCTGACATCACTTGCCTGCTCTGGAAACATCCAACACTTGAGCTGAGTCTTCTGCCAGCACTGCTGCATTCCTGCCCTAGAAATCCTGTGCTCTTTGGCATGGCCCAATCTAGAGGCCATGGCCAGCACACGTGGACGGGACTAGCAGGGAAAAGTCGCCCATGCTGCTGAACGTCTTGAGGCTGGACATGGGAGCTACACCTGTGGGAGCTGCGGGTAGTCAGCACAGAAATGGGGACAGTGAAACAGAGTATTTCTGAGGGGATCTAATTGTTCTGAGACAGAGTGTGCAGGAGAACATGAAGATCGGTGAGGACAAGGGTGCTGGGTGCACTTCCCAAGAGAGCTGTGGGTAGGTGCAGAGCTCTTGTCTGCTTCATTGGTCCATCCAGAGAGTTTGTGCTCAGGGACTGGCTGCCATTCTGGGAAGAGAGGATGTTATTTTATGTACACGTCATCCCTTCTGATCAGTGGAAATGTGTCTCAGCAGCCACTACTCTCTCACATGCTGTTTCCTATATGAACCTCCAGATGCGTTGACAGAAGTGTCCAAGTAGAAGAATGGAAATCCCCACACCCCTGTCCTTCATCGAGAGGGAATTACAGCTCATGAAGCACAGCTCAGAACAAGCGAAGGAGAGAAGATTTATAAGGTCACTTCACTTGCACGTCTAAAATCATTTTTCCCTAATCATGCTGCTAATAACCATCATCATCATCCCATACAGACCTCCTATGCTACCACACTAAACCTTGTAACAAGCAGGTCCTTGGCAATGATGATCCTGTCTGCAGTTGTCCTTGTAGAGGAGGGAGGGATGGCATTGTTCCGGACAGATGAGTAAGGCCTTTGGCCAAAGCACTGCCAAAGTGCTGCTGCTGACTCCTGGCATGAGCCCTGGTTTGCCGGCCCAACTAAAGAGCTCTTGGAAAGGTGGAAAAGAGCTCAGCATCCATGGAATCTTTACATTTCAGCCTCACAGCATTTGTGTGGAGGTTGGAGGTTTTTTACAGAGCAGGAGCTGTTCTTTACATCAGACTTACTGCTGTGCTGTGCACCTTGATTTACACCCTATGATGCAAGGATGTGAAAGTTGTTGGCATTTCACTGCCAACGCTGGCCAATTTCTAGTGTTTCACCGCAGAAATGATGAAAAGTTCTGTTTTCATTGGAAAAAAATGCTTTAAGACCTTCACTGACTCAAACTGGGTAATCCAGTGTGTGGATGGGATGGGCACAGTGTCCGGTGCCCTGACAAGGGGACAACACATTGTACTCTGCTGTGGGAGTGACTGACAACTGCCGTGGGTTGCCCAGGGAGGTCCCTGATCTTCCTTCCTTAGAGATACTCAAAACAACCACCTCGACATTCCTGGCCAACTGACTGGAAGTGGCCCTGTGTGAGAGATGAAAAACCAGTCAGGTTCGAGCAGTTGCAAGCCATGACTGGCCAGGAAATGTCAGTACTTGACTACTCCCCTATTTTTGAGAAATTGAAGGAGTATAAGGCTTGTCCTCCTTCTTTAGGAAAGGTTTGGGCCCACAGAATCTGGCATGATCCAGAAGCAGTGGCAAACTATATCAATGCGCTTGTGGGGTGCAAGGGTTGCAGCCAGGCAAAGGAAAAGCTGTAGTGTGCTCTGTATTAGGGGCAGCACTGACTGCAGCCCCAAAAGGTAAAGGTGTTAACAAAGAACTAGCAGGGGAAATGATCAAATCCTGACGAGATCTGGTGAAAGCTCTCCAGGATCAATTGGTCGAGGAACGTAATGTAACTCAACAAAAAGCTAATCTCTGGCAAGAGCAAATTGAAGTTTTGAAAAGCCAATTAGCTGATGAGCATAACACCACTTCAGCGACTTCACATGGCTCTGTTAGATGCCTTGGACTGAGAAAAAAATTCACAGTCCGAAAAAGAGGGGAATGAACACGAAACCTGCAACCAGACAGATCTTGCCTCTGTTCTGGATAGTGAACAGGGAGTTATGAGTCTGGCAAAATCAGCAGCTAGACCCTTGTATCCAACAAGGGAGTTAGAGATAAGCTGAGAAATTTTTTACCCTGAAAATGAAGGGGCAAATTTAAGACCATTAATTAAAATGGAGACCACCCATGGTCAGGGTGGAAGCGCTCCTGTTCTGCTGATTAAGGATACCAGTTAAACTCAGACACCAGAGTGAAAAGAGGAGGCGTATTTTACTAGTGGTAACAGTGTAGTACAGAAAACATGCAGTAAGAAAAAGCAGAATAGTGCACTTAAAGCAGCAAACAGGAAAAAAACAAGGTAATGCATCAAATCATTACTACACGAGAGAGAGAATGGAGATTAAGAGAAATACATCACCACTTGCATATATTATCATCGTCCAGTCCCGCAGTGGCTGGGCAGCCCCGCTCACAGCGAGGGTTTGCAGAGCCCGTCCCGGCAAGTGGGAAACTCTACGCGGTGCCTCCACCCAGAGGTGAGGCGTCCAAAGTTGCTGCAAACGGGCCCAGCCTTATATACCAGAGATCGACAGGCCAGAACAGCTGCACCTTTGTTTTGAGCGGAAAATTTCTGGTTTCATCCTCCTGTTGGATTCCACCCAAAGCCTGGCCAGGGCTCGGGGGGGAAACCAAGGGAGTTTCTTACAAGGCCAAATACCTGGGTTCTCAGCCTTGAACAAAGCTAAACAAGGGAAGTTGGATACATTCTCTCATCACTCCTGATTATATTTTGTCTAAGCTGCATCTTTCACTAGCGAGTTTACAGACTTTGTTAACGATTACAGACTAAGTGAGCAGCTTCGGCTTGGGGCCTGTTGTTCAGGGTTCAGTACTTCAAAGCTTTATCACTTTTTGCATCAGCATAAGTGCATGGTTATAACTTAGTACAATACCTACTAGCACAATGGTTTTCAGTTATAAAATGTACAGGATTCATCTATAGGTCAACTCTGGCTTGGGCTGGTTGTCCAAGCCTTAGCACTTCAGCTCCGCAGGTCACCATTTGAACTACACCTTATCCAGTGACGGAGCTTGTGAAAATTCAGGAGAAATGTACCTGCCAAGCTCAGGAAACTGAGACTGAATATGTGTGGAGGGTTGACTGGTGGCAACGGAATCTTGTTATCAGAACATGAGGCCCAGGCATGCTGGGGGCCAGGGGTTTTCTTAGTTACTGACAACCAGAGAGAGCTGTGGTCATTAACAAAATGAGCTGCTTATTGGACTGGAGGTCTGAACCCCTTAGAAAGGCGGATCCAGTATGTATTGAGATCCCAACCATAAACCATTTGACCAAAAGTCTGCAGAAGGATGTCTCCAATTAATGCATGATAGGCATTTGGTTCTGCAGCAGCCTTCCCCGATGCTATTAATTGCTATCCCGGATCAAATGACTCTCCTGACCTGGGGCTTGCCAGACTCTTTGAAATCATACGCAGTACAATTACAAATCATTTGCAGCATGCATTAGCTCTACGAGGGGAGAGACGGGCAGGGGGAGGACTCATGACCTGGGGAGAGAATGCTCAGGACAATAAATTACAGCCAGAGAATGGGCCTTACTGGGGGAATGAGTAAACCTAAGCCCTCGGTACGCAGAGTGGAACAGCAGGAGAAGCCGTGTCCTTCCCCTCCACAAGTGTTAAGAGCAAAGAGAAACCTCTTGTGGACTGAGGGAATTGGACAGGGGATTCCCCAAGAGTTAATGGATGGTATGTCTGCCACAGTTTTTGAAAAGCTCATGCGAGACTGGAAAGACAAAAGGAAGCTGCCCCCCTGTAAGAGTCGGTCAGAAGATCAGCGTTGTCTCACCATTGTCACCAGTGACATGGACAGTGAGGTACCTGACAACGGCCTGCTTGGAACACAGTTGCCGATCCCTGGAGTGGAATGTGGTGCCAAGGCTCCTGAATGCAGAACTGTGCGGCACAGCAAGTGCTGTGCTGTTCTCCTGAGGGGTTCTCCTGTCCCGTGGGGTGCAGGCAGTGCTGGGATGTTCTTCGGTGCCTGAGCCGTGCAGTACAAAGAGTGCTGGGATATTGTTTGGTACCTGGGCCTAGCCAGAGCTGTTAGCGGTAATCGTGTAGACACTGTCAGAAAAGATGGATCACAGCTGTTGCCATAACATCGATGAAGAAATCATGAACCTTAGACGAACTTTGCTTCATTCTCATACTAAAACACACCTCCTGGTGGAAGGCTGCCTGCCTCCAAGACTGACCACACCTCAGACACTCCCCTCTGTGCATGGTGATGGCCTTGCTCGAGAAGGGCAGAGATATGACAACTGAATTCTGAGAAGGGTGGAAACCCCTGAGGCAGAGATGGAGCAAGGTGTGTTTCTAAGCATAAAAAGATGACAACGAAGATCGGAAGCTTCCCCACCAAGGACCACGATGATCGATGACGCAGCATCAGCTGCACCCGGGACCGTTAGGACATCGTGAGATCAGCGGTGGTAGATATAACCTCTTTCCCTCCTCTCTGTAAACTTTACTTTTCTCCTTTCTTTCACCCGTATCTAACTATCGCGTGCCGCTTCACGGGCAACACAATCAAGTTTCACTGTTTGATTCCTGCTGACCCCTTTGGTGTTGGTCGCCTTAATTTTGCACTTTTGAGATAGTAGCAAACAAACCATCACGAGTCCACCAAGTGGACCGTGACACCCCCCGCAACTGAGCAGACCTTTCAGGCGAAGGGAGGGGCAGAACTGAAGACTAACAAGATGGTGGTAATTGCTTCTCAAACATCGACTGCCCCTGAAGAGGACTTGATAGATTTTGTGGGGGGAAACTAGATGTGCCATGCCCAGTAAGTGAGCCAGGGGATGGTGCATGGGTCCACTTAAGTAGGCTCACAGAAAATAGGAAGGGAGACTTGTTGATTACCTCTCCCCTCAGCCCCCTTAAAAAGCCAATTACACTCCTAGGAGATACAGGTGCTCAGACCTCAGCGCTCCAAGCTGATGTTGCCAAGCACCATGGCATAATTGCGGACAAAAAGCAGATCTGGGTTACAGATGTTTTCGGGGACTCTAAGCCACAGCCGACTGCTCGGGTGAAATGCTGGTTACCTGGGAATGAAACTGTAGCAGAGGCTATTATGATCCTGGGAAATTTCCCCACAAATATCCTGGGACTTGACCTATTGAAGGACAAGCTTAGGTGGATTCAAAAGGAAGGGAATGGAAATTTGGGTCCCCAACCGCCTCTATAAGGCTTCTACAGCGAGGCCTGCGCTTCTAAAATTGTGAATGTGAAACCTGATTACACCTTACCGTTAGGGGCCAGGGAGGGGATCGCTCCCGTAATAGCAGAGCTGCGAGAACAAGGGATAATTATTCCAATTCCTCAGTGTGGACAGTCCACAAACCTCACAGAAAGTGGCGACTGACAATTGCCTCTCAGCAACTAAATGCCAATACAAGTCCTCTAACAGCTGCAGTACCTGACATAGCTGAACTGATTGCAACCATACAGGAACAAGCGCACCAGATCTTAGCAGCTACTGATGTAAAAGAGATGTTCTTTATGGTCCCCATTCAGGAGGCAGACAGAGAGTGCTCTGCCTTTACATGGGAGGGCGCATGCAATTTACTTTTACACATCTCCCCCGGGGATACTGCCATTCACCAACCAGCGCTCATTATGCACCTGTGCAGGAGCTTGCTCAAATCCCTCCTAGGGAAGGGGTCAGGATATATCAATATATTGACGATGTTCCGATTGGTGGCTCTAATGCTGCTGCAGGGAGACAGACCCAGTCAGGAAACCACCCTGCCCACCTACTGAACAGCCAGGTGGATTATATTGGTCCTTTCTGGTTCTCCAAGGGAAAACACCCTGCATTGGTGGGGGTGGAAACAGTGTTGGGCCTAACCCAGGCAGAAGCTGTATCTTGAGCAAGTGCAGAAAATACAGTGAAGGGGTTAAAACACTGGATTAGCTGCTTGCCTAAACACAAATTGATCCAATCAGACAACGGTAGTTACTTTACTGCCAGGGTGGTTCAGGAGTGGGCTTGTCATTAAGGAATCCAGTGGATTTTCCGTATTCCATACTATCCCCACATAATTGTGGAACGCACCAATGGACTTCTAAAGCCCTAAAACCCCATGAACTGGGACAGCCACAACGGGTGCCAGACGCAGTAATGAAGATAAACAGCTGGTGGGGAATTAATGGGTGCCCACAACCTACCACATTCTGTCCCAAGCCTCTGTCCGTACTCACTGGGAAAACTGTGACTAAAGACCCTGCAAACCCACTCCATTCCCCTGGACAACCAGTTCTAGCAGACTTGTCCATCGTGGGGCAAGTACCCCTAACCCTAAAAACTCCCATCAGTATTTGTTCGTGGGTGGCTACTGATGCCCATGGGAAAGAATTCCATATCAATACCAGGTGGATTGTTCCTTCTTTCTAACCATTATTGGTTTGTTATGTATATATTTGTTTTACAGGGCACTGATCCTGGACAACAGGAGACCCATGTTACTTTTAGCACTTTGAATGGTTATAGGCGTTATCGACTAGTTATTATTTGTGATCTGCTTACATTATTATATAATTTGTGGAATCATACCTGCTGAGTGTGGAATAAATCGTTGTCAATCAATTACAATCAACAATCCAGGAAATTTTACAGGTACACTTAATGAGTCCACTTACGGGAAGGCTAACCTGGAGTTGTGCCTGAAGTTACCTTATTGGGAACCACCTCCAAAATTAAGGAAGCCTGTGAGTCACCTGTGACTGCACACTGGTGCTTGCAAATACCAAACAGATTACAGTGCTAGCTCGTATAACTGGATGTGGTCCTGACAACACCACATCCACCAGCAGCACGACGAAGTAATCAAAGACTAACTGGAGGGGTCTGATCCCACAAATTAAGCACTAACGAATTGTACCTGAATATTAAACTGCATTCCCATTTAAATCCTTTTAGAGCTGTTAATGTGATTGTGTAACCTCAAATAGTTTTAGAAAATTTAACTTAGCGATTCTATGTACTAACAAGGTATGCCTCTAGGGAATTAAAGGTGCGGACCCAACAAACATCTAAGATGATGTTGCAGAATCTGGCCAGTATTGCTGAAGGAACACGGACTGTGCCGTGTGCTGAGTCTGACTGAGGGAGAGAATGCTGCACCCCCATCCACAATGCCACCACCTCTGTAGAGGAGACCCGTGCCACGATGAAGAAGATCGTCAACAGGAACAGAGAACTTTTTCAACCAATGGACTGGTTTGATGGATGGAAGCCTGGGTCATGGGTCATATCACTGGGACCCTCAGGACTCACAGGGTGGGGAAGACGGCTTGTAAATATTAGTATTGTGATATTATGCAAATTTTTACTTTTAATAGTATGCCTTCCAGCAGTTTAGATATATGCTCTCTCACCTTCTGTCTTCTTTTTCCCTATACCTTTTGAAATCACAATGGTCAAAGAAGAACTTGAAGTGTTTGAGACACGCAGTGGGATTTGAGAGATGAGAAACCAGACCGTGAGAAACGAAGAAAAACAGCCTGAGAAAGCAAAAATTGAGGCTGATCAAAGAAATGCCTCAAACACTCACAAGACAAAACTATGAGTCACAGGTGCATGATGTGGAGGTCGAAGCTGATCAGGCTGCCCGACTAACACAAGGTGCAGCTGGGAGAGGGAGTCCTGTGGGGACATGACGGCTCCGCTCTGGGGCACCTGGACAAATTTCAGGGGCCATCTGTCTGGTGAATGAACTTTGCTTCATTATCCACAAAATGTATATTAAAGTTAACACCCCTCAACATGCTAACGAGGGCTAACATGATCATGAGACTTCTTGTCCGCTCTGTTGGGGATTTACAAATCTGAGTCACATGTCGCCCTCATCTGAGCGGGACATGACACCCTGCTTGAGCAGGGGGGTTGGACCAGATGACACCCAGAGGTTCCTTCCAACCTCAACTGTTCTGTGATTCTCTCATTCTGGGAGAGCAGCTGATGCAGAGCAGCTGAGGGTTCCCAGCATCTGAAGAGATGTAAGGTTGTCTACTATCCTCGCTGTCTTTCCAGCTTTAGCGCTAATTAATCACAACTTCATCACGTGATCAGTAATGAACCCACAGTCTGTCCTACCAGCACCTACAAGCACCTCCATCCCATGCCTAAAGTCCACACCCTTGTCCACGGTACACAGGGACAGACAGGGAGCAGGGAAAGGGCTTTAGTGTGGTGAACATGCTCAAGCTGGACACATTTCTATCATCAGTTGTATTTGCTGTTCTCACCAAGCCCAGATCAGTCTTCCCTCAGACACACGGAGGCCTCGGAAACAGGACTTGGAGAAGATGACTCGCTGCAGTCCAACACCTGTGTGCACAGTGTATATGTCTCTCTTCGGGCACCTTGAGTCTTCTCAACTAACTCTGAATGACTAAAGGTCTAGATTTGTGTGTATGAGTGTGCACATGTTTGTGTGTCTGTGTGTATTGTCTAATCCAACTGTTTAGTCTACCTTGAGTGTCCTTTATTGGACTCCTCCAGCATGTGAGGTGAGTCCTCTGCTCGTGCTGATGTATCTTGCTCTGGAAATGCTTGGGCCTCTCATCCTGTCACACAAAAGATGCTTTCACTGGGGTATGTACCTGGCATCAAGCAGAAAATGATTCCAGAAGCCAAAACACAGCCCATAGCATTAGGTGGGATGTTTTGCATTCAGGATGAGCTTGTCAGATAATAACCACCTCTACAAGGGATGCCTCTGTCAGCCTGGGGCAGTAAAGGTCCAGCATAAAAGCCAGCACAGCTCCTCGCTCTCTCATCCACTTCTCTTGCCTCCTTCTCCTTGAGAAGCAGGTGAGTCTGAGGTCCCTTCTCCCTCTCTGCTTTCTCACAAAGGAGGTCTCACTTCAGTGAACCTGCCAGCTGAGACCGGCTTTGTTCCATACCAGATCTTGGGGCTGCTTGTCATGGGAGAGGGGAGTGGGGAGAGGTTCAGCTTGGAGGGATTCTGGAATGGGACTGAGGAGGCTTCTGTACTCATGGGTAGACAGTAGCCACACAGGAGCTGCTGGCTCTTTTTGGTCCATGGAAGGACGAGTCCAAGAAACCCTCATACATCTCTGCACAGACTCCACATTCAGGCGCTGAATGTTCTTTTTCTCCCTCATCGTGAAGTGACAAGCCGCTCCTCATACAGCACTGTACTTTTCTTCCTCCCTGACCAGTCTCCCAGGTGCAACTTCAGTCCCAAGACATGTCTTGCTGTGACCAGTGCCAGCCCTGTGAGCCCTGCTGCCGGCCCTGCGGCCCGACCCCGCTGGCCAACAGCTGCAATGAGCCCTGTGTCAGGCAGTGCCAGGACTCCACCGTGGCCATCCAGCCCTCCCCCGTGGTGGTGACCCTGCCCGGCCCCATCCTCAGCTCCTTCCCACAGAACACCGTTGTGGGCTCCTCCACCTCCGCTGCCGTTGGCAGCATCCTCAGCTGTGACGGAGTGCCCATCAACTCTGGGGGCTTTGACCTCTCCTGCATTACCAGCCGCTACTGTGGCAGAAGGTGCCCCCGCTGCTAAAGCCACTGGTGACAGCCCGCACAAGGACCCCAGGAACCCAGAAGCTCGTGCTGGACTGAGGACAGAGCTCCTGGCCAGTGATTTCAGGGAGGCTGAGCATCCTTCCAAGGGAGGGCAGCTGTGCCTCTCTGGTAACATGGCCAAAGTCTAACTCCCCTGCCTTCTCTTCCCTCTCATCTCTTTCTTCTATACTGTTCTTCTGGCCTGTAAGACCCCCAAAGTCAATCTGGGGAATCTGGAGGCTCCTCTCCCTCTGTGCTGATGGATCCCTTCTGGGATCTCCACCATGGCCAATGGGCACAGACATGTGGCAGCTGCTGGTGCTCTCCCTGCTCTGGCCACCTCTTCTCCAAGTGAACTCATTTCCCTCTCTCAGAGTCATTAAAGCTTTCTGCATCCCAGCCTATGTCTCCATATCATGCTTTTATTGCTGGACATTGTATCGAGTTGTTGAGGAAGAAAGACATTGTCTTCAATGCTGTGGGATTGTGTCAGGGACCAAGAAGATGTATACTCATGTCCAGATGAAGGGGAGGATGGGACACATGGCAGTGGGGACCTCTCAGGCACTGTCTCTTGGAGCTGAAGAAGACATCCCTGGCTCCCCCACAGTCAGTGGTGATCAGGCTCTGCCTTCTGGCATCTCCGCTCAGACACAGGCCCTTGGCCTCAGAGCATGTCCTGCAGAAAGGAAACCTGACCACTGCTATCCCCTAGAGAGGAGCCCAATGCTGCTGGAGGCTCTCAGAGGTCAGTAGCTTTGTGAAGAAGGGAGTTTTTCTTGCATAACTACTAGGAAAGAATATCAGTCAAAAGATATCTGCAAAGGATGCGGGAGTGGGGAAGATGTGAGAAAAATCCTTTAAAAGAGCCCCAGAATTTCTGCTCATCATCTTCCCACCCGTACCCAGAAAGAGGGGGTCTGTCCGGCACCCAAGGGCAAGGATAGCAATGACAGGTCACCTCTACACCCTCCATCCGCCAAAGGGATCACTGCACAGACCAGCAGTTACACAGTTCAAAGTGTTAAGCTGACCCTAAGGCTGATGTTGAAATCAGCCTGTCCAGCCCTCACACCAGAGCCCTCCTGTCACTCACACACCCCCGGCTCCCACCAGACAGGGCACCCCAAGGACAGCAGCCAGTGCCCAAGCCCCCATGGTCCATCTATGGTGCCTGAGTTTTCCCCAGGCATGAGACAGCCATCCCCAAGGTCTTCTCCTGGCAGGCCCATGAGGTCGGGCATGAGAAGGGCTCCAAGGACCAGCAGAGTGCACTGGGCAGAGCAGGTCCTCTGGATCCCAGCACATGGTGACGCAGCAACAGGAGAGTCCACAAGGTGGATCAGACTATTGTCTAAAATTGTAATAATTATGCAATTCCAAGAAGGAGCGTTGCACCATGATATGTTATTTGTTTTCCATCTTACTTTGAACTCTGACCTCTGAGGGACACATCCCTGAGCAGGTACTCTAAGAGACAGGCCTGGAGGAAAACCTGAAGCACCAATGTGCAGCAGGGAATAACAGAAAGCAAAGAGCAGCAGCAAGGAACCATTGACCAAACAGCCACAACCTCCTGCATTGCCTGACCCCACAGCAGAGGTAATGGGCAGAAGAATCATGTGACCTGCGGTGAAAACAAGAGGACCTGAGACTCTGTCACCACATTTGCCTTCTTCTCAAACCACTGACACTGTCCCCTCCTGGAAGAAGATTTTGACCTGCAGATCCCTGGGTGCCCAGGGGAAGCAGAGGTGCCAGGGGAGAGCTGAGGGCCCCTTCCCCCAAGCTCAGCCTTGCACACACACAGCCCCTCCCTCCCCTGGGTTCTTGCCCAGCCAAGGAACCTCCCTGCACCAGGGTGTCTTGCAGAGCACAGAGGTACAAGGCGCTGTCAGAGACCTCGACTTCCTCCAGCTGCAGGACGCTGTATTTCCCTGTGGTGTTCAGCAACGTGGTGAGACGGCCGCTCTGCCTGGGGCCAGCTGCTGCCTGATACGAGAGCAGCTGGGGAGCTTGGCCTTTCCTCTGCTGGTACCAGAGCAAGGCATCAAAGCCAGAGACCTGGTATGTGCAGTTGGTCTGGAAGGTGTCTCTGTGCTTCACTGTGACTTGTCCTTCTTGCTGGGTGACTGTGGTCTGCCCCTTGGTACCTGGAAGAAAGGGAAGGTCAGTGTCTCTGCAGGGAGGTGCTCTGGGGAGCAAACCAGAACTGGATGTAAAACCCTCCAGAAGAAGGCTCCCTCTTCTTCGACCAGCATGGACCATGAGAAGAGTTGGGCTGTGTCCCTGCTCCTCTTCCCTTCTCTTTGTCCTGCTGCACAGAGTAGCAGGGAACAGCCTGTTTTTGTTGATCTTTGTGTGCTGGACCAGCACCCCTCCAACAGCTTGAGAGGCGTGGGGAGCTCTTGCAAAATATTCATGCTGCTTCCCCATCCCTGTCGTCTTGGAGGGCTCCTAGCTCCCTGTCTACATACAAAGCTGAGCCCAGTGTTGGAAAGAGAGGGCCCTGGTTGTGTTGACCATCATCAGGAGACTGGAGGTCATGGCAGGTGTGTGCCAGCCAGGAGGCAGAATGGGACACCCCACTGATGTCAGTGGCTTGAGGACTCATAACTCCATGTAACAGCATTGAAAGGGTAAAATTTTGGAGTGCAGAGAGAGCTGAGATTGACAGCAAGTAGAGGCATGAAAGTTTAATTGAAATGGAGAGAAAAACAGATGAAAGGGTCTGATATTTCTCTTCTCACTATTCTCTTCTCGATACCAACAGTAAGAGCATCTGGAGACAATATTTCCTGTTATGCAAGAGTAGTTTCCCACATCATCCTGTTAAGACTTCTGAGGGTTTCCACAGTAGAAGAATTTTTTTCTAGAAAGCCCGGACTTACCCAGCAGTTGCCCCAGGAAGGCCGTGAGGATGAGATATCCGAGGTGCATGTTGAGACCAACGGGCCTTTTCGCGAGTGAGAGAGTCAGAAAAGCACCTCCCAGCCCCGAGATAACAGAGCTGCCGGAAACGGCTCTGTTGGGGGAGCAAAGGAAGAAGTGGGGAGGGAAACGATCTGTCCTTCCTGTGCCTGAAATGCTCCTTCTGGGTTTCTCCCTCCTCCAGCAGCAACACCTGTGGCTCCCTCAGCCAAGGGCCTTCTCAGCATCTCCACAGTGAGGGGCCCTGGGGGATCTGGCTGTGCCAGTGGTGGGAAGAGGGAATCCATTTCCCTGCAAGCAGTGGCCCATAGTAACCACTAGAGAATATTTCATGGGGAAGTTAGGCACCTGCATTTTCAAATTCCTAGTAGGCATTTGCCCTGTTCCAGAATGTGTCCACAGCCCTTTGTATTATCGCTGTGCTCAAAGAACAGTTTGACTCCATCTGGCCCTGCATCTTCCAGTCAGGTGTTAGAAGCATCAGAAAGTTCTTCTCTTTGGAAGGCTGAAGAAGGCCAGTTCTCTCAGCATCCCCTCACGACTCGTGTTACAGAAACACAGAATTGGTACATTTGGAAGGGACCTCTGGAGCTCAGAGGGTCTACACACCACCACAGGAAGAGGCACCTAGAGCTGGTTGCAAAGGACCATGTCCAGAGGGATTTGGAAGACCTCCAAGGATGGAGACTGCTCCACCTCTCTGGGCATCCTGTGCCAGTGCTCCCTCACCATCACAGTGAAAAAGGGTTCCCTGGTGTTCCTGTTTGAGTGACCTCTGGGGAAGTTCCTCGGGGGAGTGAGTTCCTCAAGATGCTGAAAGGCCCCTGTCCGCAGAGAAAACCGGGTCACTTGAGTCATGGCTCTGGGGGGAAACCCCAAGGTGAGCTCAGTCTTTGAAGTGTGTCCCTGCAGCACCTGCAGCAGCACTAAGCCATGGCATTCACTTTCCAGGACACCCGTGATGGGGCAAACATGAAGGAAAAGGGAAAGTTTGGCCAAATGAGCCATCAGTCTCAGAGGTAAGGTGGTGTAAATAAGCACTTGGGTCATGTGAAATGTCATTCTGGAATGAATTACTTTGCACCCCCATATTACAAATTATTTATTTTTTGCTTCCCCAGATGTCCTGCATTTCCTGCAAGACCCCGAACCCTCTCTCACAGCTCTTTGGGAACATCCCAGCATGAGGACAGACCTGGATTCCACCTCCAGGTGGGATCCAAATCTCATCATTCTTAGCCCATCCAGGTGGAAAGTGGACTTCTCCTATCTCTTCCAGTACCTCACAGAGACACTTGTCTACAGGTCCCTCACGCTCTTTGCCTCCTCCTCTTTCCCTCCGGCCCATCTCTCCGTTAGACATTTCAGCCACCCACTGTCTTCCACAAAGCCTGAAATTTCGCCTCCGGCGGCCTCACTGCCAACAGCCGCTGCCATGGCCTACTGAGCTGACCCCACTCCAGTAATTAGGACATGTTGGCCGGCCACCATGGCTGCTTTGTTCAGCTCCCCCCACAGCTTCCCCACTGCAGGACAAGCTATTTGCTTACCAGGACAGACTGACTTAAACAAGAGACGTGTGTACAGAGGGACCCACTAGATCCCAGAAATGCACATCCCAATACTGCAGCCACCAGCAGTTTTCTGTTGGGCAGAGAACTCACAGGGACGCAGGGACTCCCCCAGCCTACTGCTGCTGAGTGCCCTCAGCTGGAGGAGAGGCCCAAAAAGCAGGGGGAGAACTCAAGGGGTTGAACAGAGAAAAGATTCAGTCCAGTGCCTGGCTGAAGGCTCTTTGTCACAAGTTGATGCTTTCACTGATCCCCAGATCCAGGGCTAGGAGAACATTTGCCTTCCTTGGGTTTCTTTTGGCAAGGAGGTAACTCCACAGGAGCTGTCATGTCTCCTACCAAGAGTCCCCTTCTCCAAGAGGGGTCACTGGTGGACATTGAGGGAAGAGCAAGATTTGGACAAGCAGCTGGGATACTTCTCCTGAATAATCGCTGCTATGTCCAGCCCCTTTCAGCAGCTCAGGATTGTTCCTGAATCTGCTGTGGCAATGCACCCTCGTGGCAAGGAAGGCCAAGAGCAGCCTGGGCTGCAGTAGGAAGAGCATCACCAGCAGGACAAGGGGCCTGATCCTTCCTCTCTACTCAGCGCTGCTGCGGCCACCTCTGGAGTGCTGGGTCCAGTTCTGGGCTCCATGATGAACTTCTGCCATCCTGTGCTCAGCCAGAGAGAGGGGCCTGCACCCACCTCTCTCCGGGTTGGAGACAGGCCCCTTTGCAGCCCCTGATGTGCTCCTTGTCCCTCCTCCGTAGTGTCTGAAGGGAGGTAGAACCAGGAACAGCCAAAGGCGCCTGGAAACAAGAGTCTGACTCTCCTTCCCCACAGGGAGTTTCTCTCCCTTCTCCCCAGACCATGGATGAGGCCCTTCAAGGGAAATGTCTTGGGGAACAGCATGTGCTGTAAACAAGCCAGCCAGAGTCAGAGACATGACCCCTCTGTGGCAGAGGGACATCCAGCACAAACCTCTGCTCACAGACATCTTACCCACCTCCTTCCCATTACCACTGATCACCCCATCATCTGGAGGTGACACCTCTGAGAAGAGTGAGAAGAGAGGACCATGTTAGGAACTCGGGGGTGTTTCTGCCTACAGGGAGACTGGATTCCTTACAGGATGCAGTGGAAAAGCATTTGGGGACTGTGCAAGGAGTTGTGCCTGGGTTGTTTAGGGGAAGCAGCAGGGACACAGATCAGGGCAGTTTGTCCTGGAGCAGGCTTGGGAGGAGAGCTGGAAACAGGGACAAGAGGGGCTGATCCCCTGTGACCATGGGGCTGATCCATGTGCTGGCATGGCCATGCCTGTTGCTCTGCCTTGTTTGTCCCCCTGGCAGTAGTTCCCTGCAAACAGAGTTACAAAGACCAGCTGAGACAGGCACCACGGCTGATCCTTCACTCTGTGCCTCAGAAAACTCTGACCATGGGCTCTGAAGGGCTGTGTTGGCTACTTGAGCCACACAGGGCTCCGAGGCAAAGAGCTGGAACCTGCAGGCTCTTCCCAGTGAAGAACTGCAGCCCATGGGAAGGATCCACGTTGGAGAAGGTCATGGAGGACTCTCTGCCATGGGAGGGACCCCACGCTGGAGCAGGGGAAGAGTGTGAGGAGGAAGGAGCGGCAGAGATATGTGTGATGAACTGGTCACAACCCCCATTCCCCATCCGCCTGTGCTGCTTAGGGGGATGAGGCACAGAATTCAGGAGTGAAGCTGAGCCTGAGAAGGGGTGAAGGGGGACGGTGCTTTGGCCTTGTTTTTCATTTCTCATTATCCTACTCTGATGTAATTGGCAATAAATTAAACTGACTTCCCCAAAGTGAGTGGCTTTTGCCTGTGCTTGTAATAGCTGAGTGATCTTCCCTTCCTTATCTCAACTCACGAGGCTTTGGTAATATTTTCTTTCCCCTGTCCAGCTGAGGAGGGGAAGTGATAGAGCAGCTCGGTGGGGCACCTGGCACCCACCCAAGGTTAACTCACCCCAGGAGCCCAGACCAGGCTTTTACAGTGTCTCCGGGGCCTCAGCTCAGAATGTTCTGAATCGTGTCAAACAGGCTCATGGTCTCAACACTGAGACACTGTGGGGAGCGCTTGAAGGTGCCCGTGACCTCGACATCCCCTTCTGCTCTTGCTGTGGAGCTTGAACTCCTGACTCCGTGGGATGACTCTGTAACGTGAGCAGAAACATTCTGAAAGGTCCCCGGCGGCCTGTAGCTGGAGGATGCAGTTTTTCATTGTATATGGGAGCTTTTACAAAGTAACAAAAAGTGCAACCCCTTGTGGCTGTTCTTTCCTAAAGAGAGATTTGCATTAGCAACTCAGCCCTGGAGTGCCGGTGGGGACGGGGCAGATGGAATCTCCTGCTCGGGGTTCCCTGGGCTGTCCTCGGGGGGAAAGCCCGGAGCCCGAGGAGGGGCCCTGGATGTTCCGTGTGAGCCGAGGGCTGCCCGGCTGCCCGTGGGCAGGAGGAGCTCTGCTGCACCGGGAACCTCCTGGGTGCACTGGTTTCTTCCCCGCCCCGTGGCTAACTGCCTCCGTGGGACGTGCCGGGAGGCTGTTGGCGGTACGAACAGCCTCGGGGGGAGCCCTTGGGGCACGTGGCCGGGAAGGGCAAAAGCTCCGGGACTCTGTCCCCCGGGCGAGGCGTTTGTGAGCCGGAGCTGGGCGGCCCTTAGAGCCCGGCCCGAGGACGCCCCGTCGGGCAGCACAGCCTGAGCCCGTGGGGAGGCAGCAAGAGAGCCTGGGGGAAAGGCCGCCCTGCCCTGCCTGCCTCGGCCAGCCCGGCTCCCTCTCCCCGGGCAGCGCTGCCCGAGCGCGGCTCTTCGGTGCCCTCAGGAGCACAGACCCGCCGCGGCCGTCAATGAGAAGAGGTGCTGAGGCCAGGCCTTGGCTCCGGGGGGGGCCGGTGGTGCCGGTGGCGGTGGCGGGGCCGGGCGGGCGGGGGAAGCGGCCCGGGGCCCGGGGCCGGGCGGGGCCGGGCGGGGCGAGGCGGCCCCGGCGGGCGGAGCGGCAGCGCCCCCTGGCGGGCCCGCCCGGGGCTGTCCCCCCGCCCCCGCCGGCCCCGCCCGGCCCCGCCCGCGGCGGTTCGTGCCCGGCCGCAGCCCCGGCTCCTCTCCCCGTGTCTCCCAGCGCGCAGTAATACACCGCCGCGTCCCCGCGCCGGGGCCGGGCGAGCCACAGGGCGCTGGACCGGCGGTCTGCCGCCACCGACAGCCGCCCCGGCGGGGCCTGCAGCTCCTTGGAGCCTTTGTGACCGCTCACGAGGAATGCGGGGGCTCGGCCCGGGAGCTGACGGTACCAGTAGATGAGTTCCGTGGTCTGGATGTTGGGGTGGGAGCAGTTGATGGCGACGCCGGTGCCCTCGCTGGTCTCTGCCGACGGCTCCTGCTGCACCTGGGCTCTGCCCGCAGCCACTGCCGAGGAGAAAAGAAGAATCACTTTGCTTCAGCTGAACGTGTCGTGCAGCGGGAGAGGGGAGAAGGGGACACTTCACAGATGGTGGGGGTGTGATCTGAGAACACAGGATGGAGAGACAGTTTCTCGGAGAGTGGTGGTTTGGGGACAGGAATGTATGAGGGAGGTTTGGAAGGACAGTCCGAGTGAGGAGGAGGAGAAGGGGCTGAGGAACAGAGATTGGCTGGGAGAGAAGGAGAGATGCATGCATGGATGGATGGATGGATCGATGCAGAAGTGGAGTAACACAGGAGAGAGGCAAAGTGAGCAGAAATGACCTCGTTGGGGGCAGAAGAGTGGGCAGAGAAGGGAATAAGGTTCAGGAGGAGCCGGAGGGCCAGAGGCGAGCCCCGCTCCCTCACCCGACCCAGCCCCTGTCCCAGCCCCGCGCACCCAGGAGCACCGCGGCCAGCCCCGCCAGCCCTGCGCCCCGGCCCCGCCGCATCCCGCCGCTCCGCCGCCCGCGCCTCGCTGCCCCCCGCCAGCCCCGGCTCTCTGCTCCGGCCGCGGCGCCTCCTCTCCGCCGCCTCCGCTCCTCTCCGCCGCCGCCAGCTCCGCCCCGGGGCTGAGCCCTGCGCCGGCGCCGCTCGGGCTCTCGCCCGGGCTCCGAGCGCTCCGCGGCTCTGCACCGGCACCGCTTTGGCTCCCGGGAATCCCACTCTCTCCCTCCTCCACCAAGGGCTCCCCGGCAAGAAGAAGCCTGCCCAGCGCCAGCTGCAGCCTGGGGCAGCACCAGGGCCTTGGCCCAGCACATGGAGCCGCTTCCCAGAGCTGGCCCCGAGCTCAGCGCCTGCAAACAGCAGCCACTCACCTCCTGCCCGGGGCAGGGAGGAGGCTGAGAGCCTCCCTTCAGCTGCCCCTCTGCAGGCCGAGCACAATGCCTCCGAGCTGCTCTGGAGCACAGGGGATGGCAGGCCCAGGGTGACATGGGCGTGCAGGGTTCAGGGAGGGCAGGGGACAGGGGGAAGCAGAGGCCCCGTGGACCTGAGCAGGGACCTGCAGAGCTTGTCTGGATCAACCCCGCCTGGAACAGTTCCCGTTAGTTCAGGCCGCTCCGGGGTGGAGACTGCAGAACCTACAAATGTCCCTGTTCCAGAAGCCTTGATATGTTTTACAGCTCCTCCACATTCTACTCCATCTTCTCTCTTTCCTTTGAATTCTTATTTTCTGGATCTGCTGGGAACAATTTGTCTGACAGAGATCAGTGTCTGCCTGTTGCCTGTGGTTGGGTGTCACCCACGAACTTGCAGGAAATTCTGACCTTCCCACTACTTGCAATGTTTCTGAAAGACTGTAGTATTGATCGTCCTGATGATCCCTGAGAAAGCCCATCAGTAATTGTCTGCCAGCTGGGATTTGCACCACTCATCACAACTCTTTGACCCTGGCAGTGCAGACAATATTCCACCCACGTTATCATTCTCTCACTGAACACATTTCTCAAAAATTTCATCTTAAATTAACTGTGAGAGAGGCATTCATGTTTTGGTAAACTCTAGGTACACACCTCCCTTATGCATCCACACAAACCCATCAGCTTACAAGTAAGCACAAGGAAAGTACATACATGGGGACAAAAGGCACCATGGACACTGCTGAGGATCCCTGGGGACTGGGCAGTGTCAGGCAGGGTGGGGTCAAACCCCAGCAGCACAACACCTACACCTGGGGAGGCAACAACAAGTGACCACGGAGGTGAGCTGAGGAGGGAGGCAGGCAAACATATGGACACGGTATAACTTCATGGGTGGGATCCCACGGCATCCGTCTGAGGAGGGCTGGAATTTCATTCTAATAACACTTCAAACAGCCCCACCCGAGCGACCCAGGCTGACATCACTTGCCTGCTCTGGAAACATCCAACACTTGAGCTGAGTCTTCTGCCAGCACTGCTGCATTCCTGCCCTAGAAATCCTGGGGCCTTTCATCCCAGCGCTCAGAACAAGCCCTCACTGGGCAATGGGCATGGCACAGACCTGGCAATGAAAAGGAGCAGTGCAGGAAAGGAAAGCACAGCCCATATCATTAGCTGCGATGGTTTGCATTCAAGATGAGCTTGTCAGAAAATGGTTACCTCTGCAAAGGGTGCCTCTGGTCCTGCGGCAGTGAAGGGCAGGTATAAAAGGCAGCCCAAGTCCCTGCTCTCTCATGCCCTTCTCTTGGCTCCTTCTGCTTGGGAACCAGGTGAGTCTGAAGCCCCTTCTCCTCCTCTTCCATAGGGAGATCTGCACTTGGGAGACCTCCCAGCTGATATTGCTCTGTCCTGTCCTGGGGTCTGGATCTTCTTGTCATGACAAAGAGATGTGGGAAGAAGGTTTGTTGAGAGAGAGGCTGCAGTGCTGAAGGGATTTTGGTTTCCTAGTTAGGAGAGAGCCTCCCTGGGACAGGCTGCTCTTCATAGGACAATGACGACTGTGTGGCTCCTGGCAGAGCTTCCATCTCCCACACAGCAGTGGCCTTGGCTCCTTGGTGACAGGGTAACCAGGCAGGTCCTCACCCACCCTTGTGCTCTGCTTCCTCCCTGCTTCTACCCAGGTGCACCTCCACCCTCAGAGACATGTCCTGCTACCACCAGTGCCTGCCATGCCGGCCCTGCGGCCCGACCCCGCTGGCCAACAGCTGCAATGAGCCCTGTGTCAGGCAGTGCCAGGACTCCACCGTGGCCATCCAGCCCTCCGCCGTGGTGGTGACCCTGCCCGGCCCCATCCTCAGCTCCTTCCCACAGAACACCGTTGTGGGCTCCTCCACCTCCGCTGCCGTTGGCCGCATCCTCAGCTGTGACGGAGTGCCCATCAACTCTGGGGGCTTTGACCTCTCCTGCATTACCAGCCGCTACTCTGGCAGAAGGTGCCCCCCCTGCTAAAGGGGCTGGCAAAGCCCCATAGACACACCTTGAGGAACTCAGAACATGGTCCTTGGCAGAGGATCAACATTTGGATCTTGTTTTCAGGATAGTTGAATGGTTTTGCCTTTCTTTCCATTTTCTTTGTTTGCTGCCTCTCCCCTCACACACCCCAGCACCAGCTGGGTAAGGTCCATCTATCTCCTCTCCCTCCCTGGGACAGGCAGACAGACATCACGCAGGAACTTCTCTATGGCCAAGGACTGCAGGGTCTCAGCTGCCCCTGGGGCTTTCTGTGCTGCTGACCTCCACTTGGAGGGACTTTGTTTCCTTCTTTTGACCCATTAAAGTTCTGCTGCATTCAGGCCTGGCCTCCATGTGGTCCTTCCCTCTGTGGACACTGCCCAAGCTGCCAAAGGAGAAGGGTGTTGCTCTGGGTGGAAGGGGGTGAGGGCACAGGGAGACCTTGCCTTGTTGTGTCTCTGTGCACAAACGCCCAGAAAGGCAGGAGGCTCTGAGGGGTCAGCAGCCCCATCAGCTCCTCAGCAAGAGCCTTCCTCTTGCTATGGCTGGAGCCGCGCTGGCTTGTGCAGGGGCTTGGCTTTGGGCTCTGAAAGGTGATTTGCTTTGCACAATGGCAAGAGTGGTAAAGGAGGGAACAGCCCTTGGGATGGCCCAGAGCTGCTACTCCACCTTCCTCTGCCCTCCACCACTCAGTCTAGGCCCACGGCCAGCACACCTGCACGGGACTAGCAGGGAAAAGTCGCCCATGCTGCTGAATGTCTTGAGGCTGGACATGGGAGCTACACCTGTGGGAGCTGCGGGTAGTCAGCACAGAAATGGGGACAGTAAACAGAGTATTTCTGAGGGGATCTAATTGCTCTGAGACAGAGTGTGCAGGAGAACATGAAGATCGGTGAGGACAAGGGTGCTGGGTGCACTTCCCAAGAGAGCTGTGGGTAGGTGCAGAGCTCTTGTCTGCTTCATTGGTCCTCCCAGAGTGTTTGTGCTCAGGAATTGCTGCCGATCTAGGGACAGTTGATGTAATTTTATGTACATGTTATTCCTTCCGATCAGTGGAAATGTGTCTCAGCAGCCACTACTCTCTCATATGCTGTTTCCTATATGAACCTCCAGATGCGTTGACAGAAGTGTCCAAGTGGAAGAATGGAAACCCCACACCCCTGTCCTTCATCGAGAGGGAATTACAGCTCATGAAGCACAGCTCAGAATAACAGAAGGAAAGAAGCTTTATAATGGCATTTCATTTGCATGTCTGAAATCTTTTTTCCGAGTCATGGTGCTAATATCCATCATTATCATCCCATATCTACCTCCTGTGCTACCACACTAAACCTTGTAATGAGCAGAAGGTATTTCAGGTCCTTGGCAATGATGATCCTGTCTGCAATTGTCCTTGTAGAAGAGGGAGGGAAGGCATTGTTCCTGACAGATGAGTAAGGCCTTTGGCCAAAGCACTGCCAAAGTGCTGCTGCTGACTCCTGGCATGAGCCCTGGTTTTCCAGCCCAACAATAGAGCTCTTGGAAAGGTGGAAAAGAGCTCAGGATCCATGGAATCTTTACATTTCAGCCTAAAGACGTTTGTGCAGAGGTTGTTTTTTACAGAGCAGGAGCTGTTCTTTACACCACACTTATTCCTGTGCTGTACACCTTGATTTACACCCTGTGATGCAAGGATGTGAAAGTTGCTGGTATTTGTTCACTGTCAACGCTGGACAGTTTCTAGTGATAGACAGGTGAAATGATGACGAGATCTGTTTCCATTTGAATTAAACACTCTAAAAGCCTGACTGATGCAAATGGGGTAATCCTTGCATGGATGGGATGCACACAGTGCCCTGTGCCCTGGCAAGGGGTCATCACATTGTACTGTGCTGTGGGAGTGACTGAGAACTGCTGTGGGTTGCCCAGGGAGGTCACTGATCTTCCCTCCTCCAAAAGCACCTGGACACGGTTCTGGGCAACTGGGTGTAGGTGGCCCTGCTTGAGCAGGGGGCTTGGACCAGATGACACCCAGAGGTCCCTTCTGACCTCAACTGTTCTGTGATTCTCTCATTCTGGGAGAGCAGCTGATGTAGAGCAGCTCAGGGTTCCCAGCATCTGCAGGGATTTAAGGTTCCTATACTATTCTCTCCTCCTTTGCAGCTTTTGCACTAATTAATGACATTCTAAGGAATATTTGGAAGAGGCTGAGTGCCTCTCTTACTGGAAACAGACACTCTCATTTCTGGTTCCCCAGCCCCAGTGTCTGCAGTCTGTGGGGAGTCTGGCTTGTCCCAGGGACACCACTCTCTGCTGCTGTGTGAATACACCACTGAGGCACCATTTCCTTTCCACAACAGGGGCCAGTCCCCCACTCTTGCATCTCCCTTCATGAAGTCACTAAGAATAGCTGAGAGCATCTAAGGCTCTAAGAATTTTCTCACTTGTGATGTGGGGATTCTTTGTGGCTGCAGCAATATGGATGTGCTCTAGTTATTACCTATATCCCTGACACACAGACCCTGGACACAGAAAGGCTCAATGCCTGGAAAAGCCATGACAGCTTCGTCTCTGACTTTTCTAGTGAGAAAACACCTGAATAAAGCCCAGTCAAACCCCTGATCTCCCTAAAGCTGATGGCAATGGCCAGGAACTGATTCACTGCCTTAACTCCAGGGCCTGAAGGACTTGCCTAGGACTTGTCTTGGCAAGAGGCTGAGAACTGGCATTGAACTTCCTGGTTGTCAGAGCTGTGTGTGCATGTTCATGCTCACATACATGTTCTTCTGGCTGTGCTCACGTGTCCATTTGCACATACGTGTGCCTGTGTGTGCCTGGGGCAATGCACAGGCAAGCAGGAGTGTCCACAAATATTGGCTGCGTGTCTGTTTGTGCACATCTGTTGATGAGGGCGTATGTGTTTTATCACATGCACGTGCCTTCATGCAGCTGAGCACGGACGGGTGTGACAATGGTCTGCAGAGATGTAAGTGTGTGGGCACAGGGGGGTGTAGGTGTGTGCTTTTATGCGTGCACAGCGCTGTGCATGAACGTGCAAGTGTATCTGCACAGCCATGGGTGCAGGAGGATGCATATATGTCAGCATGTGTGTGGAATATCTGTGTGTACATGTTGGTTTGGGGGGTGGCTGTGCCTGTGCCTGCTCGTGGGCTCCTTTGGAAACCTGTGTGCACACACCTCTTTCTAAGTGCTCAGATATGACACATGTCTCTGTGTGTGCATGCCTGTGTGTGTGCGTACCTCGGTGCGGGTATAGGTGTGCGTGTGTGTGCACACGTGAGCGTATGTCAGCGGTCTTGCTAAAATCCAGGTACAGCTGAGCCAGTGCCCCTCCCCTTCCCCACAGAGCCAGTCACCTCCTCACAGAGAGCAATGAGGTCGCTCAGGCATGATTTGTCCTCAGTTAACTCATGTCAGCTGCTCCCAAATCCCTTCTTTCCTTTCATGAGCTCAGGAACGGCTTCTGAGAACATTTGCTCCATCTCCATTCCAGGGACTGAGTAGAAACTGTCCTGTCAGCTCCTTGAAACGCCTTTAGATGCCTCCCAAGTGATCCCATTGACTTGTGTATCGCCAGGTGAGAGTAAGAGCTCCTTAGACCTTTCTTCTTCTACTGTGGGTGCTGCTTCATTCCCAGAGAGTCTGTGGGAAGGTTCAGGGATGTGGTGGGCCTGAGGAGAAGCCATATCAATAAAATCAGGGTAGAAACAGGCATCAAGTATATCAACGTTCTCCTTGTCATTTTCTCCCCTTCCTCACCGAGCAGTGAGCCCTCATCTACTCAGCCTTCCTTTTGCTGCCAATCGGCTCAGAGATAATTTCTTGTTTCCCTTCACCTCCATTACCAGTTTCCATCCAGCTGTGCTTTGGCTTTTCCTGACTCGCCATTCTGCACCTTGCAGAGACCATCCTTGTGCTCTGAGGAGGCTGTCTTGAAGGTTAACCCCCTCTCCCGGGACCCTCTGTGCTCCAGGGCAGTTTCCCATGGCATCCAGCCAAGCAGGAAAGTCCCTGGTGAGACTAAGCCGTGCTCTTCTCCAGTCAGGGGCGCTCATCCTCCTGTTTGTCCTGTCAGGCCTCTGAGCATCCTGAGCTCCACAGTCTCCTGGACAGTGAGGGCAAGGCTGCCCTTGACCTTTACATCATCCAACAGTTCTTCCTCATTTGTGAGTAGCAGGTCTAAGAGAGTCTCTGCATTGCCTTTTCACGGATTTCCTGCATCAAATATTTGTCTTTCATGCACACTAGACATGTTCTGCTTTGCTTGTGCCCAGCCATTTTCCTCCTGCAGTAGATCCTGAGGTGGTCAAAGTCACCCACGTGTGCCTGGGCTTTGGACTGTGACTATGAGGCTTTCCCCAACTGCCTGACAAAGGTGTCATCTGCCTCCTCCTCTTCTTGAGCAGGAGATGTGTCGCAGCCACCTAAGTACACCACTACCTGCGCCACAGGGGAAGTGTGAGAGCCTCCCCTGGCATGCTGTTCCCCCGTGCATCCCTCTTCTACCCTTGTGACATCCCTGCTCTTCAGTCTGTGGTGACCTCCCCCTCCATACCTACTTTAAACTCCTCCTTCCCAGTTCTGCAGGCATTTGGAAAGACACTCTTGCCTCCCCTTGCCACGCACATTCCACCCCTGACCAGTGTCTTCACTCTTCCACGAAGGTCATCTGTGGACACAAGATAAAACAGCAGAGTGCTGCTGCACCTTCCTCCCGCCATGCATGTGGCCAAATGAGCTCTTCCACATGAGGGAGAGGGAGTCTCTTGTGACTTCTCTGCCATGCTTTGCATCTCATTCCTACTAAATATGCATGTTGCTCTTAGCAAATACAGGTAATTAAGGGGTTATAGGTTAAAAAAAAAAGATCCCTTCAGGAGATATGTCCTTCCAGCCCTGTGGGACCAACTCAGATTCCAGACATATTCCTGTGTAGAGAATCTTTCAAGCCAGACTCACTTACCAGCAGAATTCATAGACTCACAGAATCATAGAAGAGTTTGTGTTGGAAGGGAGCTTGAAAGACCATCTAGTGCAAGCCTCCTGCTATGGGTAGGGACAACTCCCACTAGATCAGGTTGCTCAGAGCCCCATCTAACCTGACCTTGAACACCTCCAGTCACGGGACATTCTCAACTTCTAGGGTCAATCTGTTTCAGTGCATCAAAACACTTATCAGAAAAATTTTTATCCTTATGACCAATCTAAACCTACTTTTTTTCATTATAAAGCCATTGCCCCTTTGTCAGTACAGGCCCTTCGAACACATCTGTCTTTCTATAAGTTCCCAATTAAGAATTGAAAGGCTGCAAGAAGCTCTCCCCAGAGCCGTCTCCTCCCCAGGCTGAACAACCCCACCTCACTCAGCCTTTCCTCACAGGAGAGGTGTTCCATCCCTCTCATCATTTTTGTGGCCTCCTCTGGACTGGCTCTAGCAGAGCCTGCAGACCCTTCCCACAGACACTGAAGAGACATCAGCTCACACACGGGAATTATCCCACCCCAAAGCAGATGTGCACAGCAAGCGGAACGACTCCTCTTCCCTGGAGACACTGACCCTGCCCTTGACCCATGGTGGCCTCTGAACTCCCCAGACAGCAGAAGCTCACAGCAGGGCCAGCCTGCCTGGTCACATCTCCATGGCTAGCTTCATCATGTGATCAGGTGTGAACCCACAGTCTGTCCTGCCAGCGCCTACAAGCCACTCCATCCCATGCCTAAAGCCCACGTCCATGTCCACGGTACTCAGGGACAGACAGAGAGCAGGGAAAGGGCTTTTGTGGGGTGAATGGGCTCAAGCTGGGCTCATTGCTCTCATCAGTTGCATCTACCACTCTGACCTAACACAGATCATTTTTCCCTCAGCCACACGGAACCCTTGAAAACAGGGCTTGGAGAAGACAAATCTGTCCAGTTCAAGACATGTGTGCACAGTGTAGATGTCTCTCTTTGGGTGACTTTTTGAGTTTTCTCAACTAACTCTGAATGACTAGAGGTCTAGATTTGTGTTTGTGTGTGCATGTGCACATGTTTTTGTGTCTGTATGTGTTGTCTAACCCAGCTGTTAAGTCTACCTTGAGTGTCCTTTAATGGACTCCTCCAGGATGTGAGGTGAGTCCTCTGCTCTGCTCCGCAAATGATGGGCCTTGCATCATTTCACACAAAAGATGCCTTAACTGGGGAATGTACTTGGCATCAAGCAGGAAATGAAAAGACAGCGATTCTGAAGGCCAAAGCACAGCCCATAGCATTAGGTGGGATGTTTTGCATTCAGGATGAGCTTGTCAGATAATAACCACCTCTACAAGGGATGCCTCTGTCAGCCTGGGGCAGTAAAGGTCCAGCATAAAAGCCAGCAGAGCTCCTCGCTCTCTCATCCACTTCTCTTGCCTCCTTCTCCTTGAGAACCAGGTGAGTCTGAGGTCCCTTCTCCCTCTCTGCTTTCTCACAAAGGAGGTCTCACTTCAGTGAGACCAGCTGAGACCGGCTTTGTTCCATACCAGATCTTGGGGCTGCTTGTCATGGGAGAGGGGAGTGGGGAGAGGTTCAGCTTGGAGGGAGGCTGGGGCAGTACTGAGGTGACTTCTGTACTCATGGGTAGAGAGTAGCCACATAGGTGCTGCTGGCTTTTTCTGGACTTGGGCAGGATGAGGTCACGAATCCCTCATACATCTCTGCACAGCCTCATACTGCAGTGACAAGCTGCTCATCATGCATCCCCATATATTTCTTCCCCACTGACCTATCTTGCAGGTGCAAATCGTGTCACAAGACATGTCCTGCTGCAGCCCATGTGTGCCCTGCGAGCCCTGCTGCCGGCCCTGCGGCCCGACCCCGCTGGCCAACAGCTGCAATGAGCCCTGTGTCAGGCAGTGCCAGAGCTCCACCGTTGTCATCGAGCCCTCCCCCGTGGTGGTGACCCTGCCCGGCCCCATCCTCAGCTCCTTCCCACAGAACACCGTTGTGGGCTCCTCCACCTCCGCTGCCGTTGGCAGCATCCTCAGCTGTGACGGAGTGCCCATCAACTCTGGGGGCTTTGACCTCTCCTGCATTACCAGCCGCTACTGTGGCAGAAGGTGCCCCCCCTGCTAAAGCCACTGGTGACAGCCCGCACAAGGACCCCAGGAACCCAGAAGCTCGTGCTGGACTGAGGACAGAGCTCCTGGCCAGTGATTTCAGAGAGGCTGAGCATCCTTCCAAGGGAGGGCAGCTGTGCCTCTCTGAAAACATGGCCAAAGTCTGTCTCCCCTGCCTTCTACTCCCTCCCATCTCTTTCTTCTCTACTGTTCTTCTGGCCTGTAAGACCTCAAATGTCAATCTGGAGGATCTGCTGTCTCCTCTCCCTCTGTGCTGATGGATCCCTTCCAAGATCTCCACCATGGCCAGTGGGAACAGATATTTGGCAGCTGCTGGTGCTCTCCCTGCTCTGGCTGCTTCCTCTCAAAGTGAACTCGTTTCCCTCTTCAGGGAATTAAAGCTTGCTGCATCCCAACCTCTGTCTCTACATCATTCTTTGGTTGGTGGACATTGTGTCAACTTGCTGAGGAATAAATGCATTGGCATGACCGGTGGGGTTGGGGCGAGAAGTTTCATCATTCGGAGAGGAAGGGGAGGATGGGACACATGGCAGTGGGGCACCTTCTGGCATTGTCACCTGGAGCTGAAGATGACATCCTGGCCACTGACACTTGGGACCTCCTGGAGAAGGATCTTGACCTACAGATCCCTGCGTGCAGGGGGGAAACAGAGCTGCCAGGAGAGAGCCGATGGCAGTTGCCCCAGGAAGGCCATAAGGCTGAGATACTGGAAGTGCTTGTCAAGACCAACCTGGCCATTTGCTGAGAGAGAGAGAGTCAGAAAAGCACCTCCCAGCCCCGAGATAACAGAGCTGCCAGAAACGACTCTGTTGGGGGAGCAAAGGAAGGATCCTGGAAGAGAAATGATCTGTTCTTCCTGTGCCTGAAATGCTCCTTCTGGGTTTCTCCCTTTACTGGAAGAAACACCAATGGCTCCCTCAGCCAAGAACATTCTCAGCATCTCCACAGTGAGGGGCCCTCGGGGTCTGTGGGTGTCCCAGTGGTGGGAAGAGGCTGTTCCCGGTCAGCTGGCAGTGGAGTCCTCACCCCCCCAGCTAGAATCACCTGCTCTTCTGCACAGCCCCTGCCGGGCCATCTGGGAGGTCAGGGGTTTTGCATCGTCCCCTGAGGTCCTTCAGCTCTCTGGAGACACTGCTGTTTCTTCTGGGAAGAGAAGTCTCCTCTGTTTCTCCCAGGTCTCCCATTTCTTTCCTCAACAAAGCTTCTCCCCCAAGTCCCCAGAAATATCAGATGAGCCCTGCTGTGCAGCAGCCCAGGGGCTTTGCCTGTGTCCTGCTCTGCTGGTATAAACTACAGACTGAGAGGAACTTGCCTTCAGCGTGGCAGCTGAATGCCACAAAACCAAAGGCAATAAAGAGAACAAACTCCATAGGGAAAAGGGCGATGGGTCAACAGGAACAGGATGAGGGATCAGTGGGTCACCCCCCTACACACACAGGGAGCCCATGGGGCACCCCCTGGAGCGCTGCACTGCGAGGGGTGGGGTACAGGGCAGCCCTGCACCCCAGAGCTGAAAGGGCATGCAAAGGGATGGGGGGTGGGCAGGTGGAGACCCCTGCTGCCACCCCCTTCCCAGATCAACTCCTGAGTGATCCCATCCACTAGTCACAACAAAGATAACTTCCTGTTCATTTTGATTAAGTCTCATATAGTCTTTGCTCCAGAAAACCTCCACAATGAGGTGAATAACGATCCAGGTAATGATAATGGCAACAATAAGCACATTCTCGTGGAAGTGCTGTACCTCTTCATGCTGTAAAATAAGATTTCTAGAGAAGTGGAGGGTCCTTATTTCAACAGAGCCTTTCCCAGGTGGAGAAGCAGGCTGAAGCTTACCCTCCCACAAGCTCCTGAGATGGATCTGCTTTCTGAGGCTTTGCAGCAGACGTAAGAGCTGTACAGGAAGATGAGGATTTCTGCAGTTCGACTGAGAGGAGAAAAAGAGTCATAATCCTCAACCGGCAACTGTCCTTGCTGACCCCAGGGCCACATCACTGGCAGTCTCTCCTTCCTTTATGTTTGTGACTCCTCTCTCAACATCCCTAATACTTTCTTTGTCTGACTTTCTGCACCTGGCTCCATCATAGGGTCTGCCCCACACCTCCCTCAGCCCGCCTCTAGGATGTAGCTCTCTGACACCTGAAGAATGACACTCCAAGCCCTGCAGATCCCGACTGTCCCGTTTAAATCCTCCAGGCAGAATCAGCTTTCGCCTCTACCCAAACCAAAGCACCTCAGGGGCCAGTGGATCTCCCTGCCTGCCTGTAGTGGCCCACAGTAACCAGAAGGTGATTGTTCCTGGAGGAGTTAGGGATCATCCGCATGGCAGCTGACCTGAGCAGGCACGGACACGTGCTGTGCTGTGCCCTAAATATCACTTGGCGCTCAGCAATGATGCCACAAACATGTGGCACAAACCCTTGGTCCTCTGAGGTAAACGCTACGTGTATTGGAGCCCTGCTTCCTGAGAAGGCCCGACATCGCCTGTTAATGGGAAGTAGAGGATAAATCTGTTTTCTTTTTGCTTCCGCACACAGACCTTTACTTTGCTTTGCTTACATTAAACCAGCTTTTGTTTTACCCACAAGGGGTTGGGTTTTTTCCTATCTTATTTTCTTTCCCTCCCAACAGATACTGTTTATAGGCTTAATTCATAGAGCACAGGAGCTCTAGGAACAATTCTGACAGTTCCACGCAGTATGCACAGGTGCTCGAGGAACAGTACTGACATTTTAAGCATCTTAGACAGGCTAGGTAACGAGAAGCTAGACATAGATTAACTGTATGTTAAATAGAACATTTTGAGTCTTTTCTCAGAAGTCTAGAAGTGAACTATGATGAAGATTGCTCAGAAGATACGTAACCATGATGACCAAAGACTGCATCAATGAGCAGTGGTGTCCGAAAAAGAATTGGTACAGAATGATGAGAACTACTTGAAACAGTGGAATACAGTGGACTCTGGAAATTGATGATGAATTGAGAGCTGAAAGTTCCTGGAAAATCACCAAAGACAATTTCTGTTGTATGTTATATCATGTATATAGGGGGTGATTTTGGGAGCTGTTGCCACTCACCGAGGTGCTGGCTCCACTCTGAACTGTTAATAAAGCAAGCCTAGAGATAGCCACAGTCTGGTGAAATCCTTTAACGGTGACAGAGCGACTTGGTGGGTACCTGGCTCAATGCCAAGGTCAAACCACCACACCTATACCCTCTGATGTCACGCAACACTCACATTTCTTCATCCCCCAAACACCAGCACGGGCCCTCAGCCCATCTAATAGCCCTGCCTGGAGCCTGGGCCCTCTCACCCAGCACCTGGGGCTCCTCCTTCTCTCTGGCTAGGCCAGCCTGATGTTCACTAGCAAAACGATGTGTGAAATCACCCACTGCCACCATCATCCCCACACTCTTGGGTCCCTCAAACCTTACCATGGCTTGGTAATATCAGCCTGTCTAGCAGCCATGAGCGGGCCCTGGGCTCCCTTACCCACCTCTGTCTCAGACTTTAGATACAGATTTCTGCCCACTCACTCAAATATGCTGCCAGTTCCACATACGCACCCATGACCATCAGGGTCATTTCTCAAAGAAGAATGAGAAACACGCTGAGGTCCCTCCAGTCACTCGTTCCTAGACCTGCCACGCGTACACGTGCAGTGTGGTCCCTGCAGTTGCTGACAGCAAGATGTATGACCCCTCGGCCAGGTTCTTCCTTCTCCAGTTGCTGGCACCCAGACCTTGCTCACATTCCAGTCCCTCCAGATGCTGGCGCAGAGGGTGATAGGCCCTGTGACCTGTGACCCTTCTCCAGGTGCTGGCACTTAGATCTTTCAGCACACAGCCTGGTGATTCAGCTACTGGCCCCCAGGCCTGCAATCCCTATGGGCATTGGTTGCTTGTCCAGTTACTGACACCCACCTCTCTCTTTCACACCAGTCTCTCCAGTTACTGCACTCAGACCTTGCAGCACTCGCACAGGGGAAAGGGAGTGAAGTTAGTCAGTAGGATGGTTAGAAAACCATTTCACAAGACGTGGGGACAGTAGTGATCAGGCACAGGCATCATCCCAACATGTGCCCTGACTGAGCCCTGCTTCTGTGCTGTTGGCTCCTTTGTCCTTCCTCCTCTCTACCGACTCCCCTTACTCCTCCCCAGTCCCCTCTTGCCCACCACCTTTGACCCTTCCCCTAAGCATTCCTTCAGAACTCTTGCCTGGTCCTGCAGGACCCCCTCAAACATCCCAAATCCTCATGTTCCTCTCCTCACTTCTTGTCACTTACAAAGCTCAGCCTCAAGCACTTCAAAGCTTCCCCTGCAGTTCCCTGATGGCCCATCAATTAGAGGCTGAAGAGCTCTGGTCTCCCTCCTTGTCTCCCTCATCACTTCCTGAGGGACTGCTGTCCTTGTGTGCCTTGATTATCACTTTCCCTTTGACTTGTTCTTCCCTTTGAAAGGGAAGGGGACTTGATCAGACAGCCCTAATGAACTGGGTGCTTTCGGCTTTCAAATGCCCTGACAGGACCCTCTGGGGAAGTTCCTCAGGTGTGCAACTTCCTCAAGAAGCTCAAAGGCTCCTGTCCCCTGAAACAATTGGTTCTCTTGAGTCAAGGCTTTGGGGTGAAACCCCATGGCAATTCTGGGGAGTCCCTAGAGCTGAAAGAGGCCTGAAAAGCAGGGGCACAGCTCAAGGGTTGAACAGAAAATCTTGTCCAGTACCTGGTTGATGGGCCTTTGACACATGTTGGGGCTCTCACTGATCCCCAGATGCAGACCTAGGAAAACATCTTCCTTCTTCTGGCTTTTTTTTTTTTTTTTTTTTTCCCAGAAGATTAAACCACAGGAGCAGTCATGGTTTTTGGCATGAGCCTCCTCCTCCAACGGCGGTCATTGGTGCATGCAGAGGAAGAGTAACATTGGGAAAAGCAGCTGGGATATTTCTCCTGAATAATCGCTGCTATGTCCCTCTCATTTTCAGCAGCTCAGGATTGTTCCTGAATCTGCTGTGGCAATGCACCCTCGTGGCAAGGAAGGCCAACAGCAGCCTGGGCTGCAGTAGGAAGAGCATCGCCAGCAGGACAAGGGGCCTGATCCTCCTCTCTACTCAGGGCTGCTGCGGCCACCTCTGGAGTGCTGGGTCCAGTTCTGGGCTCCCCAGTACAAGAAAGAGAGCTGAATGAGCCCAGCAAAATGGTGCAGGGACTGGAGCATCTTTCCTATGAGGACAGGCTGAGCGGGCTGGCAGTGTTCAGCCTGGGGAAGAGAAGGCTCGAGGGGGATCCTGGCAGTGTCTGTAAATACCTGATGGGAGGGAATGAAGAAGAGACTCTTCTCAGCAGTGCCCACTGACAGGAGCAGAGGTAGTGCACACCAGTTTAAAAACCCAACCTAACACGGTCCTGGGCAACCTACTCTATCTGACCCAGCTTGAACAGGGGCTGCATGATCTCAGAAGGTGCCTTCCAACGCTACCAGTTCTGTGATTCATTGCAATATGCCCAGATTTTCTCCCTGCTGCACAGGCTGGGCAGGCAGAGACCCAGCCTCCCCCCCGCGCCAGGGGGCAGTTCCTGGGCAGGCTGAGCTCAGAGCTACACCCAAGCAGTGGTGGGGAGGGAGTCGCTCCCCAGCACACACCCTCCCCTTCCTGTGCAGTGCTGCACAATGGGGGCACAGATGAGGACTCGGCACGCAGAGACAGAGAGCGCTGTCCTGGAGCTCGGCATCCCCCACGTGCAGAAGCACCTGGGAGTCCTCTCAGACAGCACAGAGGAGAACCTCCCTGAATCCACACCAGTTTTGTACTCACTCACCCCCAGCAGCATTGGACGGGACTGCTTTGGGAGCTGCTGGTACCAGTAGAAGTCTGGGTTGGAATTGCTGGTGGAGAAACCCAAGTTGAGTGTTGTGTGGTGTCCTGCCTGGATGGTCCTTTCTGGAGGGCACTGGAGCACAGAGTCCTTCTGCGTGTGACGCGTAAAGCCAGACGGGAATTTCAGCACTCCCTGCATTGACCCAGCCTTCTCCTGATGATTTTGGCCATTCCTACACGGGCTGAAAGCATTTTGTCAAACGTGTCTGGGAGAGGAGTTTCCATCTCTAGTGTTGGACTCTAGCCTAGCAGCTCTCTCTTTCTCAAAACACCTGTGCAAAACAACCCCTAGAAAGGCACTTGTGAACGCTCACAGGGGTGTGCAGAGTCTTACTCCTCCCTCCATTCCCATCACAGCTGACATCTCCCTGACGATTTCCCATTCCCACCTGCGGTCCCTGCTCTGCCTACAGAATCCGTCCCAGTTCCCTGCAGAGTCACAACTCAAATTTCCCTTTCCAAGGGGAAAGGAAGGAGTGGCTGTGATGAACTTCTGCCATCCAGGGCCCAGCCAGACACAGGGGCCTGCATCCACTTCTCTCAGAGTTGCAGACACGCACCTTTGCATTCCTCCTTGTCTCTCGGTAGTGTCTGAAGGAGGCAGAAGCAGGAACAGCCAAAAGCATCTGGAAGCAGGAGCCTAACTCCCTGTCCCCACAGGGATTTTCGCTCCCTTCTCCCCAGAGCACAGATGAGGCCCTTCATGGGAAATGTCTTGGGGAACAGCAGATGCTGTAAACATCCCAGCCAGAGTCAGAGACACGACCTCTCTGTGCCTGGAGGTCATCCAGCACAACCCTCTGCTCCACTGACATGTCATCCTCATCTCTCCAGGTAGCACAGATGACTCTGCCTGGAGATGACACCTCTGAGAAGAGTGAGAAGAGAGGACCATGTTAGGAACTCGGGGGTGTTTCTGCCTACAGGGGGATTGGACTCTTTATGGAATGCAGTGGAAAAGCATTCGGGGACTGTGCAAGGTTGTGCATGGGTTGTTTAGGGGAAGCAGCAGGGACACAGAAATAGAAGGAGCAAGGCAGTCTGTCCTGGAGCAGGCATAGGAGGAGAGCTGGAAGCAGGGACAAGAGGGGCTGATCCCCTGTGACCATGAGGCTGATCCATGTGCGGGACTGGACATACTTGTTGCTCTAGCTTGTTTGTCCCCCTACCAGTAGTTCCCTGCAAACAGAGTTACAAAACCAGTCTGGGAAATGCAGCAGGGCTGATCCTTAACTCTGTGCCTCGGAAGCCTCTGACCACGGGCTTTGAAGAGCTCTGTTGGTTACTTGAGCCACACAGGGTTCCCTGGGGATTGCCTGGAATCTCTTTCCCAAGGCGTCCTTCCAGGTCTTTCTAAGCTCAGACCTTCAGCCCTTCACAACTAAAGGAAATGACCATCAGGGTGAGCTAAGGAGGAAAGGAAAGAGATGGACAAGACGTGGCACATCCTCATACATGGGAATCCACTGCATCCAACTGAGAATGTCTGAAGCTTCTTCCTGGGAATTCCACTTCAAAAGAGCCCCGACAGAATGATCCAGGCTGACATCATTTGTGTCCTCTGGAAACATGCAGCACTTAAGCTGTCTTGTGCCAGCACTGCTGCATTCCTGCCCTAGAAATCCTGGGGCCTTTCATCCCAGCGCTCAGAACAAGCCTCCACTGGGCAATGGGCATGGCACAGACCTGGCAATGAAAAGGAGCAGTGCAGGAAAGGAAAGCACAGCCCATATCATTAGCTGCGATGGTTTGCATTCAAGATGAGCTTGTCAGAAAATGGTTCCCTCTGCAAAGGGTGCCTCTGGTCCTGCGGCAGTGAAGGGCAGGTATAAAAGGCAGCCCAAGTCCCTGCTCTCTCATGCCCTTCTCTTGGCTCCTTCTGCTTGGGAACCAGGTGAGTCTGAAGCCCCTTCTCCTCCTCTTCCATAGGGAGATCTGCACTTGGGAGACATCCCAGCTGATATTGCTCTGTCCTGTCCTGGGGTCTGGATCTTCTTGTCATGACAGAGAGAAGTGGGGACACTATCTACTTACAGAGAGGCTCCAATGTGTGTGAGGGGACTTTTGGTTTATGAATTAGGAGAGAACCGCCCTGGGCCATGCTGCTCTTCATACGGCAATGAAGACCATGTGGCTCCCGCAACAATTCCCTGTCCCCACTCATCAGTGGCCTTGGCTCCTTGGTGACAGGGTAACCAGGCAGGTCCTCACCCACCCTTGTGCTCTGCTTCCTCCCTGCTTCTACCCAGGTGCACCTCCACCCTCAGAGACATGTCCTGCTACGACCAGTGCCTGCCATGCCGGCCCTGCGGCCCGACCCCGCTGGCCAACAGCTGCAATGAGCCCTGTGTCAGGCAGTGCCAGGACTCCACCGTGGCCATCCAGCCCTCCGCCGTGGTGGTGACCCTGCCTGGCCCCATCCTCAGCTCCTTCCCACAGAACACCGTTGTGGGCTCCTCCACCTCCGCTGCCGTTGGCCGCATCCTCAGCTGTGACGGAGTGCCCATCAACTCTGGGGGCTTTGACCTCTCCTGCATTACCAGCCGCTACTCCGGCAGGAGATGCCCCCCCTGTTAAAGGTGCCTGGCATACATAGCTCTTGGGAAGTCTCCCTAAGATCTCTGGACATGGTGCTGGACAAAGGATAAATCTTCAGGCCTTTGCTTTCACAGGAATTGAACTTCTCTAGCTCCTCCAGAAGATGATGGCAGGAAGGGGCCAGCCTGTGCTCTTTGGAAAGATGGCCTATGTCTTTCCTTCCATTTTTCCACCTACCTCTTTTTCTCTCTTTTCATTCTTCTGCTCCCCTGGACTTCAAGGCTCTTCAAAGCCATCCTGCACTCTGCAAGAAAGGCAGGTGGATGCCCTGCATAAACATTATCATGGCCGGGGGTCGCAGCCTCTCTCTGTCCGCTCGTGATCCCTGCACTGAAGGCTTGTGCTTGGAGTGACCTCGATTTCCTTTTTAGACTCAGTAAAGGTTTCTACATCTCAGCCTGGGCCTCCGGGTGGTCCTTTCCTCCATGTGTACTCTCCCAAGCAGTTCAGGGAGAATGACTTTGATCTTAGCAGGGAATAGGATGAAGGTATAAGGACGCCCTTCACCACACCCAGAAGACTGGCAGGTTGGGACACACTGCAGAGTCCTCTTTGGCGTGCTGTTCTGTGGCACTATGCAAAACATCCCCAGGTACCCCAGAGCAAGTGGCAATAAGCCTTTGCCTTGCAACGTCTCTGCCCAGAAATACCCTCTCAGGTCCTGCAAAAATCTCTGCTGTCCCAAGGTGATAGCTAGGACTCTGTGGGAGGCCATGGAGACAAGCCACCCTGCAAGCTCATAGGACTGGTGTGCCTCCTGCTCTGGTGAGTGCTGTGCTGGGGAAGAGGACAGAAGACATCCCCAAAAGATGGCAGGAGTGTGGATGAGTGGAATAGACTCAGGGATGCCCCTTGGTTTCACTCCCACCTTCTTGTCTCCTCCACTGCCCAGTCTAGAGCCACGTCCAGCACACATGATGGCAGGCAGCAGGATCGCTCCCCCATGCAACCCTACCCCATCCCTACGGCACTTGGCAGGGCCCAGGCTTTGGCAGGCATGTAGGACTGACATCATTCACGAGTCAGTATCGGGATTAAGCACACTGGGTCACACACAGGAGTCCCTGGTAACCCAGTACCCCCATGGGTACAAGATCTGTGCAAGAGATGA
The DNA here is from genome assembly GCF_965140245.1 of Athene noctua. Taxonomy (NCBI): domain Eukaryota; kingdom Metazoa; phylum Chordata; class Aves; order Strigiformes; family Strigidae; genus Athene; species Athene noctua. Next base: position 7,185,938 of record NC_134061.1, on the reverse strand, counting down.
TCACTGTAGTCCCTCTGAGATGTGGAGGTGACAATGGGACACACTCAGCATTATCGTTGTCTACAGCAGGAAACTTTTGTTTACAAGCATCCCTCTTTTCTGACTGATGTTTTTGGGCACTGGTTTGATCAAAAGCACATCTGAGGCCTCAGTCAGGAAGATGAACAGAACACATCCATCCATCCATCCATCCATCCATCCATCCATCCATCCAAAGGCCCCTGAAAAAATTGCCCTTTTCCCAGCTGGGGATATGAAATGTGGGCACAGGTCCTTCTCTTCTGCAGGGCCAGGTTGCCAAGTCCTCTGTTGACATGCCCTCTTCTTGCCTGATTGTCTAAAGGCGAATCCGGGTGGCAGAGTTATCAAGGCACTGCTCCTATCTCCTCTGGGAATAAGGTTGATGGGGACTGTGTAAGCTGAGCTCTGCAGGTCCCAGTACCACAAAACATCTGTTCCCTGTGCACATGTGTTGGGAATCCCTGCTTTTTCGTCATCAATTCACAGTTTATAGATGGTGGGTAACTGGGTCGATGGCAGCATGACACAGAGTGGCAGTACAGAAAGTTGGGCCCTCCAGTGTCCCACGTTCCTGTTCCTTCCCATGGCATGCTCCGGGCGTTCATCTTCTCTGAGTTTCCGTGCAGGACATCTGGCTTCATTATTAATGCAGAGGTTTAGGTATTTTTTTTCTGTGATACTCTGAAATTTCTTTTTCAACCTCCACCCTCAGTTCAAGGTAGCAATTAAAAGGCTGGCACTTCTCCGTCATCTACAGTTCGCTGAATGTAGGGGAGGAGCTGCCGAAGGCAAAGCTGAGCTCACAACAGGGGCTGGGACACAAAGGGCCCAGCAGTCCAGGGGAGGTTCCCTGCACATTCTTCCTGCTGGAGATGTGGGGGGGACCCACTGAACCTGTCCATCCCTTTGGCCACTGGACACATTCTTGCCATGTCCCTCCTCCCCTCCTCCCACACGAGACCTGCACTGCTGCCACTGGGTGAATTGCCAGTATCTGACAAGACAGTTCCTTACCTTGCCTGGGACTCTGGGAGACCCCCATTCTCTCCCACCCCCAGGCAGCCCCAGGACACAAGCACCGCTCCTGTCTTGGGGATGCAGTTGCACATTCAGGCACCTGCTCAACCACACAGCACACACTGAGGCATCCCCCACTGCACCTCTGAGCCAGGCTGGGCAATAGCTTTACTTCTGGCGTGCTTGTCCCAGCACTGGCCATGCCCAAGCATCATAGTAAAAATGGTGCAAAAAGGGTGACGCAGAGTCACCTGGGAGAAGGGGACAACAAAGCCCACTGCCCACACTCCCAGCGCTGGAAGCAAATAGACTTCCTTCATCATGGTAACGTTTTTTAGAGAGCGATTTGTATCTGGTGAAATCAGGGTCAAAGGACATGGCTGAAAGGATCAGGGACTCAGTCATAGCCAAGAAGAAGTGGAAAAAAACTACTGTGCCAGGCAGCAGGAACCACAAACGGTAGTTCTGGTGACAAGGAAAGTCTCCAGCATTTTGGGGACAATGGTTGTGGCACAGCAGATCTCCAAGAAGGAAAGACTGCTACGGGAGAAATGCGTGGGGATCCTCAGGGGCTGCTCCCGCAGAGACAGTGCTGAGCCTCTTCCAGCCATGGTTAGGAGAGACGAACAAGGCTATGTACCACCTGGGGAGGTCACCCTGTCCTTGCTTGATTCCATTTGCGTTTCCTTCAGGGCAACAGACTGCAGGAACAGCTTTGTCAAGTCCAGAAGGAATCGGTTACCCAGGCAAGAGGGAGGAACCAACGGAGTGCTCAGGTAAATCCTTTATCTCTGATGGTGTCAGAGGAATAAAATCAACCCCTGCTGCGAGGCCAGGTAACCAGTTTATCCCAGATGAAGGTCTGGCCCTGCCAGGGTGGAGGAGCAGGTGGTAGACCACAGGAAAGAGAACCTGGCAGTGCTCTGACAAACATTTCTGGTTTGTGGGAATGGGCCTTTGCCCTGTAAGGGCTGATTCCTGTTGCAGCTCGTTCTATGTCTGGTAATTCCTGGGTGCATTGGCTGCCCCATCCCTAATTGCCTACTTCAAATGCCCAAGGAGCCTGTTAGTGGAGATCTTATCACATGGCCTTGGGAAGGGAAAGACACAAAGTGGCAGCTGCCAAGGTGTTTGCACAATGGAGCTAAGCTACAATAAGACACCCAATAAGCTGAGCATCCCTCTGGTGACAATGAGGGTCAGTTTATTCATGTCACCATGAAATCCCGATGCCATGTCGTCATGTGAAGGACCTACAGCAGTCACTTTGGCTTCAGGAGAACCAGCCTGACATGGGGAATCTGTGCCCTCTGTGATGCATTTCTGAGACAATGCTGGCAGGCCTTTACAGACAGGCCAGAGGATGCCACATCACAGAGAATGCTCTGAGCCCTTTCTGGGGAAGCAAAAGATCCTTGTGGGAAACACCTTCCTCCCCCCCGCCTTGCACAGACCATCTGACTCTCCCTCTGTAGCACTGACCAAGTGCAGCTCTTTGCTTCCTTCAGAAGCACAGATGCACAGCAGCTGTCAGTGAGAAGAGGTGTTGAGCCCAGACATTGACTCCAAGGAGCACCTCGAGTCCTCCAGGGGTGCAAATCACTGAGAGACACTATCAGGAGCATCTGTGTAGCTGTTTCTCCTGTAGATCCTAAGGCACAAGACAGAGGAGATGGGCTTGGGGACTGGGAGTGATCCTCTGGCATGCTGGAAAGGTGTATGAGGTTTCCACGGTGTTGTCCTTCCAAGCACAGGATGAACAAACAGCCATCTGCAATGTCAGACATAACGATGATCATGCCTTGAAGATCGCAAGGTCACAAGTTTCATAGAAGGTGCAAAGAGCTCATCAAGCTTGGCAAGAGGAGAAAAGAGGCTGAGAGGAAGACAGACAGCACTTGCGAGTTACCCTCTAGCAGCTGGGGAAAACCCTGGGAAAGCAAGAGGAATGATCAGAGTGAGAAGAGATTTGCTGAAGCTTGAAAAAAATTTCCTGAAGGTAGAAGTGAAGACAGGACAAAGGCAGATAAAAGCGTTTACGAAGAAGCTGAAATCGGAAGCTGAAGCAAGGCAAAGAGATTGGTGGTAATGGCAGTGGTGTTATTTTGTCTGTATTCTCAGAAAAAGACCTTCTGCAAAACTGGCTTCTGGCATGGGAAAGGAGACCTCAGGGCTGTGACAAAGTGGTAGAAAATTGAGGTCTCCGGTTCCTGACGTATATTTGGTCAGCTGTTGGCAAGATCCTGACACAGCCTGGAAGGCTTGGTGGGGACAGTCAGAGCCTGCAGGCCTTGGGGGAGTTGTTCCTTCAAACCTTTGCAGTAGCTGGAGTCTTGGGATGTCCCAAGAGGGGTTTAGCCCAGACACAATGCAGCAGCCAAGTGCAGGCAATGCAGGCAGGGAATGGGGACGGAGAGGGAGGAGACGCAGGCATCAGGGAAAGAGAGTCCCAAGCCCTGAGCTGGGGCATGTGGGTCAGCAAGAATGGTTGCCAGGGTGAGTACAATGCCCAGCAAGGTGAGCACAGAGGGGAGAAAGGAAGGGAGGAAGGAGAGGGAATATAGCTCTGCAGGGACTGGGAGTCCCCCGAGGATGACCGCTGAGCTTTTTGTATCATTTCCATCCTCTGTTGATTTGCAGGCCTGTGTAAGTTGGTAACAATTTGAAAAATGCTACAGGAGTAGAAAGGGGCAGAGGTCTTTCTGGTGCCAGATACACCTCATGCTGTCAGTCCTGCTATTGCCCACCCAGCACATCACATGTTGTGCCTCACTCAGGCCCAACAGTGTCTCACCAACATCAGCCTCAGCCAATGCCTGCTCTGGCTGCAGTATTCATGTGTCTAGAGAGTAAATATACGTGCCCCCCGAGAGACCATCATGTGGCAGCCTATGTCCTTCCAGCTGAGGCAGCTGCCCTACAGATGGTCAGGCTGGAGGCTGACCTGGAGATGTGCCTCTTCCTAATGTTCCCCTGCTCTAAGTAACGCTACACAGAGCCAGGAGAGTGATGTTCCTCTCACTTCCTCTCATGTTATTGCCAGCAGTCTCACCCCAAAAAAGAGTACAATAAACTCAGCTCTTTGCTGATGTCAGGAGCAAGGAAAGGAGAGTCCAGACCCACTGCTGACCCGGCAGCAAAACCCCAATATCGCTGTGGCTCAGCAAAACAGCAGCTGCACTCACTGCGCCTTTCTGTTCCCAGCTGCTTTCTGGGACCTGTGATCCCCAGAACTGAATTCAAGGGAAGAGCATTGGGGAAATCTTGATCTGGACGAGGCGAGGATGGTGAGGAGCTTCTCATGGCAAAGGTTTCCTCTGTCCGACATCACCTTGGTATTCTGGGCTCGGACAGCTGCCAGTAGCAAGACGTGACAAAGAGAAACTGCACTTGGAGGAAGTAAAAGGCCTCAGAGGACCTGATTCTGGTGCTGGTGCTGAAGCTCCTGCTGATGTTGGTGCCGGTGTTGGTGCCACTGTTAGTGCTTCACCTTCACCCCTGACACACATGTCTGGTCCTACCCACAGCAGTTTCTCTGGCTGTACCCCCGGCTCATCTCCTGGTATCCCACAAGACACAGTAATAAACCTCTGCATACCTGTGCTCGGGCTGGTCAAGCCACCAGGTGCTGGATGGGAACCATGCAAAAGTTTGTATGCTCGCATAAAACCAGGAGATCATCAGAAACGGGGGACTCTGCTGAGGGGACTCTGCTGGGGACCACACTGGCAGAACCGTCCTCAGGTGCCCCCGGGAAGGACCGGGCCCCAGACATGCTCCTGGTCTGACCTGAGGGCCTGCAGAGACTACACAGAGAAGGGGAACAGGCAAATGAGCCCAGCAAAATTGTCCTCAGAGCAGCGTTAGTGTTACAGCAGGGTCAAACCCTCCCAGCAGAAGCCCCCCTGTGTGCATCAATGAGCAACCTTCAGAGAGAGGTGTGGGGAGCAAGAGAAAAGAGTGTGGCATGTCCTCTTGCACGGGAGTCCTTGGGCACACTCGGACAAGAACCTTGAGAGCGGTGCCCATTTCCTGACAACTTTGCCACAAGCCATCCCCCAGGAGTGGCCCCGGTGCACATCACCTGGCCGCACGGGATGCCACCAGCACTTGCGCCGAGTCTTCCGCCTGCGCTGACGTGTTTCTGTCCCGGAAATCCTTGGGGCTCTCATCCCGGCAGAAGCTTACAGAAGCCTTTGGATGGGCAAGCACGTGGCATAAGCCAGGAAATGAAAAGGCAGCCGTGCAGGAAGCCAGGACACAGCCCCTACCATTAGCTGGGATGGTTTGCATTTGGCATGAGCTTGTCAGAAAATTATTACTTGTGCAAAGGGTGCCTCTGGGCCTGAGGCAGTGCAGGACTACTATAAAAGACAGCCCAGCGCTCTGCTCTCTCATCCGCTTCTCTCGCCTCCTGCTCCTTGGGAATCAGGTGAGTGTGAAGCCTCTTGTCCTCTCCTCCTCCTTCAAGATCAGGTCTTTCCTCGCTGGATGTCTCAGCTGATGGGGGTTGTCCTAGCCCAGGGCTGGGAGCTGCTTCTCGTGGGAGAGGGAAGGGGAGAGAAGGTCTCGTGCAGAGAGGGGCTGGGACTGCGCTGAGGTGGCTCCTGGGCTTTGAGCTGGGCAGCGTACGCTGGGCCAGGAGGTGCCTTGGCTCCTCTGCAGTTGGGTGCAGTGCGGCTTCTCACGTGCTCCCATTTCCTGCTTCCCCCTGCCCTCTCTCCCAGGTGCACCTCCGGCCCCGAGACATGTCCTGCTGCAACCCGTGTGTGCCCTGCTGCCAGCCCTGCGGCCCGACCCCGCTGGCCAACAGCTGCAATGAGCCCTGTGTCAGGCAGTGCCAGGACTCCACCATCGTCATCCAGCCCTCCCCCGTGGTGGTGACCCTGCCCGGCCCCATCCTCAGCTCCTTCCCACAGAACACCGTTGTGGGCTCCTCCACCTCCGCTGCCGTTGGCCGCATCCTCAGCTGTGACGGAGTGCCCATCAACTCTGGGGGCTTTGACCTCTCCTGCATTACCAGCCGCTACTGTGGCAGAAGGTGCCCCCCCTGCTAAAGGGGCTGGCAAATCCCAAGGGAGACACCTTGAGGTGCAGGGCTCAGCATCAGTCATGTCGATGCTCTTTTCAGGATAGCTGAAGGGCTTTGAATTTCTCTCCCTTTTCTTTGCTTCAATGGCAGTAACATGTCTCCAAGACCAGCCTGTTGGGGACCATCTACCTCCTCTCCCTCTATGGGACAGGCAGATGGACATCATGCAAGAACTTCTCCACAGCCAACACCACCATCTCTTGATTTCCCCTGGGGCTCCCTGCACTGCTGTCCTCCCCTTGGAGTGACTTTGTTTCCCTCTTTTGACTCATTAAATTTATGCTGCATTCAAGCCTGCCATCTGTGTCGTCCTTCCCAGTGTAGACATTCCTCAAGCTGCCAAAGGGGAAGGGTCTTGCTCTGGGGGAAAAGGGGGTGAGGGCACCAGAAGACCCTTCTCCATTCACAGCGAACGGGAGGCTGGGACGTCCTGCAGTGGCTCCTCTTGTAGCCACCATCCCCTGGAGCTGAGAAAGTCACCCCTGGCTGCTCTGCTGCCAGTGACCATCAGGCCTTGCCTTGCTATGTCTGTGCCCACAAAAGCCCAGAAAGGCAGGAGGCCCTGAGGGCTCGGCAGCCCCATGACCTCCTGAGGAAGAGCGTTCCTCTTGCTATGCTTCAAGATGCAGTGGGATGGCAGGGGTGGGTCTGGGGATCCAGGAGATGCTTTACTTTGCAGAATATCAGGAGTGGTGATGCGGGGAACAGCCCTTGGGATGGCTCAGAGCTGCTGCTCCACTTTCCTCCCCCTCCAACACCCAGACTAGGGGCCATGGGCAGCACGCTTGGGCAGGAAAAACATCACCCATGCTGCTGACTTTGCTGAGTCTGGAAATTGGAGCTACACATGTCGGAGCTGAGGGCAATCAACACAGAAATGGAAACACTGCAATGGTGAATTTCTGAGGTAGATCAAATTGCTCTCATACAGAGCTTGTAGGGGAACGTGAAGATTAGCAAGCATGAGGGTACTGGGTGCAATTCCCAAGAGAGCTGCACAGAGCTCTTGACTGCTTCATTGGCGCCCCCAGAGAAACTGCTCAGGAATTAGCTGACACTGTGGGGGGATGTGGACTTCTCACATATAAACCTCATCCTTCTCTTGGCAGCCTCTGGAGTCTCAGATCCTATTTCCTGCCATCCAAATCCACAAACTTGACAAAAGTGTACAGGCAGAAGCAGCATAGCCCTCTCCTTCCACAGCTGCATGGCCCAGCTGTCCTCCTCCCAGCTCCTGGGCAGGGACCAATGCTTCCTCCTCCTTCTCATGGCCTATGGCCACTGCTTGGTTACCTGCACCCCACTGTGCCATGGGGCCATCACGCATCAGGCTGTGTGTGCCTGGCTGGTGGCACGGACATGGCTGGCCGGTTCCCTGCCTCCTGCTCTGCACACAATACTCACCTCCCGCTTGGTGCACCGTGAGCCCAGGCACATCCACCGCTTCTCTGGTGCTCCCCCAGCCTTCCTGGACATGCCTTGTGCTGACCCGTCTGACAACCAGGCTGGGATCACGTTCCATATTGGCGATGTGACCCTGGGCTCCTTCCTCTTCATCCTCACTTCCTACAGGTGCAGAGCAAGAACCATCCTGCGGCTCTGCTGTGTGGAACACAGGCACTGGGCTGACTCATCCTGTGCTTCCCATGTCAGTGCTCTGTCTTGTTCCTACGGGCTGAGTCTTCTCCTCCATGGGAACTGACCTCAAAAGGGTCACTAGACAGAGCGGTGGCTGTTCTTTACACTGCTCTTGCTCCCCTGAGGTACTCCTTGATTTACACCCTAAGAAGCAAACATAAGAAAGCTGCTCATAGTTGTTCACATCCAGTGAACAACTGGCAGGGTCATAGTGTTTGACCGTAGGAATGATGAATAGAGCTGTTTCCTTTGAAGAAAATGCTGTAAAGCTTGAAGGACAGAAAGTGAGAAACCTTTCTGTGGATGGGATCAGTAGAGTGTCCTGTGCCCTGGAGTAGGGACAACAATAATTCCCGGTGCTGTGGGAGTGACTGAGCACTGGCATAGCTATCCCAGGGACTCTGCTGACTCTTCCTGCTTAGAGAGTGAGAAAAACAATCCTCGACACAGTCCTGGGCAACTGGCTCTAGGTGGCCGTGCTTGAGCAGGGGGATTGGACCAGATGACACCCAGAGGTCCCTTCCGACCTCAACTGTTCTGTGATTCTCTCATTCTGGGAGAGCAGCTGATGCAGAGCCGCTCAGGGGTCCCAGCATCTGAGGGGATGTAAGGTTATCTATACGACCCTCTCTTTCTCTCTACCCTTAGCTCTAGTAAGCGGTATTTTAAGCCATGCTTTGAAAAGGCTGAGTGCCCATCTCATCTGGCTTGTCCCACGGACACCACGCTCTGCTGCTGTGTGAATACACCACTGAGGCACCATTTCCTTCACAGAGCAGGGGCCGCTCCCCCAGCCCCACATCTCCCTTCAGGAGATCACTCAGCACAGCTGGGAGCATCTAAGGCTCTAGGAATTTTCTCCCTTGGGAGGTGGGCATTCTTTGTGGCTGCAGCAATAGGGATGTTCTCTGGCTTTTACACTAGCCTTCACACACAGATTTGGGACACGCAGAGGCTCAGTGTCTGCAAAGGCCATGACAGCTTGGTCTCTGCTGTGGTTTGTCTCTGAATGTGAGAAAACAGCTGACTGAAGCACTGCCAAACCCTTGAGCTCACTAAAGCTGATGGCAATGGGCAGGGACTGATTCACTGCCTTAACTGTAGGGTCTGAAGGACTTGCCTGGAGTCGTCTAGAGGAGCTGAGAGCTGGTGTGGGGAGTCCTGGTTCTCGGTGGTGTGTGTGCATGACCATGCTCACATAGGTGTTGAGCTGCCTGTGCTCATGTGTGCATTTGCACATACCTGTGTGCAACCACGACAATACACATGCAAACACGGGTGTGCACAAATGTTCTGTGTGTGAATGTTTAGGCAAATGTGTCCACGAGTGTATGGATTTTAACATTGCGAGTGACTGGTCAGCATATATGTAATTGTGAGGGGACAGGGGTGTGCAGATGTGTGCTTTTGTGTGTGTACATGTGTGTAGAGGAGCATGCATGTATGTCTGTATGCAAATGCAAGCGTGCAGGAACATCCATCTGTGTAAGCATGTGTGTTTGAATCCCTGTGTGTACATGTTGGCATGGGGGGGCTGTGCATGTCGGTATGGACATGGGCTCCTTTGGAAACGTGTGTGCACACCCCTCTTTCTAAGGGCACCCCTCTTTCTAAGGGCACATGTATGAGTAGCTCTATGGGTGTGTGTAAGCTCACATGTGTGGTTGTGCCCCTGGGTGTGAATTTGTGTGTGCACTGAGGGGGAAATTCAAACTGTAACTGCTCATCAGTGGTGGTCTGTGACCAAGGAATGATCTGGCAAGGAGGGCAAGGTGGCCCAAATGCAGAAGGGGTGAAAGTGGCTGGAGGCAGGGATGCCAGAGACAGAAGGACTCCCTGCAAGGGAGTGCAGTTTCCCTTGGTGAGGAGGGAGGAGCAGCTGCAGCATCGTCTTGTAGCAGTGCTGGAATGTGAACGCTCAGTGGCCACCTTTGGGCTGCAGAGCAGGTGCTGGGGGACAGACCCAATGGCAGGCTGAGGTGCCTCATGCCAGCACTCACAGGATTGGCGCTGGGGCCAGTGCACATGAGGAACCAGCTCCTGACGCGTCTTTGCCGACTCCTTGTAGGAATGCTTCTGGTGGTAGCACTGTCCAATGCACGGAGCATCTGGTGTGGTATTTTTCATATCTAAGCAGAAGTGTGTGTTTAATTTGCCTCAAAGGGTACAACAGAATCTCCCCAGCAGCACACAGATCTGTGTGTGAGCATGCCTGTGCGTGTGCACACCTTGGTGTGGGTATAGGTGTGCATGTGTGTGCACCCATGAGGGTATGTCAAAAGTCCCACTAAAGTCAAGCTACAGCCCAGGCAGTGCCCCATCCCCTTCCCCACAGCGCCAGTCACCTCCGCACAGAAAGGAATGAGGTTGCTCAGGCGTGGTTTGCACTTAGTCAACTCATGTGAGCTGCTCCCAACCCCCTTCTTGAGCCTTTCGTGACTTTAAGGATAGCTTCCGAGAGTTTTTACCTCATTTTAAGCCCACTCTATATACAGAAAGGGCACAATAATGTCTCCCCAGAGCCACCTCCTCTCCCACAGGCTGTCCTACCAGCGCCTACAAGCACCTCCATCCCGTGCCTAAAGCCCCCCTCCGGGTCCATGGTACACTGGGGCAGATGGATATCAGGGAGAGGGCTTCATGGTCAGTGGAGGAGCTCTAGTTGGCCACATTACTCTTATTAGCAGCATCTCCGCCTCATGCCAAGTGCAGATCAATTTTCTCTCAACCACACAGAAGCCTTGGACACAGGCATTGCAGAAAATTAGTCTGTCCAGTCCAACACCTGTGTGGTGGCCCTGGACAATGTATACAGCCTCTCTCTGGGTTTGAGTCTTCTCAATTAACTCTGGATGCCTAGAGGTCGAGACCTGTGTGTGTTTATGTTGTCTAAGCCAGCTCTCTAGTTTATCTTGAGTGTCAACACAAGAAAAATAGGTGCTTGTAAAACATGGAATGCTTGATCTGTGCGAGACAGCATCTTTTGAAAATACTCAGCTGAAGCTTAACGGTGCCTATTTCTCTCCAGTGATGATCAATGGAGCAAAAATGAGTAGCTCACCTGGAGACACCTGCTCTGGAGGGAGGGGACATCAAGTTCCCCCTACTCATATCTTGTCTAACTTTGCATTGAGATCTTCACTTCAGTGAAGACTGAAGACTTAGGCCTGAACTGCAGTTAGAGGCTCAGAAATGAGCCTTAAGCCGTACCTTGCTCTCTCTGTGCTCATGTGTACATAGTTGCCTTGAATTACCTCCCACCCCGGAGGTTTGAAGACCCTGTTAATATCCATCATCAAACACTTGACATTTCCAGTCTCTTGGGACATGGCTCTTTCAGACATCTCCTGCTTGTCAGCAAATGGACACACAAGAGAGCACGGAGTTCCTGACAAGGTTCACATGCCACAGCTGCAGGCAGGAGACAAACACCCAGCCTGACAGCCACTTCAGAGAATTGCATTGCTGTTCTTTAATTGGCCTGTGTGAAGAGAGAGCCCGTGAGATCCCCTAGAGATCAAACTCCCTGTGGCACACAGAGACAAAAGAGAAAACTGCCTACTCAGTGTGGCCAGTTTGAGCTTCAGTGTGTTAACAAGGTGGGTGTGGGGATCTTTTTATGCTAATGATGCTGGTGACTCTCTGATATGTGCTCTCATTATATGGAGCTAACCTGGAGACAGTTTACACTCTGTGTGCACACAAGCCTCCTCTGTGGAACTGCAGTGGTGGCTGTGAGGGGAAAAAAAATCAGGAGCACAAGCTGTCAATGCCTACTAGGTGGTTGTAGAGGAAACAATATCAGACGACTGTGTACAGCTTGAAGTGACTCTGCAAGGGGAGAGCTGTTCCTCCACACTGCTGACATCACTGCACCCAGAGCTCCTCCAATAAAGCAACCTCCCTCCAATGTTCTCCCTCAGCCGAGGGGACCATGGCTTCATCTGGAGGATGGTGCATGAAGAGGTGTCGTCTGGATCATCTCCACTGGCTGAGCTGGTGAGTGAAGCCTGCCCAAGACTGCGAGCAAACATTTCCAATGCCTTACATGTTTGAGGAGCGCTGGATTAAGGGGGTTTTCTCTACTCTTTAGCCACAGGAGATTTTGGATATGTAAATCAGAATAGAAGGAAGAAAGGAGGGAAAGGGACCCTTCAGGTGGTGATTCAACTCCATCTGTCTTAAACATCCACCTGAGGATGAAAGTGGTTCTCCCCTAGAGAACTGATCACAAATCCTCCGTTGTCTGCCAGGAGGATGCATAGACAAAACCCCTCAGTTCACCAGGCTTCTCAGCAAAGCTACCTCGGATGGGATTCAACTGAGAGGGTTTTGCCTTCACCCGCTGAGGCATGGATGCCTCTGCCAAAGCTGAAATGTCTGACTTGACTTACCCATCTAAGCTGCTTGCTCAACTCGTGCCTTAGTCCTCAGAGACAACCTGGCACTTCTAGAGGGCTTTTAGCCGTGTCTGTGAGGCAAGATGAGGCAGGTCCTCATGGTAAAAGACAAGAAGCTGAGATAGGATTATTTCACCATAGATCTTACAGTTTGGTCAGCAGAAGTGCTTCCCCTGACTCTGATATGGCCAAATGGCAAAGAGGTGAATCCTACCCCTAGGAGCTCTGCTGGAAAGCAAACAGCGCTGGTGGTAATGGAGGTACCTGCAAAAGCTTCCTGTGCTGAGCCTTGGAAGAAAGCAAATATATAAGACCACGTGCCCTTGAGTAATGACTGCCATACTAGCCTGCTGCCCTGTGTTCTGCCATCTCAGTCCAAATCCACCATGGTAAACTGACCTAGAAGAGATGAAAAAGTCTCTTCTAGTGTGACATTATCATGACAGGTTTTATCCCTCAGTCTCATTTGCTGAAATCACAAATCCGTATTGCCTGCCTTGAAGAATACAGTGATGTTATTCCCTTCCTAACCGCAACTGCAGTTTTTCACATAACTGGAGACCCTCACCCTGCTGTGCAGTTTCCTAAATGTGATTTTCATCCCAGAGAAGCAATTGCATTCACCATGTCCTAAAGGAGATGCCTATGCTTGATCTGATACGTAATTCCACGGGTTCATTTGATGGTGTAGGCCTGATTTTCAGGGTCCGATCTAATTGTCCAAACAGGCTTCCCTGACTATTTTAACTTGGGGTAGATGCTGTTTTCCCATGCTCTACACCAATGGCATTTCCAGGGATGACGGCTTTGTTTCACTAGTAGTAGCATCTGAATGATCAGCACCGGCATGCAAACCCTCACAGAAACTTCCTGTCTTTGCAGGTGAATGTCAACTCATGGGGGCACGCTGCAAACGGGACAAGTGTGGAAGAATTCATCCTTCTTGGCTTCCCAGGCACGTGGCATTCCCAGGTCTCCCTTGTGGTGGTATTTGCACTTACATACTCCCTGACAGTAATAGGCAATGCATCCATCATAGCCCTCGTGTGGATGAACAGCAACCTCCATACCCCGATGTACTTTTTCCTCTGTAATCTCTCCTTTCTGGAGATCTGGTACACCACAGGCGTTGTTCCCAAAGCTATAGGAGTTATGCTGGGGACTAGCCAGACCATCTCCTCCAGTCTCTGCATCCTCCAGTTGTTCTTTATTCTCTCCCTAGGCTCCACTGAGTGTTTTCTCCTGTCTGTCATGGCCTATGACCGCTACTTAGCCATATGCTACCCCCTGAGATACAGCTCCCTCATGAGCAGCATCTTCTCTGCTCGGCTGGCACTCAGCTCCTGGCTGGGAGGCTTTCTGGCCATCTCGCTGCTGCCCTTTATGACATCCAGGCTGACATTCTGTGGGCCAGATGTCATCAATCATTTCCTTTGTGATATAGATTCCTGCCTTGCCCTCTCCTGCACTGACACAGGGCATGTTGAGCTGGCAACTTTCCTTGTCTCCATAATTGTTGTGGTGGCCTCCTGTGTGGTCACCCTGGTCTCCTACATATACATCATCTCTTCCATCCTGAGGATCAGGTCAGCCCATGGCCGGAAAAAGGCCTTTTCCACTTGCTCTGCCCATCTCAGTGTCGTCACAATCTGGTATGGCTCCACCATGTTCCTCTATGTCAAGCCTTCGGCCCAGAACTCCCCGGATCGGAACAAACTCGTGAATACCTTTAACACAGTTGTAACTCCTTTGTTGAACCCCTTCATTTACACACTTAGGAACAAAGAAGTGAAGCAAGCTCTGGGGCGAGCCTTCCGGAAGAAGTGAAGTGGCTTTTCAAAGGGCCTCAGTGGGAACAAAGAGATTCATCCCCTTCCTCCCACAGCTTCTGCCTTGCAGCAGTTGCTTGCTGAAATGTAAGTGTACCTGGGCATCACAGGTAGTGAGAAGCCACCAGTTCCCCAGTGAGCTCATCTCACTCACCTTACGGCCACGGAGGCTGAGCCTTGATTCTAAGGCTCCCACCTCCCTCTGTTCACTCCTGTGTAAATTCAGAATGCCTCACAGTGCTCTGAAGACCAGCTCTTGGAAAGGGTGACAAACTCCATCCAGAAATGGTCTTCAGCAGCAGAGCTGGAGGAGTGGTTCTCCCACAGTTTTCAATTCCAGTTTGCTAAGTGCTTCATTTTGTCAGGGTTCGTCTGAATCTGAGTCCCAGCAGCTGGCTCATTGCTGTTGGAAGTAGAGGTGTATTTCTCCATTTAGCCTGAAGTTTTCTGGATGTATCTATGCCCCGTTCTTGTGGCTGCTTCATTGAGTCATTCTCTGGTTCAAGGTGAAGTTTGGCACTGTCTGATATCTCTACCTATAGTCATTATTCCGAGCATAAGACAGTGATACAAGGAAATGATCACCTACTTACAACTTACTTATAGCAACTTACAATGTTTTCTGAATAGTGCTTAATAATCCTGCTTGCCCTGACTGTTCTGTGGAAGCGTACCTAGGGTTACTGTGTTCATCAAAACAAAGCCGTTTTCTGTGGAACCTTACCAAGAATTACTATGTTTAACAAAAATATGTTTCTTACCCTTAGAAAGCAGATGTGCTTGAACAAGTTTAGTCTTTGTAATGAATAGACAGCCACAACATGATGGTAGAAATTGATACACTGGCAGTTTTAGATGAGATAGAATGAGTAAACTGGCTGAAACCACTCTTGTTGTGCAAGAAATTGGCTAAGACGATCTGTGCATGCTCTGAGGAAAAGTACAAGGTGAGAAAGACTATGAGCCTTCCTCCAAAAGACCTCTGAAGACACCGTCCAGGAGGTAAGGTGCAGGTGCAAAGATAACATAAACTGCTGGCTCCAGAATTTCGAGCTAAGCCAGCCTTACTTATGCATATGTATACTTGTGTTATGTGATCCAATGAATATGGATGTCCACACCTATAAGTTTTTGGTAAAATGTGCTGGGGTGGTGCAAGCTTTGTGGAGAAATCCCCTTGCACCCTGGCACCCTCAGTGGTCTCTGCCTATGGCTCCTTCTGCACCTGGGCTCCACCAGAAGCCACTGATGAGAAAGGAGAAGGAAAGTCCAAGAATCACCAAAGATTGCCCAGTTCTGATGGCTCATTTCCCAGAGAAATGATCAGAAACAGAGCCTGACTGAAACAGTTGGAGACATGTGCCCATAGAGAGAGATCCTGGTTTGTGGAGCAAGGGAAAAAGGCTGGGAGGGAATTTGAAGCAGGTGCATGGAGAGATGGCGTGAGTGTCAGATTCATGGGTAGATGGATGAATGAAGAGTGGAAGAGTAAAGAGGAGAGTTGGGGCTGCTACAGTGCAGGAGAGAGGACGGAATTCAGAACAAGAATGAATGCTGAATGCACGGGGGGATGCATGGGTGCATGGAATAATGCAGAGGTGCAGGAGAGCAAACTTGTGCTGGCAGCTATGAAGGAAGTAGAGGGAAAGATGAGAGAGGGCTCTCAGAGTGTAGGAGTAGGGGTTAGAGATGGTAGAGGCATGGAGGGATGAGTCAGAAGACAGACGGGTGGGTGGATGGATGAAGAGAGGGAAACTGACAGGAAGAGTGGGTGTTACAGTGAGGGACAGAGGGCTAAATTCAGGGCAATAACTGCTGCATGCACAAGGGAAAGAGTGGGTATATTGAAAGGCAGCCATACATGCAAGCAAATTCATACCAAGAGAGAGATGGAGACACCGCAAGAATACCGAGCGGGGACACAGAGACGGGAAAGAGGGAAGTGAGAAGGCAGACAGGCAGAGACGGGGAGAGACGCCTGGAAGAACGAGCACAGCCCTGGACGCCCAGAGCAAATGCCCGCCCTGCACACCCAGCTGCACCACAGCCAGCCCCACCAGCCCTGCACATCCCATGCTCTGCTGCCCACACCTCACTGCCCATTGCCAGCCTGGGGTCTCTGCTCCAGCCCCAGCATCTCCTCTCTGCTGCCGCCTCCCACTGCCACCAGCTCCACCCCAGAGCTGCGCCATGTGCTGGTGCTGCTGTTCTCTGTCTCCTCTGAACAAGTAGCTGTAGAAAGCAAGAAGGTCTCTCCTGAGCCACCTCTTCTCCAGGATGCGCATGGCCATTTCCCTTAGCATCTCCTCGCATGTCCTGTTTGTCAGCCCCCTAATCAACTTGGTGGCCTTTGTCCGACCTGCTTCAGTATGTTCACATTCTTCTTGAACTGGGGAGCCCCAGTCTGGGAGCAGTACTCCAGATGTGGTCTCAAATGGGACAGAGGGCAAGGGTCACTTTCCTGGACCTGCTAGCAACACTGTGACTAACTCATCTCAGGATGCAGTTGGCCTCCTTTGTTGTAAGGGCACACTGCTGTCTCATGTTCAGCCAGGCGTCTGCTAAAGCCCCACAACCTTTTCTGTGCATCTGCTTTCTAGACAGCCAGCCTTCAGCCTGCACGATGCATGGCCTGGTTCCTCACCCACACTCAAAACCTTGCCTTGCTGGTTTTGACCCTCATGACATTCCAGTCAGCCCCGTCCTCCATGGTCACAACCCTTTGTGCCTGATAGTCCAGCCAATTTGTCACCCACCTTATCATCCTCTAACTGAACCTACTGATCTCCAGTTTGATCATGTAAGATCAGCTTCCATGTCTTGCTTATGCTGGGGGTATTGGAGCTGAACAGAGTACACCCAGTGGAGTCTCAGGACGGCAGAGTAGGAGTGGAGAATCACCTCCCTCGGCCTACTGGCCACACTTCTCTTGATGCAGCCCAGGAGATGGCTGGCTTTCTGGGCTGCAAGCACACACAGCTGGCTTATGTATTTCATCCGCCAATATCCCCAAATTTTTCCTCAGGGCAGTGTCAGGCAGGATGGCGTCAAAACCCAGCAGCACAACACATACACCTTTAATGGGAGCCGACAAGTGCCCATGAGCAGGGGAAGAGAAGGACAATGCACATCCTCCACCACTGGAGTCCTTGAGCACCCACCTGAGGACGGCTGGAGCTCCTTTCAGAGAATAGCGCTTGAAAGAGCCCCACAGGAGTGATGAAGGCTGACAACATCCGCCTGCTCTGATCCCGTCCAGGCACATGAACTGCCTCTCCTGCCAGCACTGCTGCATTCCTGCCCTAGAAATCCTGGGGCCTTTCATCCCAGCGCTCAGAACAAGCCTCCACTGGGCAATGGGCATGGCACAGACCTGGCAATGAAAAGGAGCAGTGCAGGAAAGGAAAGCACAGCCCATATCGTTAGCTGCGATGGTTTGCATTCAAGATGAGCTTGTCAGAAAATGGTTACCTCTGCAAAGGGTGCCTCTGGTCCTGCGGCAGTGAAGGGCAGGTATAAAAGGCAGCCCAAGTCCCTGCTCTCTCATGCCCTTCTCTTGGCTCCTTCTGCTTGGGAACCAGGTGAGTCTGAAGCCCCTTCTCCTCCTCTTCCATAGGGAGATCTGCACTTGGGAGACCTCCCAGCTGATATTGCTCTGTCCTGTCCTGGGGTCTGGATCTTCTTGTCATGACAAAGGGAAGTGGGGACACGATCTGCTTAGAGAGAGGCTGGGATGTGACTGAGGGGACATTTGGTTTATGAATTAGGAGAGAACCTCCCTGGGCCATGCTGCTCTTCATAAGGCAATGAAGACCCTGTGGCTCCCGCAACAATTCCCTGTCCCCACTCAGCAGTGGCCTTTGGCTCCTTGGTGACAGGGTAACCAGGCAGCTCCTCACCCACCCTTGTGCTCTGCTTCCTCCCTGCTTCTACCCAGGTGCACCTCCACCCTCAGAGACATGTCCTGCTACGACCAGTGCCTGCCATGCCGGCCCTGCGGCCCGACCCCGCTGGCCAACAGCTGCAATGAGCCCTGTGTCAGGCAGTGCCAGGACTCCACCGTGGCCATCCAGCCCTCCCCCGTGGTGGTGACCCTGCCCGGCCCCATCCTCAGCTCCTTCCCACAGAACACCGTTGTGGGCTCCTCCACCTCCGCTGCCGTTGGCCGCATCCTCAGCTGTGACGGAGTGCCCATCAACTCTGGGGGCTTTGACCTCTCCTGCATTAGCAGCCGCTACTCCAGCGGGAGATGCCCCCCCTGTTAAAGGTGCCTGGCATACATAGCTCTTGGGAAGTCTCCCTAAGATCTCTGGACATGGTGCTGGACAAAGGATAAATCTTCAGGTTTTTGCTTTCACAGGAATTGAACTTCTCTAGCTCCTCCAGAAGATGATGGCAGGAAGGGGCCAGCCTGTGCTCTTTGGAAAGATGGCCTATGTCTTTCCTTCCATTTTTCCACCTACCTCTTTTCTCTCTTTTCATTCTTCTGCTCCCCTGGACTTCAAGGCTCTTCAAAGCCATCCTGCACTCTGCAAGAAAGGCAGGTGGATGCCCTGCATAAACATTATCATGGCCGGGGGTCGCAGCCTCTCTCTGGCCGCTCGTGATCCCTGCACTGAAGGCTTGTGCTTGGAGTGACCTCGATTTCCTTTTTAGACTCAGTAAAGGTTTCTACATCTCAGCCTGGGCCTCCAGGTGGTCCTTTCCTCCATGTGTACTCTCCCAAGCAGTTCAGGGAGAATGACTTTGATCTTAGCAGGGAATAGGATGAAGGTATAAGGACGCCCTTCACCACACCCAGAAGACTGGGAGGTTGGGACACACTGCAGAGTCCTCTTTGGGGTGCTGTTCTGTGGCACTATGCAAAACATCCCCAGGTACCCCAGAGCAAGTGGCAATAAGCCTTTGCCTTGCAACGTCTCTGCCCAGAAATACCCTCTCAGGTCCTGCAAAAATCTCTGCTGTCCCAAGGTGATAGCTAGGACTCTGTGGGAGGCCATGGAGACAAGCCACCCTGCAAGCTCATAGGACTGGTGTGCCTCCTGCTCTGGTGAGTGCTGTGCTGGGGAAGAGGACAGAAGACATCCCCAAAAGATGGCAGGAGTGTGGATGAGCGGAATAGACTCAGGGGTGCCCCTTGGTTTCACTTCCACCTTCTTGTCTCCTCCACTGCCCAGTCTAGAGCCACGTCCAGCACACATGATGGCAGGCAGCAGGATCGCTCCCCCATGCAACCCTACCCCATTCCTACGGCACTTGGCAGGGCCCAGGCTTTGGCAGGCATGTAGGACTGACATCATTCATGAGTCAGTATCGGGATTAAGCACACTGGGTCACACACAGGAGTCCCTGGTAACCCAGTACCCCCATGGGTACAAGATCTGTGCAAGAGATGATCACTGTAGTCCCTCTGAGATGTGGAGGTGACAATGGGACACACTCAGCATTATCGTTGTCTACAGCAGGAAACTTTTGTTTACAAGCATCCCTCTTTTCTGACTGATGTTTTTGGGCACTGGTTTGATCAAAAGCACATCTGAGGCCTCAGTCAGGAAGATGAACAGAACACATCCATCCATCCATCCATCCATCCATCCATCCATCCAAAGGCCCCTGAAAAAATTGCCCTTTTCCCAGCTGGGGATATGAAATGTGGGCACAGGTCCTTCTCTTCTGCAGGGCCAGGTTGCCAAGTCCTCTGTTGACATGCCCTCTTCTTGCCTGATTGTCTAAAGGCGAATCCGGGTGGCAGAGTTATCAAGGCACTGCTCCTATCTCCTCTGGGAATAAGGTTGATGGGGACTGTGTAAGCTGAGCTCTGCAGGTCCCAGTACCACAAAACATCTGTTCCCTGTGCACATGTGTTGGGAATCCCTGCTTTTTCATCATCAATTCACAGTTTATAGATGGTGGGTAACTGGGTCGATGGCAGCATGACACAGAGTGGCAGTACAGAAAGTTGGGCCCTCCAGTGTCCCACGTTCCTGTTCCTTCCCATGGCATGCTCCGGGCGTTCATCTTCTCTGAGTTTCCGTGCAGGACATCTGGCTTCATTATTAATGCAGAGGTTTAGGTATATTTTTTTCTGTGATACTCTGAAATTTCTTTTTCAACCTCCACCCTCAGTTCAAGGTAGCAATTAAAAGGCTGGCACTTCTCCGTCATCTACAGTTCGCTGAATGTAGGGGAGGAGCTGCCGAAGGCAAAGCTGAGCTCACAACAGGGGCTGGGACACAAAGGGCCCAGCAGTCCAGGGGAGGTTCCCTGCACATTCTTCCTGCTGGAGATGTGGGGGGGACCCACTGAACCTGTCCATCCCTTTGGCCACTGGACACATTCTTGCCATGTCCCTCCTCCCCTCCTCCCACACGAGACCTGCACTGCTGCCACTGGGTGAATTGCCAGTGTCTGACAAAACAGTTCCTTACCTTGCCTGGGACTCTGGGAGACCCCCATTCTCTCCCACCCCCAGGCAGCCCCAGGACACAAGCACCGCTCCTGTCTTGGGGATGCAGTTGCACATTCAGGCACCTGCTCAACCACACAGCACACACTGAGGCATCCCCCACTGCACCTCTGAGCCAGGCTGGGCAATAGCTTTACTTCTGGCGTGCTTGTCCCAGCACTGGCCATGCCCAAGCATCATAGTAAAAATGGTGCAAAAAGGGTGACCTGGGAGAAGAGGACAACAAAGCCCACTGCCCACACTCCCAGCGCTGGAAGCAAATAGACTTCCTTCATCATGGTAACGTTTTTTAGAGAGCGATTTGTATCTGGTGAAATCAGGGTCAAAGGACATGGCTGAAAGGATCAGGGACTCAGTCATACCCAAGAAGAAGTGGAAAAAAACTACTGTGCCAGGCAGCAGGAACCACAAACGGTAGTTCTGGTGACAAGGAAAGTCTCCAGCATTTTGGGGACAATGGTTGTGGCACAGCAGATCTCCAAGAAGGAAAGACTGCTACGGGAGAAATGCGTGGGGATCCTCAGGGGCTGCTCCCGCAGAGACAGTGCTGAGCCTCTTCCAGCCATGGTTAGGAGAGACGAACAAGGCTATGTACCACCTGGGGAGGTCACCCTGTCCTTGCTTGATTCCATTTGCGTTTCCTTCAGGGCAACAGACTGCAGGAACAGCTTTGTCAAGTCCAGAAGGAATCGGTTACCCAGGCAAGAGGGAGGAACCAACGGAGTGCTCAGGTAAATCCTTTGTCTCTGTTGGTGTCAGAGGAATAAAATCAACCCCTGCTGCGAGGCCAGGTAACCAGTTTATCCCAGATGAAGGTCTGGCCCTGCCAGGGTGGAGGAGCAGGTGGTAGACCACAGGAAAGAGAACCTGGCAGTGCTCTGACAAACATTTCTGGTTTGTGGGAATGGGCCTTTGCCCTGTAAGGGCTGATTCCTGTTGCAGCTCGTTCTATGTCTGGTAATTCCTGGGTGCATTGGCTGCCCCATCCCTAATTGCCTACTTCAAATGCCCAAGGAGCCTGTTAGTGGAGATCTTATCACATGGCCTTGGGAAGGGAAAGACACAAAGTGGCAGCTGCCAATGTGTTTGCACAATGGAGCTAAGCTACAATAAGACATCCAATAAGGTGAGCATCCCTCTGGTGACAATGAGGGTCAGTTTATTCATGTCACCATGAAATCCCGATGCCATGTCGTCATGTGAAGGACCTACAGCAGTCACTTTGGCTTCAGGAGAACCAGCCTGACATGGGGAATCTGTGCCCTCTGTGATGCATTTCTGAGACAATGCTGGCAGGCCTTTACAGACAGGCCAGAGGATGCCACATCACAGAGAATGCTCTGAGCCCTTTCTGGGGAAGCAAAAGATCCTTGTGGGAAACACCTTCCTCCCCCCCGCCTTGCACAGACCATCTGACTCTCCCTCTGTAGCACTGACCAAGTGCAGCTCTTTGCTTCCTTCAGAAGCACAGATGCACAGCAGCTGTCAGTGAGAAGAGGTGTTGAGCCCAGACATTGACTCCAAGGAGCACCTCGAGTCCTCCAGGGGTGCAAATCACTGAGAGACACTATCAGGAGCATCTGTGTAGCTGTTTCTCCTGTAGATCCTAAGGCACAAGACAGAGGAGATGGGCTTGGGGACTGGGAGTGATCCTCTGGCATGCTGGAAAGGTGTATGAGGTTTCCACGGTGTTGTCCTTCCAAGCACAGGATGAACAAACAGCCATCTGCAATGTCAGACATAACGATGATCATGCCTTGAAGATCGCAAGGTCACAAGTTTCATAGAAGGTGCAAAGAGCTCATCAAGCTTGGCAAGAGGAGAAAAGAGGCTGAGAGGAAGACAGACAGCACTTGCGAGTTACCCTCTAGCAGCTGGGGAAAACCCTGGGAAAGCAAGAGGAATGATCAGAGTGAGAAGAGATTTGCTGAAGCTTGAAAAAAAATTCCTGAAGGTAGAAGTGAAGACAGGACAAAGGCAGATAAAAGTGTTTACGAAGAAGCTGAAATCGGAAGCTGAAGCAAGGCAAAGAGATTGGTGGTAATGGCAGTGGTGTTATTTTGTCTGTATTCTCAGAAAAAGACCTTCTGCAAAACTGGCTTCTGGCATGGGAAAGGAGACCTCAGGGACTGTGACAAAGTGGCAGAAAATTGAGGTCTCCGGTTCCTGACGTATATTTGGTCAGCTGTTGGCAAGATCCTGACACAGCCTGGAAGGCTTGGTGGGGACAGTCAGAGCCTGCAGGCCTTGGGGGAGTTGTTCCTTCAAACCTTTGCAATAGCTGGAGTCTTGGGATGTCCCAAGAGGGGTTTAGGCCAGACACAATGCAGCAGCCAAGTGCAGGCAATGCAGGCAGGGAATGGGGACGGAGAGGGAGGAGACGCAGGCATCAGGGAAAGAGAGTCCCAAGCCCTGAGCTGGGGCATGTGGGTCAGCAAGAATGGTTGCCAGGGTGAGTACAATGCCCAGCAAGGTGAGCACAGAGGGGAGAAAGGAAGGGAGGAAGGAGAGGGAATATAGCTCTGCAGTGACTGGGAGTCCCCCGAGGATGACCGCTGAGCTTTTTGTATCATTTCCATCCTCTGTTGATTTGCAGGCCTGTGTAAGGTGGTAACAATTTGAAAAATGCTACAGGAGTAGAAAGGGGCAGAGGTCTTTCTGGTGCCAGATACACCTCATGCTGTCAGTCCTGCTATTCCCCACCCAGCACATCACATGTTGTGCCTCACTCAGGCCCAACAGTGTCTCACCAACATCAGCCTCAGCCAATGCCTGCTCTGGCTGCAGTATTCATGCGTCTAGAGAGTAAATATACGTGCCCCCCGAGAGACCATCATGTGGCAGCCTATGTCCTTCCAGCTGAGGCAGCTGCCCTACAGATGGTCAGGCTGGAGGCTGACCTGGAGATGTGCCTCTTCCTAATGTTCCCCTGCTCTAAGTAACGCTACACAGAGCCAGGAGAGTGATGTTCCTCTCACTTCCTCTCATGTTATTGCCAGCAGTCTCACCCCAAAAAAGAGTACAATAAACTCAGCTCTTTGCTGATGTCAGGAGCAAGGAAAGGAGAGTCCAGACCCACTGCTGACCCGGCAGCAAAACCCCAATATCGCTGCGGCTCAGCAAAACAGCAGCTGCACTCACTGCGCCTTTCTGTTCCCAGCTGCTTTCTGGGACCTGTGATCCCCAGAACTGAATTCAAGGGAAGAGCGTTGGGGAAATCTTGATCTTGACGAGGCGAGGATGGTGAGGAGCTTCTCATGGCAAAGGTTTCCTCTGTCCGACATCACCTTGGTATTCTGGGCTCTGACAGCTGCCAGTAGCAAGACGTGACAAAGAGAAACTGCACTTGGAGGAAGTAAAAGTCCTCAGAGGACCTGATTCTGGTGCTGGTGCTGAAGCTCCTACTGATGTTGGTGCCGGTGTTGGTGCCACTGTTAGTGCTTCACCTTCACCCCTGACACACATGTCTGGTCCTACCCACAGCAGTTTCTCTGGCTGTAGCCCCGGCTCATCTCCTGGTATCCCACAAGACACAGTAATAAACCTCTGCATACCTGTGCCCGGGCTGGTCAAGCCACCAGGTGCTGGATGGGAACCATGCAAAAGTTTGTATGCTCGCATAAAACCAGGAGATCATCAGCAACGGGGGACTCTGCTGAGGGGACTCTGCTCGGGACCACACTGGCAGAACCGTCCTCAGGTGGCCCTGGGAATGACCGGGCCCCAGACATGCTCCTGGTCTGACCTGAGGGCCTGCAGAGACTACACAGAGAAGGGGAACAGGCAAATGAGCCCAGCAAAATTGTCCTCAGAGCAGCGTTAGTGTTGCAGCAGGGTCAAACCCTCCCAGCAGAAGCCCCCCTGTGTGCATCAATGAGCAACCTTCAGAGAGAGATGTGGGGAGCAAGAGAAAAGCGTGTGGCATGTCCTCTCGCACGGGAGCCCTTGGGCACACTCGGACAAGAACCTTGAGAGCGGTGCCCATTTCCTGACAACTTTGCCACAAGCCATCCCCCAGGAGTGGCCCCGGTGCACATCACCTGGCCGCACGGGATGCCACCAGCACTTGCGCCAAGTCTTCCGCCTGCGCTGACGTGTTTCTGTCCCGGAAATCCTTGGGGCTCTCATCCCGGCAGAAGCTTACAGAAGCCTTTGGATGGGCAAGCACATGGCATAAGCCAGGAAATGAAAAGGCAGCCGTGCAGGAAGCCAGGACACTGCCCCTACCATTAGCTGGGATGGTTTGCATTTGGCATGAGCTTGTCAGAAAATTATTACTTGTGCAAAGGGTGACTCTGGCCTGAGGCAGTGCAGGACTACTATAAAAGACAGCCCTGCGCTCTGCTCTCTCATCCGCTTCTCTCGCCTCCTGCTCCTTGGGAATCAGGTGAGTGTGAAGCCTCTTGTCCTCTCCTCCTCCTTCAAGATCAGGTCTTTCCTCGCTGGATGTCTCAGCTGATGGGGGTTGTCCTAGCCCAGGGCTGGGAGCTGCTTCTCGTGGGAGAGGGAAGGGGAGAGAAGGTCTCGTGCAGAGAGGGGCTGGGACTGCGCTGAGGTGGCTCCTGGGCTTTGAGCTGGGCAGCGTACACTGGGCCAGGAGGTGCCTTGGCTCCTCTGCAGTTGGGTGCAGTGCGGCTTCTCACGTGCTCCCGTTTCCTGCTTCCCCCTGCCCTCTCTCCCAGGTGCACCTCCGGCCCCGAGACATGTCCTGCTGCAACCCGTGTGTGCCCTGCTGCCAGCCCTGTGGCCCGACCCCGCTGGCCAACAGCTGCAATGAGCCCTGTGTCAGGCAGTGCCAGGACTCCACCGTCGTCATCGAGCCGTCCCCCGTGGTGGTGACCCTGCCCGGCCCCATCCTCAGCTCCTTCCCACAGAACACCGTTGTGGGCTCCTCCACCTCCGCTGCCGTTGGCCGCATCCTCAGCTGTGACGGAGTGCCCATCAACTCTGGGGGCTTTGACCTCTCCTGCATTACCAGCCGCTACTGTGGCAGAAGGTGCCCCCCCTGCTAAAGGGGCTGGCAAATCCCAAGGGAGACACCTTGAGGTGCAGGGCTCAGCATCAGTCATGTCGATGCTCTTTTCAGGATAGCTGAACATCTTTGAATTTCTCTCCCTTTTCATTGCTTCAATGGCAGTAACATGTCTCCAAGACCAGCCTGTTGGGGATCACCTACCTCCTCTCCCTCTATGGGACAGGCAGATGGACATCATGCAAGAACTTCTCCACAGCCAACACCACCATCTCTTGATTTCCCCTGGGGCTCCCTGCACTGCTGTCCTCCCCTTGGAGTGACTTTGTTTCCCTCTTTTGACTCATTAAATTTATGCTGCATTCAAGCCTGCCATCCGTGTCGTCCTTCCCATTGTAGACATTCCTCAAGCTGCCAAAGGGGAAGGGTCTTGCTCTGGGGGAAAAGGGGGTGAGGGCACCAGAAGACCCTTCTCCATTCACAGAGAACGGGAGGCTGGGACGTCCTGCAGTGGTTCCTCTTGTAGCCACCATCCCCTGGAGCTGAGAAAGTCACCCCTGGCTGCTCTGCTGCCAGTGACCATCAGGCTGTGCCTTGCTGTGTCTCTGCCCACAAAAGCCCAGAAAGGCAGGAGGCCCTGAGGGCTCGGCAGCCCCATGACCTCCTGAGGAAGAGCGTTCCTCTTGCTATGCTTCAAGATGCAGTGGGATGGCAGGGGTGGGTCTGGGGATCCAGGAGATGCTTTACTTTGCAGAATATCAGGAGTGGTGATGCGGGGAACAGCCCTTGGGATGGCTCAGAGCTGCTGCTCCACTTTCCTCCCCCTCCAACACCCAGAGTAGGGGCCATGGGCAGCACGCTTGGGCAGGAAAAACATCACCCATGCTGCTGACTTTGCTGAGTCTGGAAATTGGAGCTACACATGTCGGAGCTGAGGGCAATCAGCACAGAAATGGAAACACTGCAATGGTGAATTTCTGAGGTAGATCAAATTGCTCTCATACAGAGCTTGTAGGGGAACGTGAAGATTAGCAAGCATGAGGGTACTGGGTGCAATTCCCAAGAGAGCTGCACAGAGCTCTTGACTGCTTCATTGGTGACCCCAGAGAAACTGTGCTCAGGAATTAGCTGACACTGTGGGGGGATGTGGACTTCTCACATATAAACCTCATCCTTCTCTTGGCAGCCTCTGGAGTCTCAGATCCTATTTCCTGCCATCCAAATCCACATACTTGACAAAAGTGTACAGGCAGAAGCAGCATATCCCTCTCCTTTGGGAACATCCCAGCATGAGGACAGACCTGAATTCCACCTCCAGGTGGGATCCAAATCTTATCATTCTTAGCCCGTCCAGGTGGAAAGGGGACTTCTCCTATCTCTTCCAGTACCTCGCAGAGACACTTGTCTACAGGTGCCTCACTCGCTTTGCCTCCTCCTCTTTCCCTCTGGCCCATCTCTCCCTCGAACACATCAGCCACCCACTGCAGAGCAGGTTTTTATCTTAAGGCAACTTCATCAGGCCAGCTTCCTCTCTGGTGTGCCAGCCTCAGCATCTGCAGGCGCAGGGCATCTGGCTCACCCCAGACACAGCCCTTTGCTGCCGTGGGAGCATGTCAGGGCAGCACCTCTCCCCGTGCTGAGCTGGAACTGGTCCCACACCTCCACAGCTGCCCTACAGCGATCACCAGGGACGGGCTGGGTCTTGTCTGACTCTGAGATTGTTTTGCCTTGTAAAGTGGGGAAGCCCTGCAGCTGCAGCAATAGGGATGGTCTCTAGCACATGCGAGAGTGAGTGTCTGCCAGTGTGTGTGTGAACAAGTGCCTGTCTGTGTGTGTCTGTGCGTGCGTTTGTGTACACGGGAGCTTTTGCAGGTGAGCAAGTAAGTGTGTGTGGTGTCAGTGTGCAGGTGTGTGTATGTGTGTGGGCATCTGTGTGTGCAGGCGAGCACATATCTATCTCTGTACACGAGCTTGCACGTCTATCTACATGTAAGTGTGAGTGTGCAAGTGCGCTTGAGCACGTCAACACTGATGTGATGACAAGTCTCAGGACTCTGTGTGTGTGTGTGTGTGTGTGCTTGTGCAGGGGCTCCTGTGCAACTGGCTGTGCATGCACATGTGTTTCATGTGTGCTGACATGTGATGGCATCACGCAATGATAGAATATCTGGAGTCGGTAGGGGCCCATAAGGATCATCGAGTGCAACTCCCTGCTCTTTGCAGGACTGCCTAAAGCTAAACCATATCACCGAGAGCATTGTCCAGAGGCTCCTTGCACTCTGACACGTTTGGTGCCGTGACCGCTTGCGTGGGGAGCCTGTTCCAGTGACCAGCCACCCTCTCAGTGAAGAACCTTTTCCTAACGTTCAGGCTGAACTTCCCTGATGCAGCTTCATTCCATTTCCTTGACCTTTTCCTCTCCATTCCATTGCCTATCACTGGTCACCAGAAAGAGATCAGCACCTCCCCTGCTGCTGCCCGCCTTGAGGAAGGTGCGGACTGTGATGAGGTCACCCCTCAGCCTTCTCTTCTCCAAGCTGAACCATCCAAGTGACCTCAGCCACTCCTCATAATTCTTGCCCGCAAGACCTTTCACCATCTTGGTCACCCTCTTCTGGACACTCTAAGAGTTTGATGTCCTTCTTATGTCGAGGCTCCCAAACCTGCACACGGGACGTGAGGTGGGGCCGCACCAGTGCAGAGTGGGACAATCACCTCCCTCGACCGGCTCGCTGTGCTCTGCGTGATGCACCCCAGGACACCGTTGGCCCTTTAGGCTGCCAGGTCACACTGTTGACTCACAGTCAACTTGCCATCAACCCAAAGCCCCACACCTCTTTCCGTGGGGCTGCTCTCCAGCCTCTCGTCCCCCAGTTTGTACCTATAACCAAGACTACCCTATCGCAGGTGGAGAATCCGGCTCTTGCGCTTTTTACATTTCGTGAGGTTGGAGACTGCCCAGCTCTCCAGTCTATCCAGCTCTCTCTGCAAGGCCTCTCTACTCTCCCGGCAGTCCACAGCTCCTCCTCGTACATTATCATCAGCAAACTTACTTAAAGTACATTTGATTCCTGCATCCAGATCCTAAAATGGAGCCCTTGTGAACCCTGGAACACGGACTAACTGTTGCTGCAGAGCGGCGAAGGGAATCGTTGTGGGTAATTTCTGCTGTTGTAACTGTGGCAAAGGGATGAGAGATGAAGTGTCTGTACATTGTCTGCCTTTGTTGGCGCTGTGATGGTGTTATTTTGATTTTGGTGTGAGGAATTCTTTTTCTTGATGGAAGTGAAGTTTGTGAACATTGTAGATTGGGTGATGAATGTATGTAGTAGTGATAATTCTAAAATATGTGACTCGCAGAGCAGAGGGGGTGAATACATCGGGTTTCTAGAGCAAAGTTTTGGTCGCAGGGGAGCTGCAGGGGTGGCTTCTGTGAGCAGATGCCAGAAGCTGCCTCCCCTGTCAGGCAGAGCCATTCCCAGCTGTTTCTAGGACTGACCGGCCACTGACCAAAGCTGAGCCAACCAGTGATGCTGGTAGCACCTCTCTGATATTGAAGGAAAGAAGGGAAAATACTGTTGTACAAGAGATGCTGGAAGAGAGGAGTGAGAAAACGTGAGAGAAACAACCGTGCAGACACCAAGGTCAGTGAGGAAAGAGGGGGAGGAGGTGCTCCGGGTGTCACAGCCGAGATTCCCCTGCAGCCCGTGGTGAAGACCATGGTGACACAGGTTGTCCCCGTGCAGCCCATGGAGGTCCATGGTGGAGCAGATATCCACCCTGCAGCCCGTGGAGGGCCCCAGCCACAGCAGGTGGATGTGCCCTGAAGGAAGCTGTGCCCACGGGAGAGCCCGCACCGGAGCAGGCTCCTGGCAGGACCTGTGGCCCCGTGGAGAGGAGCCCACGCTGGAGCAGGGGAAGAGTGTGAGGAGGAAAAAGCAGCAGGGAAAGTGTGATGAACTTAGGACAACTCCCATTCCCCTGTGAGTTTTTCACTGAGCACTTTGCATACGGTGACATAATGTTCAAAGGACGTGGCCGAGGGGATCAGGAACGGACCCAGGAAGAAGTGGGAAAATGAAAGCAGGAAACACAAATGGTCGTTCTGCTGACAAGGAATGTCTCCAGCATCTAGGGGACAGTGGTGGGGGCACAGCAGATCTCCAAGTAGGAAAGCCGGCCAAGGAGGAAACACATCGGCATCCTCAGGGGCTGCTCACTCCCCACAGGGACAAGGATGAGGCTCTTCCCACTGAGATGAGGAGAAAAAAGGAGAAGACAAAGACAAGCAGGGCCAGGTGTCCCTTAGAGCCCGGCCCGAGGACGCCCCGTCGGGCAGCACAGCCTGAGCCCGTGGGGAGGCAGCAAGAGAGCCTGGGGGAAAGGCCGCCCTGCCCTGCCTGCCTCGGCCAGCCCGGCTCCCTCTCCCCGGGCAGCGCTGCCCGAGCGCGGCTCTTCGGTGCCCTCAGGAGCACAGACCCGCCGCGGCCGTCAATGAGAAGAGGTGCTGAGGCCAGGCCTTGGCTCCGGGGGGGGCCGGTGGTGCCGGTGGCGGTGGCGGGGCCGGGCGGGGCGAGGCGGCCCCGGCGGGCGGAGCGGCAGCGCCCCCTGGCGGGCCCGCCCGGGGCTGTCCCCCCGCCCCCGCCGGCCCCGCCCGGCCCCGCCCGCGGCGGTTCGTGCCCGGCCGCAGCCCCGGCTCCTCTCCCCGTGTCTCCCAGCGCGCAGTAATACACCGCCGCGTCCCCGCGCCGGGGCCGGGCGAGCCACAGGGCGCTGGACCGGCGGTCTGCCGCCACCGACAGCCGCCCCGGCGGGGCCTGCAGCTCCTTGGAGCCTTTCAGAGCGAGCGCCAGGAATGCGGGGGCTCGGCCCGGGAGCTGACGGTACCAGTGGATGTAGTCGTTAGACTGGATGTTGGGGTGGGAGCAGCTGATGGCGACGCCGGTGCCCTCGCTGGTCTCTGCCGACGGCTCCTGCTGCACCTGGGCTCTGCCCGCAGCCACTGCCGAGGAGAAAAGAAGAATCACTTTGCTTCAGCTGAACGTGTCGTGCAGCGGGAGAGGGGAGAAGGGGACACTTCACAGATGGTGGGGGTGTGATCTGAGAACACAGGATGGAGAGACCGTTTCTCGGAGAGTGGTGGTTTGGGGACAGGAATGTATGAGGGAGGTTTGGAAGGACAGTCCGAGTGAGGAAGAGGAGAAGGGGCTGAGGAACAGAGATTGGCTAGGAGAGAAGGAGAGATGGATGGATGGATGGATGGATGGATGGATGGATGGATGCAGAAGCAGGGTAACACAGGAGAGAGGCAGAGTGAGCAGAAATGACCTCGTTGGGGGCAGAAGAGTGGGCAGAGAAGGGAATAAGGTTCAGGAGGAGCCGGAGGGCCAGAGGCGAGCCCCGCTCCCTCACCCGACCCAGCCCCTGTCCCAGCCCCGCGCACCCAGGAGCACCGCGGCCAGCCCCGCCAGCCCTGCGCCCCGGCCCCGCCGCATCCCGCCGCTCCGCCGCCCGCGCCTCGCTGCCCCCCGCCAGCCCCGGCTCTCTGCTCCGGCCGCGGCGCCTCCTCTCCGCCGCCTCCGCTCCTCTCCGCCGCCGCCAGCTCCGCCCCGGGGCTGAGCCCTGCGCCGGCGCCGCTCGGGCTCTCGCCCGGGCTCCGAGCGCTCCGCGGCTCTGCACCGGCACCGCTTTGGCTCCCGGGAATCCCACTCTCTCCCTCCTCCGCCAAGGGCTCCCCGGCAAGAAGAAGCCTGCCCAGCGCCAGCTGCAGCCTGGGGCAGCACCAGGGCCTTGGCCCAGCACATGGAGCCGCTTCCCAGAGCTGGCCCCGAGCTCAGCGCCTGCAAACAGCAGCCACTCACCTCCTGCCCGGGGCAGGGAGGAGGCTGAGAGCCTCCCTTCAGCTGCCCCTCTGCAGGCCGAGCACAATGCCTCCGAGCTGCTCTGGAGCACAGGGGATGGCAGGCCCAGGGTGACATGGGCGTGCAGGGTTCAGGGAGGGCAGGGGACAGGGGGAAGCACAGAGGCCCCGTGGACCTGAGCAGGGACCTGCAGAGCTTGTCTGGATCAACCCCGCCTGGAACAGTTCCCGTTAGTTCAGGCCGCTCCGGGGTGGAGACTGCAGAACCTACAAATGTCCCTGTTCCAGAAGCCTTGATATGTTTTACAGCTCCTCCACATTCTACTCCATCTTCTCTCTTTCCTTTGAATTCTTATTTTCTGGATCTGCTGGGAACAATTTGTCTGACAGAGATCAGTGTCTGCCTGTTGCCTGTGGTTGGGTGTCACCCACGAACTTGCAGGAAATTCTGACCTTCCCACTACTTGCAATGTTTCTGAAAGACTGTAGTATTGATCGTCCTGATGATCCCTGAGAAAGCCCATCAGTAATTGTCTGCCAGCTGGGATTTGCACCACTCGTCACAACTCTTTGACCCTGGCAGTGCAGACAATATTCCACCCACGTTATCATTCTCTCACTGAACACATTTCTCACAAATTTCATCTTAAATTAACTGTGAGAGAGGCATTCATGTTTTGGTAAACTCTAGGTACACACCTCCCTTATGCATCCACACAAACCCATCAGCTTAGAAGTAAGCACAAGGAAAGTACATACATGGGGACAAAAGGCACCATGGACACTGCTGAGGATCCCTGGGGACTGGGCAGTGTCAGGCAGGGTGGGGTCAAACCCCAGCAGCACAACACCTACACCTGGGGAGGCAACAACAAGTGACCACGGAGGTGAGCTGAGGAGGGAGGCAGGCAAACACATGGACACGGTATAACTTCATGGGTGGGATCCCACGGCATCCGTCTGAGGAGGGCTGGAATTTCATTCTAATAACACTTCAAACAGCCCCACCCGAGCGACCCAGGCTGACATCACTTGCCTGCTCTGGAAACATCCAACACTTGAGCTGAGTCTTCTGCCAGCACTGCTGCATTCCTGCCCTAGAAATCCTGGGGCCTTTCATCCCAGCACTCAGAACAAGCCTCCACTGGGCAATGGGCATGGCACAGACCTGGCAATGAAAAGGAGCAGTGCAGGAAAGGAAAGCACAGCCCATATCATTAGCTGCGATGGTTTGCATTCAAGATGAGCTTGTCAGAAAATGGTTCCCTCTGCAAAGGGTGCCTCTGGTCCTGCGGCAGTGAAGGGCAGGTATAAAAGGCAGCCCAAGTCCCTGCTCTCTCATGCCCTTCTCTTGGCTCCTTCTGCTTGGGAACCAGGTGAGTCTGAAGCCCCTTCTCCTCCTCTTCCATAGGGAGATCTGCACTTGGGAGACCTCCCAGCTGATATTGCTCTGTCCTGTCCTGGGGTCTGGATCTTCTTGTCATGACAAAGGGAAGTGGGGACACGATCTGCTTAGAGAGAGGCTGGGATGTGACTGAGGGGACATTTGGTTTATGAATTAGGAGAGAACCTCCCTGGGCCATGCTGCTCTTCATACGGCAATGAAGACCATGTGACTCCCTCAACAATTCCCTGTCCCCACTCTTCAGCGGCCTTGGCTCCTTGGTAACAGGGTAACCAGGCAGGTGCTCACCCACCCTTGTGCTCTGCTTCCTCCCTGCTTCTACCCAGGTGCACCTCCACCCTCAGAGACATGTCCTGCTACGACCAGTGCCTGCCCTGCCGGCCCTGCGGCCCGACCCCGCTGGCCAACAGCTGCACTGAGCCCTGTGTCAGGCAGTGCCAGGACTCCACCGTGGCCATCCAGCCCTCCCCCGTGGTGGTGACCCTGCCCGGCCCCATCCTCAGCTCCTTCCCACAGAACACCGTTGTGGGCTCCTCCACCTCCGCTGCCGTTGGCCGCATCCTCAGCTGTGACGGAGTGCCCATCAACTCTGGGGGCTTTGACCTCTCCTGCATTACCAGCCGCTACTGTGGCAGAAGGTGCCCCCCCTGCTAAAGCCACTGGTGACAGCCCGCACAAGGACCCATGGACACACCTTGAGGAACTCAGAACATGGTGCTGGGCAGAGGATCAACATTTGGAGCTTATTTTCAGGATAGTTGAATGGTTTTGCCTTTCTTTCCATTTTCTTTATTTGCTGCCTCTTCCTCACCGAGCAATACGTAGCCTTCCTTTTGCTGCCAATCGGCTCAGAGATAATTTCTTGTTTCCCTTCACCTCCATTAGCAGTTTCCATCGAGCTGTGCTTTGGCTTTTCCTGACTCGCCGTTCTGCACCTTGCAGAGACCATCCTTGTGCTCTGAGGAGGCTGTCTTGAAGGTTAACCCCCTCCCCCGGGACCCTCTGTGCTCCAGGGCATTTTCCCATGACATCCAGCCAAGCAGGAAAGTCCCTGGTGAGACTAAGCCGTGCTCTTCTCCAGTCAGGGGCGCTCATCCTCCTGTTTGTCCTGTCAGGCCTCTGAGCATCCTGAGCTCCACAGTCTCCTGGACAGTGAGGGCAAGGCTGCCCTTGACCTTTACATCATCCAACAGTTCTTCCTCATTTGTGAGTAGCAGGTCTAAGAGAGTCTCTGCATTGCCTTTTCATGGATTTCCTGCATCAAATATTTGTCTTTCATGCACACTAGACATGTTCTGCTTTGCTTGTGCCCAGCCATTTTCCTCCTGCAGTAGATCCTGAGGTGGTCAAAGTCACCCACGTGTGCCTGGGCTTTGGACTGTGACTATGAGGCTTTCCCCAACTGCCTGACAAAGGTGTCATCTGCCTCCTCCTCTTCTTGAGCAGGAGATGTGTAGCAGCCACCTAAGTACACCACCACCTGCGCCACAGGGGAAGTGTGAGAGCCTCCCCTGGCATGCTGTTCCCCCGTGCATCCCTCTTCTACCCTTGTGACATCCCTGCTCTTCAGTCTGTGGTGACCTCCCCCTCCATACCTACTCTAAACTCCTCCTTCCCAGTTCTGCAGGCATTTGGAAAGACACTCTTGCCTCCCCTTGCCACGCACATTCCACCCCTGACCAGTGTCTTCACTCTTCCACGAAGGTCATCTGGGGATAGAAGGCAAAGCTGTGCAGTGCTGCTGCAGCCTCCTGCTGCCATGCCCGTGGCCCAAATGAGCTCTTCCCCATGAGGGAGAGGGAGTCTCTTCTGACTTCTGTGTCATGCTTTACATCTCACTCATTAAAAATGCATCTCACTCTTAGAAAATATAGGTAATTAGGGGTTCTGAGTCAGATGGAACAAGGTCCCCTCAGGGGATATGTCCTTCCAGCCCTGTGGGACCAACTCAGATTCCAGCACATCCTTGTGTAGAGGCTCTTTCTGCCCAGACTCACTTACCAGCAGAATTCATAGACTCACAGAATCATAGAAGAGTTTGTGTTGGAAGGGAGCTCGAAAGACCATCTAGTCCAAGCCTCATGCTATGGGTGGGGACATCTGTCACTAGATCAGGTTGCTCAGAGCCCCATCTAACCTCACCTTGAACACTTCCGATTATGGGGCTTCCTCAACTTCTCGGGTCAAACTGCTCCAGTGTCTCAAAACCCTCATGAGAAAAAATTTTCTTCCTTAAGTCCAGTCTAAATCTACCTTCTCTAAGTTTGAAGGCATTGCCCCTTTGTCATTTCTGACACTCCTAAAACTCCTTTCCCTGTCTCTTTTATAAGCTTCCCTTTAAGAATTGAAAGGCTCCAAGGTTTCCCCAGAGCCATCTCCTCCCCAGGCTGAACAACCCCACCTCACTCAGCCTTTCCTCAGAGGAGAGGTGTTGCATCCCTCTCATCAATTTCATGGCCTTACCTGGACCCGCTCTAACAGACTCTTCCCACAGACACTGAAGAGACATCAGCTCCCACATGGGAATTATCCCTCCCCATAGCAGATGTGCACAGCAAGTGGAACAACTCCTCTTTCTGGAGACACTGATCCTGTCCTTGAAACATGGCAGCCTCTGAACTCCCCAGCTAACATAAGCTCACAGCTGGGCCGACCTACCCGATCACATCTCCATGGCTTGCTTCATCATGTGATCAGGTGTGAACCCACAGTCTGTCCTGCCAGCGCCTACAAGCCCCTCCATCCCATGCCTAAAGCCCACGTCCATGTCCACGGTACTCAGGGACAGACAGGGAGCAGGGAAGGGGTTTTGTGGGGTGAATGGGCTCAAGCTGGGCTCATTGCTCTCATCACCTGCATCTCCTGCTCTCACCAAGCACAGATAGGTCTTCTCTGAGCTACACAGAACCCTTGCAAATAGAGCTTGGAGAAGATGACTCTCTGCAGTCCAACACCTGTGTGCACAGTGTGTAATGCTCTCTCTGGCTGTCTTGAGTCTTCTCAGCCAGCTCTGAATGACTAGAGGTTTAGATTTGTGTGTGTCTGTGCATGTGTGTGCATGTGCACATGTTTGTGTGCCTGTGTGTGTTGTCTAAGCCAGCTGTTTGGTCTACCCTGAGTCTCCTATACAGGATTCCTTCAGCATGTGAGGTGAGTCCTCTGCTCAGGCTGACATGTCTTGCTCCGGAAATGCTTGGGCCTCTCATCCTGTCATGCAAAAGATGTCTTCAATGCAGAATGTACCTGGCATCAAGCAGAAAATTAAAAGAAAATGGTTCCGGAAGCTGAAACACAGCCCATAGCCTTAGGTGGGATGTTTTGCATTCAGGATGAGCTTGTCAGATAATAACCACCTCTACAAGGGATGCCTCTGTCAGCCTGGGGCAGTAAAGGTCCAGCATAAAAGCCAGCAGAGCTCCTCGCTCTCTCATCCACTTCTCTTGCCTCCTTCTCCTTGAGAACCAGGTGAGTCTGAGGTCCCTTCTCCCTCTCTGCTTTCTCACAAAGGAGGTCTCACTTCAGTGAACCTGCCAGCTGAGACCGGCTTTGTTCCATACCAGATCTTGGGGCTGCTTGTCATGGGAGAGGGGAGTGGGGAGAGGTTCAGCTTGGAGGGATTTTGGAATGGGACTGAGGTGGCTTCTGTACTCAGGGGTAGACATTGGCACATAGGAGCTGGTGGCTCTTTTTGAACTGTGACAGAATGAGATCAGGAAGCCCTAATACATTTCTGCACAGCCTCATACTGCAATGACAAGCTGCTCATCAGGCACCCCCGTGTTCTTCTTCCTTCCTGACCTCTCTCCAAGGTGCAACTGACATCCCAAGACATGTCCTGCTGTGACCAGTGCCAACCCTGCGAGCCCTGCTGCCGGCCCTGCGGCCCGACCCCGCTGGCCAACAGCTGCAATGAGCCCTGTGTCAGGCAGTGCCAGAGCTCCACCATCGTCATCCAGCCCTCCCCTGTGGTGGTGACCCTGCCCGGCCCCATCCTCAGCTCCTTCCCACAGAACACCGTTGTGGGCTCCTCCACCTCCGCTGCCGTTGGCAGCATCCTCAGCTGTGACGGAGTGCCCATCAACTCTGGGGGCTTTGACCTCTCCTGCATTACCAGCCGCTACTGTGGCAGAAGGTGCCCCCCTTGCTAAAGCCACTGGTGACAGCCTGCACAAGGACCCCAGGAACCCAGAAGCTCATGCTGGACTGAGGACAGAGCTCCTGGCCAGTGATTTCAGGGAGGCTGAGCATCCTTCCAAGGGAGGGCAGCTGTGCCTCTCTGGTAACATGGCCAAAGTCTAACTCCCCTGCCTTCTCTTCCCTCTCATCTCTTCCTTCTCTTCTCTTTTTCTGGCCTGTAAGACCCCCAAAGCCAATCTGGGCAATCTGCTGGCTCCTCTCCCCCCATGATGATGGATCCCTTTTGGGATCTCCACCGTGGCCGATGGGCTCAGACACTTGGCAGCTGCTGGTGCTCTCCCTGATCTGGCCGCCTCTTCTCCAAGTGAACTCATTTCCCTCTCTCAGAGACATTAAAGCTTTCTGCATTCCAGCCTCTGCCTCCATATAATGCTTTTATTGGTGGACATTGTATCGAGTTGTTGAGGAAGAAAGGCTTTGTCTTCAGTGCTGTGGGATTGTGTCAGGGACCAAGAAGATGCTTCGTTGTACCCAGAGGAAGGGGTGGATGGGACACATGGCAGTGGGGATCTCTCAGGCACAGTGTCTTGGAGGTGAGGAAGACATCCCTGGCTCCCCCACAGTCAGTGGTGATCAGGCTCTGCCTTCTGGCATCTCTGCTCAGACACAGGCCCTTGGCCTCAGAGCATGTCCTGCAGAAAGGAAACCTGACCACTGCTATCCCCTAGAGAGGAGCCCAATGCTGCTGGAGGTTCTGACAGCTCAGTAGCTCACAATTCTGTACAGAAGGAATTTTTTCATGCTTTAGTGGTGCGAGAAGATGTATCAGTCAAAAGATGTCTGCAAAGGATATGGGAGTGGGGAAGATGTGAGAAAAATCCTTTAGAAGAGCCCCAGAATTTCTTCTCATCATCTTCCCACGCGTACCCAGAAAGAGGGGGTCAACCTCCACTCAAAGGAAAGGATAGCAATGACAGGTCACCTCTACACCCTCTATCCGCCAAAGGGATCACTGCACAGACCAGCAGTTACACTGTTCAAAGCATTAAGCTGACCCTAAGGCTGATGTTGGAATCAGCCTGTCCAGCCCTCACACCAGAGCCCTCCTGTCACTCACACACCCCCGGCTCCCACCAGACAGGGCACCCCAAGGACAGCAGCCAGTGCCCAAGCCCCCATGGTCCATCGGTGCTGCCTGGCCTTCCCGCAGGCATGAGGCAGCTCTCCCCAAGGCCGGGTCTTCTCCTGGCAGGCCCATGAGGTCGGGCATGAGAAGGGCTCCAAGGACCAGCAGAGTGCACTGGGCAGAGCAGGTCCTCTGGATCCCAGCACATGGTGTTGCAGCAACAGGGGAGTCCACAAGGTGGTTCAGACTGTTATCCACTATTGCAATAATCATGCAATTCCAGGAAGAAGCATTGCCCCGTGACATGTAATTTATGTTTTCCATGTTACTTTGAACTCTGACCTCTGGACACATCCCACAGCAGGTACTCTTAAGACACAGGCCTGCAGGAAAACCTGAAGCACCAATGTGCAGCGGGGAATAACAGAAAGCAAAGAGCAGCAGTACGGAATTACTGAACAAACAGAAACCATCCCTGCATTGCCTGCCCCCTCACCAGAGCAATCGGGCAGAAAAATCATGTGATCCATGGTGAGAACAAGAGGACCAGAGACTCTGCCACCACCTTCTCCTTCCTCTCAAACCACTGACACTGTCCCCTCCTGGACGAAGATTTTGACCTGCAGATCCCTGGGTGCCCAGGGGAAGCAGAGGTGCCAGGGGAGAGCTGAGGGCCCCTTCCCCCAAGCTCAGCCTTGCACACACACAGCCCCTCCCTCCCCTGGGTTCTTGCCCAGCCAAGGAACCTCCCTGCACCAGGGTGTCTTGCAGAGCACAGAGGTACAAGGCGGTGTCAGAGACCTCGACTTCCTCCAGCTGCAGGACGCTGTATTTCCCTGTGGTGTTCAGCAACGTGGTGAGACGGCCGCTCTGCCTGGGGCCAGCTGCTGCCTGATACGAGAGCAGCTGGGGAGCTTGGCCTTTCCTCTGCTGGTACCAGAGCAAGGCATCAAAGCCAGAGACCTGGTATGTGCAGTTGGTCTGGAAGGTGTCTCTGTGCTTCACTGTGACTTGTCCTTCTTGCTGGGTGACTGTGATCTGCCCCGTGATGCCTGGAAGAAAGGGAAGGTCAGCAGCCCTTCAGGGACGGGATCTGGCAAGAAAAAAATGAGTGGATGCAAAATCCTGGAGGAGAAGGTTCCCTTGCCCTGCAGGAATATCATGAGACCTGGGCACATCAAGGTGGAGACTAGTTTTGGCAGGAGCTTGGAGCTGTCATACCACTGTAGACCCCCAGGAGAGCTGTGCTGTGCCCATCCTCCTTCTCCCTGGTCTCTGACTTCTGAGAGAAACATAGAACAGCCTGTTGTGCCTCATCTTTATGTTGTCTGACCAGCACACCTCCAGCAGGTTGAGGGGTCCAGGGAGATTTTGAAAAGATTCCTCCTGCTTCCCCATCCCTGTCATTGTGGAGGGCTCCTAGCTCCCTGAGTACATGCAGTGCTGAGCCCAGTGTTGGAAAGAGAGAACCGTGGTTGTGTTGCCAACCAGCAGGAATCTGGAGGCCATGGCAGGTGTGTGCCAGCCAAGAGGCAGAATGGGACACCCCACTGATGTCAGTGGCTTGAGGGCTTTAAAGCCCTGGTAGCAGCATTGACACTTTCTGCTAATTAGTGGTGGAAGGGTGAAATCGTGGAGTTCAGAGAGAGCTGAGAATGACAGCAGGTGTGTCATAAGAGAGACAGAGAGAGAGATGGATTGAAGGGGAGACAGATCCAGAATAAGGGGTCTCATCTATCTCTTCTCTCTATTCTCTTCTTGTTTCAAACAGTAAGAGCATCTGGAGCCAGCATTTCCTAATGTTTTCCTATTGTGCAAAAGTAGCTCCCCACATCATCCTGATGAGGTTTGTGATGGTTTCCGTGGGGGAAGTAGAAGTATTTGTTGACAGAAAGCCCGGACTTACCCAGCAGTTGCCCCAGGAAGGCCGTGAGGATGAGATATCCGAGGTGCATGTCGAGACCAACAGGTCTTTTTGCTGAGTGAGAGAGTCAGAAAAGCACCTCCCAGCCCCGAGATAACAGAGCTGCCGGAAACGGCTCTGTTGGGGGAGCAAAGGAAGAAGTGGGGAGGGAAACGACCTGTTCTCCCTGTGCCTGAAATGCTCCTTCTGGGTTTCTCCCTCCTCCAGCAGCAACACCTGTGGCTCCCTCAGCCAAGGGCCTTCTCAGCATCTCCACAGTGAGGGGCCCTCGGGGTCTGTGGGTGTCCCAGTGGTGGGAAGAGGCTGTTCCCGGTCAGCTGGCAGTGGAGTCCTCACCCCCCCAGCTAGAATCACCTGCTCTTCTGCACAGCCCCTGCTGGGCATTTGGGAGGTCAGGGGTTTCAC
The DNA here is from genome assembly GCF_965140245.1 of Athene noctua. NCBI lineage: Eukaryota > Metazoa > Chordata > Aves > Strigiformes > Strigidae > Athene > Athene noctua. Next base: position 7,145,646 of record NC_134061.1, on the reverse strand, counting down.
ATCTTCCCCTGGTGTCCTCAGCTCTCTGAGGACACTGCTATTTCTCCTGGGAAGAGAAGTCTCTTCTGTTTCTCTCACTTCTCCCATTTCTTTCCTCTGCAACACCTCTCGTCCAGGTCTCCATATAACATCCATAATAGCAGATGAGCTCTGCTGTGCAGCAGCCCGGGGGCTCTGTCTGAGTCCTGCTCTGGTGGTGTAAACTCCAGTCTAAGAGAGGAACCTGCCTCCAGCGGGGCTGCTGGATGCCACAAACCCAGAGCGTAAAAGGACAACTTATTCCACAGGAAAAAGGGCTGAGGTGTCACCAGGAAACAGGATGAGGGATCACTGGATCATACACACACACACACTCACAGGGAGCCCATGGGGCACCCCCTGGAGCGCTGCACTGTGAGGGGTGGGGATGGGGCAGCCCTGCACCCCAGAGCTGAAAGGGCACGGGAAGGGGTAGGGGTGGGCAGGTGGAGACCCCTACTGCCACCCCCTTCCCAGACCAAATTCAAAGAGGTCCTATGCACCAGTCACAACAAAGATAACATCCTGGTCATTTAAGTGTCACAGGTCTTTGCTCCAGTAAATCTCCACAATGAGGTGAATAGTGATCCTGGTAATGATACTGGCAGAGTTCTTCAAAGCTCATTGTCAGAGTTTTGCAGACAGAGTGAAGCATCAGCCCTGCTGCCTGTCCCAGCTGGACTTTGTGTTTGCAGGGAATTACTGGCAGGGGGACAAACAAGGCAGAGCAACAGGCATGGCCAGGCCAGCGCATGGATCAGCCCCGTGGTCAAGCTCAATCTGCCTCTCTCATCTCTGCCTCCATCTGTCTTCCCATGCTTGCTGCAGGACAGACTGCCTTGATCCTTCTCTCTGCTCCTTCCCCTAAGCATCCCGTGTCTTGGACAATCCCTAAATGCTTTTCCACTGCATCCCATAAGAAGTCCAATCCCCCTATAGGCAGAAATACATTTATAAGATGATCCTCTCTTCTCCCCCTTCTAGGGTGAGACATCCCCAGACAAAGGGGACGATTGTGACACCTGAAGGGATGTGGACAAGCTGCCCGTGAAGGAGAGGGTTGTGCTGGATGTCCTCCTACCAGAGAGAGTGATGTGTCTGACTCGGGGTAGGGGTGGTCGCAGCACGTGCTGTCCCCAGAGACATTTCCCTTGACGGGCCTGATCTTTGGTCTGGGGAGAAGAGAGAGAAAAGCCCTGTGGGAACAGGGAGTCAGACTCCTGGATTTAGGTTCTTTGTTAATGGTTCTGGCTTCTTTCAGACACTACCAAGGGACAAGGAGCACATCAGGGGCTGCAAAGGGGCCTGTCTCCAACCCCAAGAGAGGTGGGTGCAGGCCCTTGTCTCTGGCTGGACACTGGATGGCAGGAGAAGTTCATCATGGACACTCCTGCCATGCTGGGGGCTGGCTGGGATTCAGGAGGAGCAAAAGCAGGAAAACAGCCTGTAGCCTCCTGTTGCCTGACAGCAGGCTGCTTGATACCTTCCTTCAGGCTCAGGCCTGAACTTTCAGGTGCCCCAGACCCCACTGGCAATGTGAGTGGAGCTGAAAGGCAGCACTTGTACAGCAGGGTACGTGTGTCTGAGGGGATGCTCAAGCACTTCCCGACTTGGAGGGCTGGGAAAAGCCCCGTTGTGGCCTGAATGTCCAAAGATGAGCCTCCCAGTGCTGAACAACCTCTGCTTGGCCCTTGCAAAACTGGAACACAGTGAGAGTCACAATTCGGTGTCTTCCCTTGCGCTGAACACTTTAACGACTTTAATTAGTCTCCCTACAGAGACTTCTCATGGCACAGGTGTGGAGTCCCAAGCACATCTGTCTGCAGCAGCAGGGAGAGCGTTGCTCCACCCTTGACATCGAGGTTTGGTGGATGCTTTGCGCTGGCAGAGGGATGAGATGTGGTGAACACTCAAATTGGAAAATTGGAATGAAAGAGGTCCTAGAAGAGGAAGAAGTAAATTAAAATTAGTCCAATATTGTATGGTTGAATGGCTGAAGAAACCTGTAAAAGCACATGTCTTCTGGCCTACTTTTGGATCTTTTGAAGACTGGATTTGCCAGGCTTTAAATACATATGTTTACTCAAAAAAACCCTTTTAGTCTAGAAAAAGCGATTATGTGAAATTGTGGATCAGGACTTCACGTCCTTATCCAGCTTCAATACTTACACTAAAAAAGGATGAAAAATCTCAAGAAAAAGGGGATAAGAACAAGGAAGGGACAGAGAAAGATGATAAATGGGAATCACTAGATAACTGGCCGCCTCCATACTTTAATTATCCGGCCCCGGCGGCTTTAACAGCTCTGGCGGCTTTGACTGCTCCGACAGCTTTGACTGCTCCGGCGGCTTTACCAGCCCGGCGGTTCCCCTTCCACCTCCGGCTGCATGTACAAGAAGTAAAACTGCCGTAACTGAGGAAGCTTCCTTATATCCCTCACGGGAGGTGCCCCTTGGAGGCAACCAAGGAGGCATCGGATTTGTGGCAGTCCCGTTAAACACCTCCGATGTATGAAATTTTAAGAAAGAGATGGGGACTCTATTAGATGATCCTCTCGGAGTAGCTGAGAGGTTAGATCAATTTTTAGGTCCCAATACTTACACCTGGGAAGAAGTACAGTCTATTTTAAGCATTTTATTCACGACCGAGGAAAGGCAAATGATTAGACCAGCCAGAATGCGTTTGTGGGAACTGCAAAATCAAGCAGGGCCGCCGGCAGATCAGAACTGGCCCAGTGTCCGCCCTAACTGGGGTCATCAAGAACAGGGCCGACGGAATATGAGGGACCTCAGAAATTTAACGGTGGCCGGCATTAGAGAAGCAGTTCCTCGGGGACAAAACACTAATAAAGCCTTTAGCGAACATCAAGGGAGAGATGAACCACCCACTGATTGGCTGGAAAGATTAAGAAAGAATTTACAAATGTATTCGGGGGTAGACCCGACCCGCCCGGTGGGAGAGGCTTTATTAAAAAAAACCAAACCAAACCAAACCAAAAACAAAAACAAACAAAAAACCCACAAACAAAAACCCCCCACCTCAATTCGTAGCCAATTTGTGAGGTGCCATCAGGAAAAAGTTAGAACAAGTAGACAATTGGCAAGACCGGAGTCTGCAGGAGCTATTAAAAGAAACACAGAAATTGTATGTTAGGAGAGACGAAGAAAAGCAGGAAGCAAAGGCGAAAATATTTGTTGTGGCAGAGAAACCTCCGAGATCTCATTCTAAGGGATTTACCTGGAGCTTTGGGTGGTGAAAGAAAGAGGCAGAAATTAGAGGAAACGAATTAGCATGCTATTATTGTGGAAAGAAGGGACATTTACAGCAGAACTGTAGAAAACAGGAGCAGGATAAAAGGATGTTTAAAGAAGAATAACGGAGTCGGGAGCTCTATTTTCTGGGGACAAAGACGTCAAAGGAGCGCTTGATAAAAATAAAATGAAGTCCCCAGAGAGAAGAGTTTGGATTTTTAAGGGTGCAGAAAAATCAAGTGTAAAAAATATTCCGAGGGGATTTATTATTGCTACCAGAAGCTGAAATTAAAAAATGATAGTACAAGAAAAATAAAAAAAAATTAAAATTATACATTAACGGAAAAAGACGAACAACAGATAAATCCTAAAGTCTGGTATACAAAAGGAGAGATTGGAAAGCTCAAATTAAAGCCTGTTAAAATTGATATAATTGATCCGGAGACACCAATTCAGATAAAACGATACCCCATTCCCCTAAAGGGTCGAGAGGGGCTGAAACCAATTATAGACGAATTATTAAGTAAAGGCACATTGGAACCTTGTATGTCTCCACATAATACACCTATTTTACCGGTTTTAAAATCAGACAGATCTTACAGATTGGTGCAAGATTCAAGGGCTGTGAATCAGCGAACTGTGGCTCGTTTCCCTGTGGTAGCAACCCCCTAGATGCTGCTTAACCAACTACCCCTAACTACATTTGGTACAGTGTCATTGACTTAAAGGATGCATTTTGGTCCTGCCCCCCTGGACAAGGGGAACAGAGACTATTTTGCATTTGAATGGGAAGATCCATCTAATAATAGAAAACAACAACGCAGATGGACAGTGCTTCCCCAAGGGTTTACAGAATCGCCTAACCTTTTGGGGCAGGCATTAAAAAAGTTACTGCAGACATTCAAGCCACCCTCAAAAATAAAGCTTTTACAATATGTAGAGGATTTATTACTAGCCGGACAAACTGAGAATGGTGTCAGGATGGGGACTATAGAACTGCTGAACTTTGTAAGAGAAAAAGGATTAAAGGTTTCAAAATCTAAATTACAAATTGTAGAAAATGAAGTCCTTGGGGCACTAGGGCTTTGAGTGATCATTTCTTGAGATATTTTGGATGCAATGGAATATATGAAATTGCAAAACAAACTACATACGGTTGTTTAACATGTCAAAAGATTAATAAAAGAACTATGAGACAGACCGCAGCTGGTGGAAGGAAAACAGCTTATCAGCCTTTTGAGAGGGTCCAGATAGATTTCACAGAACCACCAAAGTTGGGAGATATAAATATTTGCTGGTGATGGTAGATCAATTAACTCACTGGGTAGAAGCCTTTCCTACCACCAGAGCGACTGCTCAGTCAGTAACTAAAATTGTACTGGAACAAATTATACCACGATTTGGAATTATAAAAGCATTTGATTCGGATCAAGTTACTCATTTCACATCTAAAATCATAGAGTTGGTTACAGGAGCTCTGGGCATTGCTTGGGAATATCACACTCGGTGGCATCCACAAAGTTCTAGACGAGTAAAGCGAATGAATCAGACCTTAAAACAACAGTTATCTAAATTAATGTTAGAAACTAAACTCTCACGGATTAAATGCTTACCCTTAGCCTTACTCCATATTAGAACAATGCCAAATTCAGAGACAGGTGTCTCAACTTTCGAGATGCTCTATGGGATACTATATTCCCAAGGTATGCCTTTAGGGCATCCATTAATAGGAAACATGACAATTCAACAATATATTAAAATCACTGGGAAAAAAGTGAATGAATTAAGAATGAAAAGAATATTAGCCCAGACAACTCCTTTAGGATTTGCAGTACACAAAATACAACCTGGAGGTGAAGTAATGATTAAAACCTGGAAGGAGGAAAGCTTATCTCATGGATAAGAAGGACCATTCCTAGTACTATTAACCACAAAAACTGCTGTAAGAACTGCTGAGAGAGGGTGGACTCAAGTTTCAGGGTAAAAGGACCGGTTACAGAAAAGCCTCAGTGGAAGATTGAATGAATGCCGGGAGACCTAAAGCTTCAAATGCAGCGGAATCAACAAAGGGATGGACTCAGTAAGACTAACTGAATAATTAGAAGGACTCTGTATTGGTAACAAGAAAATTTAAGGTATTTGCTATGAAGCTTTGTAAAATCCTGAATGTTTGTTATAATAAGTTGTGGTGTCTGCTTTATAAATAAGTGTATAAGCCATTGTATATAGTTGAATAAGAAGTTGAATAAGAGTAACAAAAAGGAGAAGAAGACTAAAAATAAATTCGAAGTGAGGGCAAGACCGGGTTGGCCTCCATTTTTGCTGTTGAGAAGATAAACTCCCAACCGTTGGCAGCAACCCAATGGGTCTAGGGACAAACAGAAAAATGTGCCATAGCGGACCTCACTATAGTGGTTTCCTTTTTCTCCTAATTATATGTATCAGCCCTGTAATGGATACAGAAAGTCGAAGTGCTCCATATGGTCCCCTTGAAGATAATCAGTTTGTTTTATTAGCCAAGACAATAAGCACAACTTTCAATCTGAGCCACTGCTGGGTCTGTGGAGGACCTTTGGGACTGTCCAGCTGGCCGTGGGTCTCTGTACCCCTTACTCCATCGCAGATTGTGAGTAATTACAGTGATATTAACAATACTACCTGGGAAGAAAATGGAACATGGCCAATCCAGTTTCCAAATCAGGGCAGATTTTGTTTGATTTGAACTCAGAAAGGAGGAACTGATGTAGGGGAGAGTAAATGCCAGTGGACACTTACACATAAATTGATCAGCAAAGATAGAGGTATTTATATATGGTTATGGCTTAATGAACAGGGACACAGCAAAGGATTCAAGGGATTTTGATCAGATAAAAATGAAACTGAATATGCTAAATTATATGGAAATAGCTTTTATAATCAAACCTCTGTATGGAGAAATGATACAGGATCTTGGCATTGCAATATATGGATAAATGATCATTTAAACGATGTTTTCAGTCCTTTAGGAGATAAAAACACAACCTTAATTGGATCCCTGATTATTTTGTTATTAATTCTCACTTTTGGACCTTGTATCTTGAACAAATTAATTAACCTTGTTAAGAACAGGATTGAAGATGTCCAACTCATGATGTTAAGGCAACAATATACTGATTTAACCCAACAAGAAGAACACCAATTAGAGACTGAATTAGAAGATACCACCTATTTAGGGGCTGCTAGAGAAGCTATTTTTAAGCTTAACCAGCAAATTAAGGTGTAAAAAGAAAAAGGGGGGACTGTAATAAACTACTGTAACTAATTTGCGAAGTTAAGCAAGGCAGGTACAATACGCTTGAATGATCTGTAAATGTTAAACCATACTATCCTGCTGTCTAAAGTATTGTAAAAATAGAATATGGTATCCTGTGTGGGTGCTGAAATGATGTGTGATTACTTCACCTATATTACAATGAATGTTTGAATATATATATATATGGATAAAATATAAAGTATGCCATTCGGTTGGAAAAATGTAACTGCTTCTTGGAAACCTCATCACCTAGAGCTGATAGGTAACCACTTCTCGGAAACCCCATCACCCAGAGATAACATGTAACTGCTGCTTCAAGAAAAGCCCACCAATAGATGGGATCATGAGGCTTTTAAGAGATCCAATAGGAGAAAAGCGCGCCAAGAGACCAAGGCTTCGAGACTTTCAGAGGACCCAATGGAGAAAGAGCAGGACAATTATCTGATGAGAAAGGGTTGGTTAAGACGGTGGTACAGGAGTATAAAAGACGCTGCTTTTTAGAACTCTGTGTGTGACTTGGTGGAGCGGAGACTCCTGTCACACCCAGCGCTGCTTTGTCTATTGTGTCTCACCCTAAATCAATTGAACATTTTAAATAAATCAATTGAACATTTTAAATAAATCAACTGATCGATTTAAAAAAAAAAATATTTTTAAAAGTTGGCTCATTTGATTATAACAAGTGGAAGAACAGAAATCCCTACACCCCTGTCCTTCATCAAGAGGGAATTATGGCTCATGAAGCACAGCTCAGAATAATTGAAGGCCAGAAGCCCTATAACAGTGTTTCACTTGCATGTCTGAAATCTTTTTTCCTAGTCATGCTGCTAATAACCATCATCATCATCCCATACAGACCTCCTATGCTACCACACTAAACCTTGTAACAAGCAGGTCCTTGGCAATGATGATACCATCTGCAATTTTCGTTCTGGAAGAGGGAGGGATGGCATTGATCCTGACAGATGAGTAAGGCCTTTGGCCAAAGCACTGCCAAAGCTCTGTTGGTGACTCCTGGCATGAGCCCTGGCTTGCCAGCCCAACCAAAGAGCTCTTGGAAACGTAGGAAAAGGGCACAGGATGCATGCAGGCGTTACATTTCACACTAAGGGTATTTGTGCCAGAGGTTGGGTTTTATTTATGGTGATTTAAACCATCAACTGACAGAGCAGGAGCTGTTCTTTACATCACACTTATTCCTGTGCTGTACACCTTGATTTACACCCTATGAAACAGGGATGTGAAAGCTGCTGGTATTTGTTCACTGCCAGCACTGGCCAGGCTGTGGTGTTTGACAGCTGAAATGTGACGAGATCTGTTTCCATTTGAATTAAACACTCTAAAAGCCTGACTGACCCGAATGGGGTAATGCGTGTGTGGATGGGACGTGGACAGTGCCCTGTGCCCTGGCAAGGGGTCATCACATTGTACTGTGCTGTGGGAGTGACTGAGAACTGCTGTGGGTTGCCCTGGGAGGTCACTGATCTTCCCTCCTCCAAAACCACCTGGACACGGTTCTGGGCAACTGGGTGGAGGTGGCCCTGCTTGAGCAGGGCCCTTGGACCAAATGACACCCAGAGGTCCCTTCTGACCTCAACTGTTCTGTGATTCTCTCATTCTGGGAGAGCAGCTGATGTAGAGCAGCTCAGGGTTCCCAGCATCTGCAGGGATTTAAGGTTCCTATATTATCCTCTCCTCCTTTGCAGCTTTCGCACTAATTAATGACATTCTAAGGAATGTTTGGAAGAGGCTGAGTGCCTCTCTTACTGGAAACAGACACTCTCATTTCTGGTGCCCCAGCCTCAGTGTCTGCAGTCTGTTGGGAGTCTGGCTTGTCCCAGGGACACCACTCTCTGCTGCTGTGTGAATACACCACTGAGGCACCATTTCCTTTCCACAACAGGGGCCAGTCCCCCACTCTTGCATCTCCCTTCATGAAGTCACTAAGAATAGCTGAGAGCATCTAAGGCTCTAAGAATTTTCTCACTTGTGATGTGGGGATTCTTTGTGGCTGCAGCAATATGGATGTGCTCTAGTTATTACCTATATCCCTGACACACAGACCCTGGACACAGAAAGGCTCAATGCCTGGAAAAGCCATGACAGCTTCGTCTCTGACTTTTCTAGGGAGAAAACACCTGAATAAAGCCCAGTCAAACCCCTGATCTCCCTAAAGCTGATGGCAATGGCAGGAACTGATTCACTGCCTTAACTCCAGGGCCTGAAGGACTTGCCTAGGACTTGTCTTGGCAAGAGGCTGAGAACTGGGATTGAACTTCCTGGTTGTCAGAGCTGTGTGTGCACGTTCATGCTCACATACATGTTCTTCTGGCTGTGCTCACGTGTCCATTTGCATGTGCATGCACACTCCTGCTTGCCTACGCACAAATACTGGCTGCGGGTCTGTTTGTGCACATCTGTTGATGAGGGCGTATGTGTTTTATCACATGCACGTGCCTTCATGCAGCTGAGCACGGACGGGTGTGACAATGGTCTGCAGAGATGTAAGTGTGTGGGCACAGGGGGGTGTAGGTGTGTGCTTTTATGCGTGCACAGCGCTGTGCATGAACGTGCAAGTGTATCTGCACAGCCATGGGTGCAGGAGGATGCATATATGTCAGCATGTGTGTGGAATATCTGTGTGTACGTGTTGGTTTGGGGGGTGGCTGTGCCTGTGCCTGCTCGTGGGCTCCTTTGGAAACCTGTGTGCACACACCTCTTTCTAAGTGCTCAGATATGACACATGTCTCTGTGTGTGCATGCCTGTGTGTGTGCGTACCTCGGTGCGGGTATAGGTGTGCGTGTGTGTGCACACGTGAGCGTATGTCAGTGGTCTTGCTAAAATCCAGGTACAGCTGAGCCAGTGCCCCTCCCCTTCCCCACAGAGCCAGTCACCTCCTCACAGAGAGCAATGAGGTCGCTCAGGCGTGATTTGTCCTCAGTTAACTCATGTCAGCTGCTCCCAAATCCCTTCTTTCCTTTCATGAGCTCAGGAACGGCTTCTGAGAACATTTGCTCCATCTCCATTCCAGGGACTGAGTAGAAACTGTCCTGTCAGCTCCTTGAAATGCCTTTAGATGCCTCCCAAGTGATCCCATTGACTTGTGTATCGCCAGGTGAGAGTAAGAGCTCCTTCGTTGTTTATTCTTTTACTGTGGGTGCTGCTTCATTCCCAGAGATTCTGTGGGAAGGTTCAGGGATGTGGTGGGCCTAAGGAGAAGCCATATCAATAAAATCAGGGTAGAAACAGGCATCAAGTATATCAATGTTTTCCTTGTCATTTTCTCCCCTTCCTCACGGAGCAGTGAGTCCTCATCTACTCAGCCTTCCTTTTGCTGCCAATCGGCTCAGAGATTACTTTCTTGTTTCCCTTCACCTCCATTACCAGTTTCCATCCAGCTGTCCTTTGGCTTTTCCTGACTCGCCGTTCTGCACCTTGCAGAGACCATCCTTGTGCTCTGAGGAGGCTGTCTTGAAGGTTAACCCCCTCTCCCGGGACCCTCTGTGCTCCAGGGCAGTTTCCCATGGCATCCAGCCAAGCAGGAAAGTCCCTGGTGAGACTAAGCCGTGCTCTTCTCCAGTCAGGGGCGCTCATCCTCCTGTTTGTCCTGTCAGGCCTCTGAGCATCCTGAGCTCCACTGTCTCCTGGTCATTGCAGGCAAGACTGTCCTTGAACTTTACATAATTCAGAAGTTCTTCCTCATTTATGCGTAGCAGATCTAAGACATCCTCTCCCCTAATCCTTTTATGGATTTCCTGCATCAAAAATTAGCATTCCATACACCCCAGGTATGTCCTTTTGTACTTGTGCCCAGTCATTTTCCTCCTGCAGTAGATACTGAGGCGGTACCAGGTAAGAACCAGGGCTTGTGACTATGAAGCTTTCCCCAACTGCCTGACAAAGGTGTCATCTGCCTCCCTCTCTTCTTGAGCAGGAGATGTGTAGCAGCCACCTAAGTACACCACCACCTGCGCCACAGGGGAAGTGTGAGAGCCTCCCCTGGCATGCTGTTCCCCCATGCATACCTCTTCTACCCTTGTGACATCCCTGCTCTTCAGTCTGTGGTGACCTCCCCCTCCATACCTACTCTAAACTCCTCAGAATCACAGAATCATCTAGGTTGGAAAGGACCCCGGAGATCATCCTGTCCAACCGTTCGCCTAGCACAGTTCCCACCTACAGCGTATCCTTAAGCTCTAAATCGACCCTACTCTTGGACACCTCCAGGGATGGGGACTCCACCACCTCCCTGGGCAGCCCATTCCAACGCCCAACAACCCCTTCTGGAAAGAAATGCTTCCTAATATCTAGTCTGAACTTTCCCTGGCGCAACTTGAGGCCACTCCCTCTTGTCCTGTCGCTTTCTACTGGGCTAAAGAGGCTCAAAGCCAGCTCTCTGCAGCTTCCTTTCAGGGAGTTGTAGAGGGTGATGAGGTCTCCCCTCAGCCTCCTCTTCTCCAGACTAAACAATCCCAGTTCCCTCAGCCGCTCCTCACAGGACATGTGTTCCAGACCCTGCACCAGCTTTGTAGCCCTTCTCTGGACACGCTGGAGTAACTCAGTGTCCTTTTTGTAGTGAGGGGCCCAAAACTGAACCCACTCATCGAGGGGCGGCCTCACCAGTGCCCAGCACAGGGCTCAGATCCCTTCCCTGTCCCTGCTGGCCACGCCAGTGCTGACACAAGCCAGGATGCCATTGGCCTTCTTGGCCCCCTGGGCACACTGCTGGCTCCTGTTCAGCCGGCCGTCAATCAATACCCCCAGGTCCCTCTTTGACTGGCAGCTCTCCAGCCACTCCTCCCCAAGCCTGTAGCGCTGCTGGGGGTTGTTGTGGCCCAAGGGCAGCCCCCGGCATTTGGCCTTATTGAAGCTCATGCAGTTGGGCTCAGCCCATGGCTCCAGCCTGGCCAGGTCTCTCTGCAGCCTCCCTGCCCTCGAGCAGATCAACACTCCCACCCAACTGGGTGTCGCCTGCAAACTGACTGAGGGTGAACTCCATCCCGTTGTCCAGATCATCAATAAAGATGTTAAACAGGAGTGGCCCCAAAACCCAGCCCTGGGGGACACCACTCGTGACCGGCCGCCAGCTGGATTTAACTCCGTTCACCACAACTCTCTGGGCCCGGTCGTCCAGCCAGTTTTTTACGCAGCGAAGCGTGCGATTGTCCAAAGCTTGAGCAGTCATTTTTGCCAGGAGAATGCTGTGGGAAATGGTGTCAAAAGCCTTGCTAAAGTCAAAGTAAATTACATCCACAGCCTTTCCCTTATCCAATAAGCAGGTTGATCTGTCATAGAAGGAGATCAGGTTTGTCAGGCAGGACCTGACTTTCATAATCCCACTGACTGGACCTGAGCATCTGGTTGTCGCTCATGTGTTGCATGATGGTGTTTAGGATGAGCTGCTCCAGCAGCTTCCCAGGCACTGATGTCAAGCTGACAGGCCTGTAATTTCCTGGAACATCCTTCTGACCCTTCTTATAGATGGGCGTCACATTGGCCAATTTCCAATCAGTCGGGACCTCCCCGGTCAGCCAGGACTGCTGGGAAATGATAGAAAGTGGTCTGGCGAGCACCCAGCCAGCTCCTTCAGCACCCTCGGCTGTATCCCATCTGGTCCCATAGACTTGTGTGTGTCTGTGTGATGCAGCAGGTCACTGACTGTCTCCTGGATTGCAGGGGGGTCGTTCTCCCAGTCTCTGTCTTCTGGCTGCGGAGGCTGGATTTCATCAGTACAACTAACCTGGCTATTAAAGACTGAGGCAAAGAAGTCATTAAGCACCTCAGCCTTCTCCTCATCACTTGTTACCAAATTTCCTCCTGCATCTAGCAGGGGATGGAGACTCTCCCTGGACTTTCTTTTGCTACTGACATACTTATAGAAACTTTTCTTGTTATCCTTGATTGCAGAGGCCAAATTAATTTCCAGTTGGGCTTTAGTCCTCCTGATTTCCTCCCTGCATAGCCTCACAGCCTCTCTGTAATCACGGTGTGTGGCTAGCCCCTTCTTCCAAAGGCTGTAAACTCTCCTTTTCTCCCTGAGTTGCAGCCAAAGCTCCCTCGTCACCCAGGATGGTCTTCTCTGGTGTTGGTTTCTCTTAGAGCACCTGGGGACCGCCTGCTCCTGAGCCATTAATGCTTCCTTCTTAAAGAGCACCCATCTCTTCTTCCTCCTTCCCAATTTAGCAAGGATTTGGAAAGACACTCTTGCCTCACCTTGCCAGGCACATTCCAACCCTGACCAGTGTCTTCACTCTTCCAAGAAGGTCATCTGGGGATAGAAGACAAAGCTGTGCAGTGCTGCTGCAGCCTCCTGCTCCCATGCCCACGGCCTAAACGAGGGCTTCCACATGAGGGAGAGGGAGTCTTTTCTGACTTGTGTGCCATTCTTTGCATCTCACTCTTAGACAATATCGGTAATTAAGGGCTTGTGATTGTGAGAGGTGAGAAACCAGGCCCATGAGAAATTAAGAAAAACAGCCTGAGAAAGCAAAATTTGAGGCTGATCAAAGAAATGCCTCAAACACTCAAACACAAAACTATGAGTCACAGGCTGGATGGTGTGGAGTTAGAAGCTGATAAGGTTGCCCAAAAACCACAAGGTGCAGCTGGAGAGGGGAGCCCTGTGGGGACAGGACGGTTCTGCTCTGGGTCACCTGGCCAGATTTCAAGAGCCATCTGTCTGGTGAATGCCCTTTGCTTCATTATCCATGAAATGCAGATTAAAGTTAACACTCCCCAATATGCTAACGAAGGCTAACATGATCCTGCTAATTACACCATCCCATGAAACAACTTACTCCTCCCCGTACATGGGATATGTAGGTATGTGAGTTGAACTAGAGGACGGACACAAGGAAAGTGGGTGTAAATCAAGGGAGGGGTGGGTGGGGAAAGAAAGATGAGGGCCTGGAGAGTGCAGTGAAGCAAAGAAGATGGATGCAAGTGAAAAAGATGGCTGCCTTCTGGAACCCTTGCTGGTGGGAACAATGCAGAAACCCAGACCAGTGATCTGTATTCCCCCATTCCTTCTATCTCCCTCATTTGCTTTTTTCTTTAAGAAATGCAAGGCATATTGCATTGCTCGCCACAACTTGCCATATACTTAGCCAACTATTGTGTGTTCAATTGGTACATTGTGGGTAGTTAACAAATGTTTGGACTTTGAAACTTGTTGTCCGCTCCACTGGGGATTTGCGAATCTGAGTCACATATCTTCCTCTTCTGAGTAGGACGTGACAGTGAGTCAAATGGAACAAGGTCCCCTCAGGGGATATGTCCTTCCAGCCCTGTGGGACCAACTCAGATTCCAGCACATCCTTGTGTAGAGGCTCTTTCTGCCCAGACTCACTTACCAGCAGAATTCATAGACTCACAGAATCATAGAAGAGTTTGTGTTGGAAGGGAGCTCGAAAGACCATCTAGTCCAAGCCTCCTGCCATGGGTGGGGACATCTCTCCCTAAGTCAGGTTGCTCAGAGCCCCATTGAACCTGACCTTGAACATTTCCAATGATGGGATGTCCTCCACTTCTAGATTCAATTTGTTCCAGTGTCTGAAAACCATAGTCAAAAAAATGTTCTTCCTCATGACCAATCTAAATCTACCTTCTCTCAGTTTAAAGCCATTGCCCCTTTGTCAATACAGACCCTTCATAACATCTTTCCCTGTCTCTTTCATAAGTCCCCCTTTAAGAATTGAAAGGTCTCTCCAGAGCTGTCTCCTTTCCAGGCTCAACAAACCCACCTCATTCAGGTTTCCTCATCATTATTGTGGCCTCCTCTGGACCTGCTCTGACAGACACTGCAGACTCTTGCCACAGTCACTGAAGAGACATCAGCTCACACGCGGGAATTATCCCACCCCAAAGCAGATGTGCACGGCAAATGGAACGACTCCTCTTTCTGGAAACACTGACCCTGCCCTTGACCCATGGTGGCCTCTGAACTCCCCAGACAGCATAAGCTCACAGCAGGGCCAGCCTGCCTGGTCACATCTCCATGGCTTGCTTCATCATGTGATCAGGTGTGAACCCACAGTCTGTCCTGCCAGCGCCTACAAGCCACTCCATCCCATGCCTAAAGCCCACGTCCATGTCCACGGTACTCAGGGACAGACAGAGAGCAGGGAACGGGCTTTTGTGGGGTGAATGGGCTCAAGCTGGGCTCATTGCTCTCATCACCTGCATCTCCTGCTCTCACTAAGCACAGATAGGTCTTCTCTGAGCTACACAGAACCCTTGCAAATAGAGCTTGGAGAAGATGACTCTCTGCAGTCCAACACCTGTGTGCACAGTGTGTAATGCTCTCTCTGGCTGTCTTGACTCTTCTGAGCCAACTCTGAATGACTAGAGGTTTAGATTTTCGTGTGTGTGTGCATGTGCACATATTTTATGTCTGTGTGTGTTGTCTAAGCCAGCTGCTTAGTCTGCCTTCAGTGTCCTTTAATGGATTCCTTCAGGATGTGAGGTGAGTCCTCCGCTCCTGCTGACGTGTCTTGCTCCGGAAATGCTTGGGCTTCTCATCCTGTCACGCAAGAGATGCTTTCACTGGGGTATTTAACTGGCATCAAGCAAGAAAAGAAAAGGCAGTGATTCCAGAAGCCAAAACACAGCCCATAGCATTAGGTGGGATGTTTTGCATTCAGGATGAGCTTGTCAGATAATAACCACCTCTACAAGGGATGCCTCTGTCAGCCTGGGGCAGTAAAGGTCCAGCATAAAAGCCAGCAGAGCTCCTCGCTCTCTCATCCACTTCTCTTGCCTCCTTCTCCTTGAGAAGCAGGTGAGTCTGAGGTCCCTTCTCCCTCTCTGCTTTCTCACAAAGGAGGTCTCACTTCAGTGAACCTGCCAGCTGAGACCGGCTTTGTTCCATACCAGATCTTGGGGCTGCTTGTCATGGGAGAGGGGAGTGGGGAGAGGTTCAGCCTAGAGGGAGGCTGGGACTGTACTGAGGAGTACCCCCTTCTGTACTCATGGGTAGACAGTAGCCACATAGGAGCTGGTGGCTCTTTTTGGGCTCTGGCGTGATGAGGTCACGAATCCCTCATACATCTCTGCACAGCCTCATACTGCAATGACAAGCTGCTCATCAGGCACCTCTGTAATTTTCTTCCTTCCTGACCTCTCTCCAAGGTGCAACTGACATCCCAAGACATGTCTTGCTGTGACCAGTGCCAGCCCTGCGAGCCCTGCTGCCGGCCCTGCGGCCCGACCCCGCTGGCCAACAGCTGCAATGAGCCCTGTGTCAGGCAGTGCCAGGACTCCACCGTGGCCATCCAGCCCTCCCCCGTGGTGGTGACCCTGCCCGGCCCCATCCTCAGCTCCTTCCCACAGAACACCGCTGTGGGCTCCTCCACCTCCGCTGCCGTTGGCAGCATCCTCAGCTGTGACGGAGTGCCCATCAACTCTGGGGGCTTTGACCTCTCCTGCATTACCAGCCGCTACTGTGGCAGAAGGTGCCCCCCCTGCTAAAGCCACTGGTGACAGCCCGCACAAGGACCCCAGGAACCCAGAAGCTCATGCCGGACTGAGGACAGAGCTCCTAGCCAGTGATTTCAGGGAGGCTGAGCATCCTTCCAAGGGAGGGCAGCTGTGCCTCTCTGGTAACATGGCCAAAGTCTAACTCCTCTGCCTTCTCTTCCCTCTCATCTCTTCCTTCTCTTCTCTTTTTCTGGCCTGTAAGACCCCCAAAGCCAATCTGGGGAATCTGCTGGCTCCTCTCCCTCCATGCTTATGGATCCCTTCTGGGATCTCGACAATGGCCGATGGGCACAGACATGTGGCAGCTGCTGGTGCTCTCCCTGCTCTGGCTGCCTCTTCTCCAAGTGAACTCATTTCCCTCTTTCAGAGTCATTAAAGCTTTCTGCATCCCAGCCTCTGCCTCCATATAATGCTTTTGTTGTTGGACATTGTATCGAGTTGTTGAGGAAGAAAGGCTTTGTCTGGTCTTATGGGAATCAGGTCACTGAGCAGGCAGATGTTTCATCATTCGGAGAGGAAGGGGAGGATGGGACACATGGCAGTTGGGCTCTCTCAGGAACTGTCTCTTGGAGATGAGGAAGACTTCCCTGGCTCCTCTACAGCCAGTTGCAATCATGCTCTGCCTTCTGGCATCTCCGCTCAGACACATATCCGTGGCCTCAGAGCATGTCATGCAGAAATAGAACACCACTACTGCTATCCCTTAGAGAGGAGATGAATTCTGCTGGAGGCTCTGAGAATGGACTTTTTTTTGCCTTAGTGCTGGGAAAACAATCTCACTCAAAAGGTATCTGCAAAAGATGTAGGAGTGGGTATCTTGTGAGAAAAAACTTTTAAAACAGCCCCAGAAATTCTCCTCCTCATCTACACATGTGTCAAAATAATGACGGGGCATGACCTCCATACAAGGGCAAAGATAGCAATGACAGGTCACCTCTACACCCTCCATCCGCCAAAGGGATCACTACACAGACCAGCAGTTACACAGTTCAAGGGGCTATAATGACCCTAAGGCTGATGTTGGAATCAGCCTGTCCAGCCCTCACACCAGAGCCCTCCTGTCACTCACACACCCCCGGCTCCCACCAGACAGGGCACCCCAAGGACAGCAGCCAGTGCCCAAGCCCCCATGGTCCATCAGTGCTGCCTGGCCTTCCCGCAGGCATGAGGCAGCTCTCCCCAAGGCCGGGTCTTCTCCTGGCAGGCCCATGAGGTCGGGCATGAGAAGGGCTCCAAGGACCAGCAGAGTGCACTGGGCAGAGCAGGTCCTCTGGATCCCAGCACATGGTGACGCAGCAACAGGAGAGTCCACAACGTGGATCAGACTATTGTCCACTATTGTAATAATCATGCAATTACAAGAAGGAGCGTTGCACCGTGATATGTTTTTTATGTTTTACATCTATCTTTGACCTCTGATGGACACATCCCGCAGCACGTTCTCTTAAGACACAGGCCTGCAGGAAAACCTGAAGCAGCAATGTGCAGCGGGGAATAACAGAAAGCAAAGAGCAGCAGCAAGGAACCATTGACCAAACAGCCACAACCTCCTGCATTGCCTGACCCCACAGCAGAGGTAATGGGCAGAAGAATCATGTGACCTGTGGTGAAAACAAGAGGATCTGAGACTCTGACACCACATTTGCCTTCTTCTCAAACCACTGACACTGTCCCCTCCTGGAAGAAGATTTTGACCTGCAGATCCCTGGGTGCCCAGGGGAAGCAGAGGTGCCAGGGGAGAGCTGAGGGCCCCTTCCCCCAAGCTCAGCCTTGCACACACACAGCCCCTCCCTCCCCTGGGTTCTTGCCCAGCCAAGGAACCTCCCTGCACCAGGGTGTCTTGCACAGCACAGAGGTACAAGGCGCTGTCAGAGACCTCGACTTCCTCCAGCTGCAGGACGCTGTATTTCCCTGTGGTGTTCAGCAACGTGGTGAGACGGCCGCTCTGCCTGGGGCCAGCTGCTGCCTGATACGAGAGCAGCTGGGGAGCTTGGCCTTTCCTCTGCTGGTACCAGAGCAAGGCATCAAAGGCAGAGACCTGGTATGTGCAGTTGGTCTGGAAGGTGTCTCTGTGCTTCACTGTGACTTGTCCTTCTTGCTGGGTGACTGTGATCTGCCCCGTGGTGCCTGGAAGAAATGGAAGGTCAGCAGCTCTACAGGGAAGGGTTCTGGCAAGAAAACAAGGAGTGGATGCAAAATCCTGGAGGAGAAGTTTCCCTCTCCCTTGCTCTGCAAGAACATCATAAGGCCTGGGCACAGCAATGTGGAGACTAGTTTTGGGCTGAAGGTTGGTGCTGTCATACCACTGTAGACCCCCAGGAGAGCTGTGCTGTGCCCATCCTCCTTCTCCCTGGTCCCTGACTTCTGAGAGAAACACAGAACAGCCTGTCATGCCTCAATTTATGTTCTCTGACCAGCACACCTCCAGCAGTTTAAGGGGTCCAAGAAGATATTGTAAAAGATTCCTCCTGCTTCCCCATCCCTGTCATTGTGGAGGGCTCCTAGCTCCCTGAGTACATGCAGTGCTGAGCCCAGTGTTGGAAAGAGAGAACCGTGGTTGTGTTGCCAACCAGCAGGAATCTGGAGGCCATGGCAGGTGTGTGCCAGCCAAGAGGCAGAATGGGACACCCCACTGATGTCAGTGGCTTGAGGGCTTTAAAGCCCTGGTAGCAGCATTGACACTTTCTGCTAATTAGTGGTGGAAGGGTGAAATCTTGGAGTTCAGAGAGAGCTGAGAATGACAGCAGGTGTGTCATAAGAGAGACAGAGAGAGAGAGATGGATTGAAGGAGACATAAAACCAGAAAAAGGGTTCTCATCTATCTCTTCTCCCAATTGTCTTCTTGTTTCAAACAGTAAGAGCATCTGGAGCCAGCATTTCCTAACGTTTTCCTATTGTGAAAAGTAGCTCCCCACATCATCCTGATGAGGTTTGTGATGGTTTCCGTGGGGGAAGTAGAAGTATTTGTTGACAGAAAGCCCGGACTTACCCAGCAGTTGCCCCAGGAAGGCCGTGAGGATGAGATATCCGAGGTGCATGTCGAGACCAACCTGCCCATTTGCTGAGTGAGAGAGTCAGAAAAGCACCTCCCAGCCCCGAGATAACAGAGCTGCCGGAAACGGCTCTGTTGGGGGAGCAAAGGAAGAAGTGGGGAGGGAAACGACCTGTTCTCCCTGTGCCTGAAATGCTCCTTCTGGGTTTCTCCCTCCTCCAGCAGCAACACCTGTGGCTCCCTCAGCCAAGGGCCTTCTCAGCATCTCCACAGTGAGGGGCCCTGGGGGCTCTGGGGGCTCCAGCTTTGGAAAGGGGCTGTTTCCGGACACTGGAGTCCTCACCCCCCCAGCTAGAATCACCTGCTCTTCTGCACAGCCCCTGCCGGGCCATCTGGGAGGTCAGGCGTTTCTTCCACAATGAGGTTTCACACCTTCCCCTGGTGTCCGCAGCTCTCTGGGGATGTTGCTATTTCTGCTGAGAACAGAAGCCTCCTCCAGTTCTGTTACTTCTCCCCTGTCCTTCATCAGCTTCCGGGGAGCAATATTTTTTCCCTAAATCCGCATAAATAGGAGATGAACCCTGCTGTGCAGCACCCAGGGGTTCCGCCTGTGTCTTGTTCTGGTGGGGGCACCTATGGGGAGAGAGAGGAACCTGGCTCCAGCGAGGCTGCTGGATGCCACAAACCCAGAGGTGACCAGGGGAACTAATCCGTAGGGGAATGGGTAAGGGGTCCGCAGGGAACAGCACGCGGGATCAGTGCGTCACCCAGACACATACCCAGGGAGCACATCGGGCACCCACTGAGGTGCTGCACTGTGAGGGGTGGGGATGGGGCAGCCCTGCACCCCAGAGCTGGAAGGGCACGGGATGGGCTGGGGGATGGGTAGGTGGATACCCCTCCTGCCACCCCCTTCCCAGATCAGTTCCAGAGTGATCCCATGCACCAGTCACAGCAGAGATAAAAAAGACTGTTCATTTTGGTTGTCTCATAAAAAGCGTAAAAAACCCTCCACAGTGTGGTCGGTAATGATCCAGGTAACTACAATGGTAATAATAGGAATATTCTCGTGGAAGTTTTGCACATCATTATGGCACGACAAGAGGTTTCTAGAACTGTGGAGTGTTCTGTGGCTGGCAAAGCCTTTCCCAGGTGGAAGAGCAGGCTAGAGCTCAGCCTGCAAGGGGCTACAGAGATGGATCTGCCTTCCTAAGAGTCACAGCAGACATCTACAGCAGCATTAGGACTTTGGCACTTCAAATGAGAGCAGAAATTGAGCCAGAGTCCTCAGCCTGCAGCCATTCTCACTGACCTCAGGGTCACATCCCCATGAATCTCTCCTTCCTTCATTCCCGTTTCTTTCCTCTCCCCTGCCCTTACACATTGTCTGGCTTGGCTGCACCTGGGTCCATCAGTGTCTGCCCTGAGGCTTCTCCCAGCACCATTCTAGGATGTAGGTCTCAGACACCTGAAGAATGACACTCCCAACATGGAAGACCGTGACTGTCCCTCTCAAACTCTCCATTTAGTGGGAACTTTCACCCTCTGTTTGAAAAAAACAAAACCCCATGAACCACAGAATCCCTTTTCCTGCAAGCAGTGGCCCATAGTAACCACAAGACAATCGTTCATGAAGAAGTTAGGCACCTGCGTTTCCAAATTTCTAGCAGGCTTCTCCCCTGTTCCAGACTGGTTTTCCTGCCCTTTTCATTATCAGTGTGCTCAAGAAGAGTTTGACTCCATCTGGCCCTGCATCCTCCAGGCAAGTGTTAGAAGCATCAGAAAGCTCTCTCTTAAGCTTCTCTTTGGAAGGCTGAAGAAGGCCAGTTCTCTCAGCATCCCCTCACGTCTCGTGTTACTTAACCAACGAATTGGTACATTTGGAAGGGACCTCTGGAGGTCACCAGGTACAAGCCCACCTCAGGAAGAGGCACCTAGAGCTGGTTGCAAAGGACCATGTCCAGAGGGATTTGGAAGACCTCCAAGGATGGAGACTGCTCCACCTCTCTGGGCATCCTGTGCCAGTGCTCCCTCACCATCACAGTGAAAAAGGGTTCCCTGGCGTTCAGAGAGAGCCTCCTGTGTTTCACTTGGTGCCCAGTGCCTCTTGTCCTGTCACAGGGCACCACGCAGAAGAGCCTGGCTCTGCCTTCTTCACACCCTCCCTCCCGATATTTGCACACAGTGATGAGAGCTCCCCGGAGACTTCTCTGTGCTGACCAGTCCCAGCTCTCTCAGCTGGGATCTCCATACGAGACTTGCTCCAGGCTCTTCATCATGGAAGAGGCCCCTTGTTGCTCTGTCTCCAGTATGACTGAGACATACGGTTCCCAGTGAAAACACACACACTTACACCCTCTGGAGTCACTGCTTATACATCAGTCCCGCCAGGTGCTGGCACAAAGAGCAAAAGGCCCCGTGACCCTTCTCCAGTGGCTGGCACCAAGGTCTACAAGCCCTGTAGCCACTGCCTGTTCGCCCAGTTAGTGGCACCCAGCTCTCTCTTGCACACCAGTCTCTCCAGTTACTGGCACTCAGACCTTGCAGCACTCACACACGGGAAAGGGAGTGAAGCTACACAGAAGGGGGCTTAAGGAAGGATTTAATAAGGAATCGGGGGGGACTGTGGTGATCAGGCACAGGGCTCATCCCGGCAAGTGCACTGACCAGCCCCTGCTTAGGGGCAGGGAGCTCCTTTTATCCTTCCTCCCCTCTGTTGCCTCGTCACCAAACAGGATAAAAGAACGTATCGACACCAATGTGATGTATTGTCCTGTTTCAGCTAGGATAGGGTTAAGTTTCCCCAGCAGAGAGAGAGGGGGAAGGGATCTCCAGCGGGTTATTCATACCATGCTGACCTCGGGTCCAGGCGGGAACTTTTTCCTTGGTGGCTTTTGGTGGCGGGAGCACACGTCGGGTTTGTTCCTGGACCGTTGCGGTATTTCTCTGTATATCTTCGGTCTTGTTCACTGTTATTGCTGTTTATTGTTGTTATCATTGCTACTGCAGTTGTTCAGATTGTTTATCACACTGTTGGATTAAATCTCTTCTTATTTTAACCCGGGGTTTGTGCCTCACTTCCAGCCCGACCGGCTGAGGGGGGGCGAGGGGCAACGGCAACGTGCTCTCCGGTCCCGGCAGGGCTTAAACCAGCACATGTAGGTAAGCAGACACTCCTTTATTAATGGCCGGGTGCACAGGGGAGTCGTCTCACCCCCAACAAACACCTCGCACCTGTAACATGCTGATTATATAGGATACAGTAACTCACAACGAACAAGTTCTCATACATACACATAAATATTCCCGTAACTCATTTTCTTATTCCCACCTTTTTCCACTCCTGAAATGAGTCGGGGGACTGCTTTTACAACCACCATGGACTACTGACTCGAAAGAAACACCCTCCAGTGTCCTTGTCTCCAGGCATTTGGCTCACATTACAACTCTGACATCTTTCGAGGCCCTTTCACAACGTATCTTCTGGAAAACTTGATGTATCCT
This sequence comes from Athene noctua, assembly GCF_965140245.1. NCBI lineage: Eukaryota > Metazoa > Chordata > Aves > Strigiformes > Strigidae > Athene > Athene noctua. The sequence continues at coordinate 7,123,111 of NC_134061.1, read as the reverse complement.
TTCAGAACACCTGCACTACAGGGCAATAAATTGTCCTTATTGATCAGCCTAACAACAGTACCCGGTCATGAATCTTATTCTGTAATAGAAACCTGGTTAATGATTATTACCCGCCTGCGTGGCCTTAGCCTGGGACTTTACAAAGGACTTTGTAGCAGCATGACTGCTTGCACGATCACTCTAGAACAATCATTATTTAAATCAAATTCACCAAAACTCATTAACATCAGCTCAAATTAACATCAAATCAATAACAGCCTCCCCTTACTCCTCCCCAGTCCCCTCTTGCCCACCACCTTTGACCCTTCCCCTAAGCATTCCTTCAGAACTCTTGTCTAGTCCTGCAGGACCCCCCTGAAACACCCCAAACCCTCAGGTTCCTCTCCTCACTTCTTGTCACTTACAAAGCTCAGCCTCAAGCACTTCAAAGCTTCCCCTGCAGTTCCCTGATGGCCCATCAATTAGAGGCTGAAGAGCTCTGGTCCCCCTCCTTGTCTCCCTCATCACTTCCTGAGGGACTGCTGTCACTGTGTGCCTTGATTTTCACTTTCACTTTGACTTGTTCTTCCCTTTGAAAGGGAAATGGCCTTGATCAGACAGCCCCAGTGATATGGAGGCTTTCACTTTCCACGGGTCTTTAAGTGACCTCTGGGGAAGTTCCTCGGGGGAGTGAATTCCTCAAGATGCTGAAAGGCCCCTGTCCACAGAGAAAACCGGGTCACTTGAGTCATGGCTCTGGGGGGAAACCCCAAGGTGAGCTCAGTCTTTGAAGTGTGTCCCTGCAGCACCTGCAGCAGCACTAAGCCATGGCATTCACTTTCCAGGACACCCGTGATGGGGCAAACGTGAAGGAAAAGGGAAAGGCTGGCCAAAGGAGCCATCAGTTTCAGAGACAAGGCATAGAAAAGACTCAGGTCATGTGAAATGTTATTCTGGAATGAATTACTTTGCACCCCCATGTTCCATCATATTTATTGTTTGCTCTCCCAGATATCCTGTTTCCTACAAGACCCTGAACCCTCTCTCACAGCAATTTGGGAACATCCCAGCATGAGGACAGACCTGAATTCCACCTCCAGGTGGGATCCAAATCTTATCATCCTTAGCCCGTCCAGGTGGAAAGGGGACTTCTCCTATCTCTTCCAGTACCTCGCAGAGACACTTGTCTACAGGTGCCTCACTCGCTTTGCCTCCTCCTCTTTCCCTCTGGCCCATCTCTCCCTCGAACACGTCAGCCACCCACTGCAGAGCAGGTTTTTATCTTAAGGCAACTTCATCAGGCCAGCTTCCTCTCTGGTGTGCCAGCCTCAGCATCTGCAGGCGCAGGGCATCTGGCTCACCCCAGACACAGCCCTTTGCTGCCGTGGGAGCATGTCAGGGCAGCACCTCTCCCCGTGCTGAGCTGGAACTGGTCCCACACCTCCACAGCTGCCCTACAGCGATCACCAGGGACGGGCTGGGTCTTGTCTGACTCTGAGATGGCTTTGCCTTGTAAAGTGGGGAAGCCCTGCAGCTGCAGCAATAGGGATGGTCTCTAGCACATGCGAGAGTGAGTGTCTGCCAGTGTGTGTGTGAACAAGTGCCTGTCTGTGTGTGTCTGTGCGTGCGTTTGTGTACGCGGGAGCTTTTGCAGGTGAGCAAGTAAGTGTGTGTGGTGTCAGTGTGCAGGTGTGTGTATGTGTGTGGGCATCTGTGTGTGCAGACGAGCACATATCTATCTCTGTACACGAGCTTGCACGTCTATCTACATGTAAGTGTGAGTGTGCAAGTGCGTTTGAGCACGTCAACACTGATGTGATGACAAGTCTCGGGACTGTGTGTGTGTGTGTGTGTGTGTGCGTGTGCAGGGGCTCCTGTGCAACTGGCTGTGCATGCACATGTGTTTCATGTGTGCTGACATGTGATGGCATCACGCAATGATAGAATATCTGGAGTCGGTAGGGGCCCATAAGGATCATCGAGTGCAACTCCCTGCTCTTTGCAGGACTGCCTAAAGCTAAACCATATCACCGAGAGCATTGTCCAGAGGCTCCTTGCACTCTGACACGTTTGGTGCCGTGACCGCTTGCGTGGGGAGCCTGTTCCAGTGACCAGCCACCCTCTCAGTGAAGAACCTTTTCCTAACGTTCAGGCTGAACTTCCCTGATGCAGCTTCATTCCATTTCCTTGACCTTTTCCTCTCCATTCCATTGCCTATCACTGGTCACCAGAAAAAGATCAGCACCTCCCCTGCTGCTGCCCGCCTTGAGGAAGGTGCGGACTGTGATGAGGTCACCCCTCAGCCTTCTCTTCTCCAAGCTGAACCATCCAAGTGACCTCAGCCACTCCTCATAATTCTTGCCCGCAAGACCTTTCACCATCTTGGTCACCCTCTTCTGGACACTCTAAGAGTTTGATGTCCTTCTTATGCCGAGGCTCCCAAACCTGCACACGGGACGTGAGGTGGGGCCGCACCAGTGCAGAGTGGGACAATCACCTCCCTCGACCGGCTCGCTGTGCTCTGCGTGATGCACCCCAGGACACCGTTGGCCCTTTAGGCTGCCAGGTCACACTGTTGACTCACAGTCAACTTGCCATCAACCCAAAGCCCCACATCTCTTTCCGTGGGGCTGCTCTCCAGCCTCTCGTCCCCCAGTTTGTACCTATAACCAAGACTACCCTATCGCAGGTGGAGAATCCGGCACTTGCGCTTTTTACATTTCGTGAGGTTGGAGACTGCCCAGCTCTCCAGTCTATCCAGCTCTCTCTGCAAGGCCTCTCTACTCTCCCGGCAGTCCACAGCTCCTCCTCATACATTATCATCAGCAAACTTACTTAAAGTACATTTGATTCCTGTGTCTAATCAATTATAACATCTGTGAAGACAAATGTCTCTAAAATGGCGCCTCTGGGAACTGTGGAACATGGAGTAAATATTGCTGCAGTGTGACGAGTGGAATAGTTGTCAGGAATTTCTGCTGTCGCAATTTGGAGAAGGGATGAGAGATAAAGTACATTTTGGTGTGAAGGAATTATTTTTGTTCATGTAAGTGAAGTTTGTGAACATTGTAGATTGTGTGATGAATGTATGTAGTAGTGATAATTCTAAAATATGTGACTTGCAGAGCAGAGGGGGTGAATACATCGGGTTTCTAGAGCAAAGTTTTGGTCGCAGGGGAGCTGCAGGGGTGGCTTCTGTGAGCAGATGCCAGAAGCTGCCTCCCCTGTCAGGCAGAGCCATTCCCAGCTGTTTCTAGGACTGACCGGCCACTGACCAAAGCTGAGCCAACCAGTGATGCTGGTAGCACCTCTCTGATATTGAAGGAAAGAAGGGAAAATACTGTTGTACAAGAGATGCTGGAAGAGAGGAGTGAGAAAACGTGAGAGAAACAACCGTGCAGACACCAAGGTCAGTGAGGAAAGAGGGGGAGGAGGTGCTCCGGGTGTCACAGCCGAGATTCCCCTGCAGCCCGTGGTGAAGACCATGGTGACACAGGTTGTCCCCGTGCAGCCCATGGAGGTCCATGGTGGAGCAGATATCCACCCTGCAGCCCGTGGAGGACCCCAGCCACAGCAGGTGGATGTGCCCTGAAGGAAGCTGTGCCCACGGGAGAGCCCGCACTGGAGCAGGCTCCTGGCAGCACCTGTGGCCCCGTGGAGAGGAGCCCACGCTGGAGCAGGGGAAGAGTGTGAGGAGGAAAAAGCAGCAGGGAAAGTGTGATGAACTTAGGACAACTCCCATTCCCCTGTGAGTTTTTCACTGAGCACTTTGCATACGGTGACATAATGTTCAAAGGACGTGGCCGAGGGGATCAGGAACGGACCCAGGAAGAAGTGGGAAAATGAAAGCAGGAAACACAAATGGTCGTTCTGCTGACAAGGAATGTCTCCAGCATCTAGGGGACAGTGGTGCGGGCACCGCAGATCTCCAAGTAGGAAAGCCGGCCAAGGAGGAAACACATCGGCATCCTCAGGGGCTGCTCACTCCCCACAGGGACAAGGATGAGGCTCTTCCCACTGAGATGAGGAGAAAAAAGGAGAAGACAAAGACAAGCAGGGCCAGGTGTCCCTTAGAGCCCGGCCCGAGGACGCCCCGTCGGGCAGCACAGCCTGAGCCCGTGGGGAGGCAGCAAGAGAGCCTGGGGGAAAGGCCGCCCTGCCCTGCCTGCCTCGGCCAGCCCGGCTCCCTCTCCCCGGGCAGCGCTGCCCGAGCGCGGCTCTTCGGTGCCCTCAGGAGCACAGACCCGCCGCGGCCGTCAATGAGAAGAGGTGCTGAGGCCAGGCCTTGGCTCCGGGGGGGGCCGGTGGTGCCGGTGGCGGTGGCGGGGCCGGGCGGGCGGGGGAAGCGGCCCGGGGCCCGGGGCCGGGCGGGGCCGGGCGGGGCGAGGCGGCCCCGGCGGGCGGAGCGGCAGCGCCCCCTGGCGGGCCCGCCCGGGGCTGTCCCCCCGCCCCCGCCGGCCCCGCCCGGCCCCGCCCGCGGCGGTTCGTGCCCGGCCGCAGCCCCGGCTCCTCTCCCCGTGTCTCCCAGCGCGCAGTAATACACCGCCGCGTCCCCGCGCCGGGGCCGGGCGAGCCACAGGGCGCTGGACCGGCGGTCTGCCGCCACCGACAGCCGCCCCGGCGGGGCCTGCAGCTCCTTGGAGCCTTTCAGAGCGAGCGCCAGGAATGCGGGGCCTCGGCCCGGGAGCTGACGGTACCAGTGGATGTAGTCGTTAGACTGGATGTTGGGGTGGGAGCAGTTGATGGCGACGCCGGTGCCCTCGCTGGTCTCTGCCGACGGCTCCTGCTGCACCTGGGCTCTGCCCGCAGCCACTGCCGAGGAGAAAAGAAGAATCACTTTGCTTCAGCTGAACGTGTCGTGCAGCGGGAGAGGGGAGAAGGGGACACTTCACAGATGGTGGGGGTGTGATCTGAGAACACAGGATGGAGAGACAGTTTCTCGGAGAGTGGTGGTTTGGGGACAGGAATGTATGAGGGAGGTTTGGAAGGACAGTCCGAGTGAGGAAGAGGAGAAGGGGCTGAGGAACAGAGATTGGCTGGGAGAGAAGGAGAGATGGATGGATGGATGGATGGATGGATGGATGGATGGAGAAGCGGAGTAAGAAAATAGAGAGGGAACCTGGGAGGGAATGATCTCATTGGGGGCAGAAGGGAGGACAGAGAAGGGAATAATGTTGAAAAAGGCCGAGCCTCGGTCCCCGCAGCCCTGTCCCGCCCCGCGCCGTCGCCAGCCCCGCGCACCCAGGAGCACCGCGGCCAGCCCCGCCAGCCCTGCGCCCCGGCCCCGCCGCATCCCGCCGCTCCGCCGCCCGCGCCTCGCTGCCCCCCGCCAGCCCCGGCTCTCTGCTCCGGCCGCGGCGCCTCCTCTCCGCCGCCTCCGCTCCTCTCCGCCGCCGCCAGCTCCGCCCCGGGGCTGAGCCCTGCGCCCGCGGCGGGGCGGCAGCGGGGCGGGGAGCGCGGCGCTGCCGAGCCCGGGTCCCCCCGCAGTGGCCGGCGCAGACGGGGCCGGGACGAGCCGCCGCCGCGGCGACACCCGGCGCTGCCCCAGCTCCTGAATCCCGGTGACGGGCGCTGCTGCTGCTGCTGCGCGGGGACGAGGCACCCCAGAACCACTCCGAGCCCGCCCCGGGGGCCCCTCGGACTGGTGCTGCCCTCGGAGCCTCTCTCGCCGGCCGAGGGCCCCGTGAAAGGCCGGCAGCGGCCCCGGGAACAGCGGCGGGGAGCGCGGAGCCAGCAGGAGGCGGCGCCGCGGCAGAGACCGGCCGGAGCGGAGCTGCCCGCAGCGACACGGGCTGTGCGGGAGTGCGGGCAGAGGCGGCACCGGCACCGCCACCTCGGCCGCGGGGATGCCGGGGCCCTGGAAGGAGCCCAAGGCAATGGGGAGCGGCACGGCAACAGGGCGTGGTGGGAAGCTTTGCAAGTTCCAGTGGGAAAATCGGGCGCTTCAGAGCCGATCCGCGAGGAAAGGGCACGCGGGTCTGCTGCTGGGTGCTCTCCTCCATCGGGGCAAAAGGCAAAGGGAGATTTCAGGTGAAGTCTCCAGGCCCCGCCATGCACGTGTCGACTGCCGGGCAAGATGCAGGAAGAACCAAGGGCTGGCGGGCACTTCTCGGGGCAAGGAGGGCAGGCAGGGGGGAGGTTGTGCAAGCAGGGGAGGTGCAACAAGCACAGCGGGAGAAGCTGAACGCCTAAGAGGAGACATCAGTGCTGCTGGCGGGGATGTGGTCTGGGAGAGAAACAGCCCCTTTCTGGAGCCAGACGGATTCTTCCTCCCTGCAAACACAAGGACAAACCCAGCCCTCCTGCCCAGCATTTCTCAGACAGCTTCCCTCCCCAGCTGACCCCGTGACTCACAAGCCCTTGATCCTCCCTCCTCTTCCTCAGTCCAAAGGTGTCTCACGTGGATGGAAAATACCTACGGACTCAGGCCCAGCCCCCTCCCACCACACAACCTGGTCAGGTCAGCTTTCATGTCCCGATCGCTCAGGGTGAGCATCAGGGGATTCAACAGGGACACCTTGGTGGTACAGAAGTCAGCAGCCACGCTGTGCGCAGGGCTCTGGGACCCTGTCCTCAGGTGCTGGAGACCGCGGGCACATAAAACCTGCCACTACACTGAGGCGGACGGTCATAAAGGAAGTGCAGGGTTGTGTCAAAGGTCCTGCTGACTTCTAGGTACTCCTTCCACGTGCCCTTTTCTTGTTCGATAGTGTCTGTTACATTTTGAGGAAGCAATGAGGGTGGCCCTCAGCTACACCAGACCCTCAGCACAGCAGCAGCTCCACGGAGAGGGGACTCAGCCCTGGCTGAGCTCTCCCAGCAGAGCTCCCTGGCACTGATCTCACCGAGGTCACTCAAGGGAAGAGGGAAGCCTTGGCTGCCCTGTGTCCAAGCTGGGCCTGAGCCCAGGCAGACAAATATTCTGGGGGGGAGATGGGCTTAGAACATTGACCCACTGTAGACAGCCCTTGTTGGCAAGAGAGTCTCCCCTGGACAGCCCTGTGGGACAGCAGCAGGCTTTGGGGGATGCAGTCTTGAATTTCATATCCCTTGCTGCTCTGGGACAGGTGCTGGGCACTCAGAGTGAGACTCCAGTGTGGGGCATGAAGGTTCCTGTGGGCAGAAGTCTGAAGTCCAAGCCATCATCATCTCTCTGGATTTCCTTGTGAAAGGCACAGGGTCTGTCTTTCCCCTCACAGCACAGCGATATCAGGCTTCATGCTCCTTTCATTCAGTACCTGTTTCATCCAAGATCTCAGTCCCTGCCTGATACAGCACAGATGCACAGACACATTTTTCATGGTAGGGACCTGAGAGATGGCCATGTCCATGTTGACACAACTGACACTGCCTGGGAAGCAGATCCCCTCAGGGATGGCCAGCACATGGCCAGCAGGATTCCTCAGCCTTCCTCCTTGCCCAGAAAGCAATCCCCATCCCTCTGATCTCTCTAGAGCTGGGGAGAGCAGCCGTGTCCTGGCCTGGAGAGGCAGGGAGGGGGCACTGCCAGCCATGCTGAGGCACTGCCAGGGTTGTTACACTGAATTAAACTAAGGGCCCAAGCTGGAGTGAAACCATCCTTGCAGTGGCCTGACATTGGCAGCAGCGGAGCGTGAGCTTTGGAGAGGCAGGAAAAGGAGGGCTCAGGAGCCAGGGGCTGCACTTCAGAGCCTCTTCCCTGGACACATCTCTAGCAGGCTGGTGCCATCACCGTTCAGCTGCACTCAGGCTCCTTCTGACCCCGGGAACCTGCTGCTCTGTGGTGCTCATGGACTGAGCAGAGGAGAGTGTCCCTGCCATGAGCAGCACATTCCCTCGTGATGAAGGACACACAAGGACACACACACACACATGGGCTCCTGCACACTGGCATGGAATTATTCACATCTCTGTTCTCCCATATGCATCCACACAAACCCATCAGCTTACAAGTAAGCACAAGGAAAGTACATACATGGGGACAAAAGGCACCATGGACACTGCTGAGGATCCCTGGGGACTGGGCAGTGTCAGGCAGGGTGGGGTCAAACCCCAGCAGCACAACACCTACACCTGGGGAGGCAACAACAAGAGACCACGGAGGTGAGCTGAGGAGGGAGGCAGGCAAACACATGGACACGGTATAACTTCATGGGTGGGATCCCACGGCATCCGTCTGAAGAGGGCTGGAATTTCATTCTAATAACACTTCAAACATCCCCACCCGAGCGACCCAGGCTGACATCACTTGCCTGCTCTGGAAACATCCAACACTTGAGCTGAGTCTTCTGCCAGCACTGCTGCATTCCTGCCCTAGAAATCCTGGGGCCTTTCATCCCAGCGCTCAGAACAAGCCTCCACTGGGCAATGGGCATGGCACAGACCTGGCAATGAAAAGGAGCAGTGCAGGAAAGGAAAGCACAGCCCATATCATTAGCTGCGATGGTTTGCATTCAAGATGAGCTTGTCAGAAAATGGTTCCCTCTGCAAAGGGTGCCTCTGGTCCTGCGGCAGTGAAGGGCAGGTATAAAAGGCAGCCCAAGTCCCTGCTCTCTCATGCCCTTCTCTTGGCTCCTTCTGCTTGGGAACCAGGTGAGTCTGAAGCCCCTTCTCCTCCTCTTCCATAGGGAGATCTGCACTTGGGAGACCTCCCAGCTGATATTGCTCTGTCCTGTCCTGGGGTCTGGATATTCTTGTCATGACAAAGGGAAGTGGGGACACGATCTGCTTAGAGAGAGGCTGGCATGTGACTGAGGGGACATTTGGTTTATGAATTAGGAGAGAACCTCCCTGGGCCATGCTGCTCTTCATACGGCAATGAAGACCATGTGACTCCCTCAACAATTCCCTGTCCCCACTCTTTAGCGGCCTTGGCTCCTTGGTAACAGGGTAACCAGGCAGGTCCTCACCCACCCTTGTGCTCTGCTTCCTCCCTGCTTCTACCCAGGTGCACCTCCACCCTCAGAGACATGTCCTGCTACGACCAGTGCCTGCCATGCCGGCCCTGCGGCCCGACCCCGCTGGCCAACAGCTGCAATGAGCCCTGTGTCAGGCAGTGCCAGGACTCCACCGTGGCCATCCAGCCCTCCCCTGTGGTGGTGACCCTGCCCGGCCCCATCCTCAGCTCCTTCCCACAGAACACCGTTGTGGGCTCCTCCACCTCCGCTGCCGTTGGCCGTATCCTCAGCTGTGACGGAGTGCCCATCAACTCTGGGGGCTTTGGCCTCTCCTGCATTACCAGCCGCTACTGTGGCAGAAGGTGCCCCCCCTGCTAAAGGGGCTGGCAAAGCCCCATGGACACACCTTGAGGAACTCAGAACATGGTGCTGGGCAGAGGATCAACTTTTGGAGCTTGTTTCAGGATAGCTGAATGGTTTTGCCTTTCTTTCCATTTTCTTGTTTGCTGCCTCTCCCCTCACACACCCCAGCACCAGCTGGGTAAGGTCCATCTATCTCCTCTCCCTTCCTGGGACAGGCAGACAGACATCACGCAGGAACTTCTCTACGGCCAAGGACTGCAGGGTCTCAGCTGCCCCTGGGGCTTTCTGTGCTGCTGACCTCCACTTGGAGGGACTTTGTTTCACTCTCTTGACTCATCAAAGTTCTGCCAAAGCACTGCCAAAGTGCTGCTGCTGACTCCTGGCGTGAGCCCTGGTTTTCCAGCTCAACTAAAGAGATGGAAGGTAGGAAAGGCACAGGATCCATGGAATCTTTACATTTCAGCCTAAGGGCGTTTGTGCAGAGGTTGTTTTTTACAGAGCAGGAGCTGTTCTTTACACCACACTTATTCCTGTGCTGTACACCTTGATTTACACCCTGTGATGCAAGGATGTGAAAGTTGCTGGTATTTGTTCACTGTCAACGCTGGACAGTTTCTAGTGATAGACAGGTGAAATGATGACGAGATCTGTTTCCATTTGAATTAAACACTCTAAAAGCCTGACTGATGCAAATGGGGTAATCCTTGCATGGATGGGATGCACACAGTGCCCTGTGCCCTGGCAAGGGGTCATCACATTGTACTGTGCTGTGGGAGTGACTGAGAACTGCTGTGGGTTGCCCTGGGAGGTCACTGATCTTCCCTCCTCCAAAACCACCTGGACACGGTTCTGGGCAACTGGGTGGAGGTGGCCCTGCTTGAGCAGGGGGCTTGGACCAAATGACACCCAGAGGTCCCTTCTGACCTCAACTGTTCTGTGATTCTCTCATTCTGGGAGAGCAGCTGATGTAGAGCAGCTCAGCGTTCCCAGCATCTGAAGGGATGTAAGGTTCCTATACTATCCTCTCCTTCTCTGTAGCTTTCGCACTAATTAATGACATTCTAAGGAATATTTGGAAGAGGCTGAGTGCCTCTTACTGGAAACAGACACTCTCATTTCTGGTGCCCCAGCCTCAGTGTCTGCAGTCTGTGGGGAGTCTGGCTTGTCCCAGGGACACCACTCTCTGCTGCTGTGTGAATACACCACTGAGGCACCATTTCCTTTCCACAACAGGGGCCAGTCCCCCACTCTTGCATCTCCCTTCATGAAGTCACTAAGAATAGCTGAGAGCATCTAAGGCTCTAAGAATTTTCTCACTTGTGATGTGGGGATTCTTTGTGGCTGCAGCAATATGGATGTGCTCTAGTTATTACCTATATCACTGACACACAGACCCTGGACACAGAAAGGCTCAATGCCTGGAAAAGCCATGACAGCTTTGTCTCTCACTTTTCTAGTGAGAAAACACCTGAATAAAGCCCAGTCAAACCCCTGATCTCCCTAAAGCTGATGGCAATGGCAGGAACTGATTCACTGCCTTCACTCCAGGGCCTGAAGGACTTGCCTAGGACTTGTCTTGGCAAGAGGCTGAGAACTGGCATTGAACTTCCTGGTTGTCAGAGCTGTGTGTGCATGTTCATGCTCACATACATGTTCTTCTGGCTGTGCTCACGTGTCCATTTGCACGTACATGCACATTCCTGCTTGCCTACGCACAAATAATGGCTGCAAGTGTGTTTGTGCACATCTGTTGATGAGGGCGTATGTGTTTTATCACATGCACGTGCCTTCATGCAGCTGAGCACGGACGGGTGTGACAATGGTCTGCAGAGATGTAAGTGTGTGGGCACAGGGGGGTGTAGGTGTGTGCTTTTATGCGTGCACAGCGCTGTGCATGAACGTGCAAGAGTATCTGCACAGCCATGGGTGCAGGAGGATGCATATATGTCAGCATGTGTGTGGAATATCTGTGTGTACGTGTTGGTTTGGGGGGTGGCTGTGCCTGTGCCTGCTCGTGGGCTCCTTTGGAAACCTGTGTGCACACACCTCTTTCTAAGTGCTCAGATATGACACATGTCTCTGTGTGTGCATGCCTGTGTGTGTGCGTACCTCGGTGCGGGTATAGGTGTGCGTGTGTGTGCACACGTGAGCGTATGTCAGTGGTCTTGCTAAAATCCAGGTACAGCTGAGCCAGTGCCCCTCCCCTTCCCCACAGAGCCAGTCACCTCCTCACAGAGAGCAATGAGGTCGCTCAGGCGTGATTTGTCCTCAGTTAACTCATGTCAGCTGCTCCTAAATCCCTTCTTTCCTTTCATGAGCTCAGGAACGGCTTCTGAGAACATTTGCTCCATCTCCATTCCAGGGACTGAGTAGAAACTGTCCTGTCAGCTCCTTGAAACGCCTTTAGATGCCTCCCAAGTGATCCCATTGACTTGTGTATCGCCAGGTGAGAGTAAGAGCTCCTTAGATCTTTCTTCTTCTACTGTGGGTGCTGCTTCATTCCCAGAGAGTCTGTGGGAAGGTTCAGGGATGTGGTGGGCCTAAGGAGAAGCCATATCAATAAAATCAGGGTAGAAACAGGCATCAAGTATATCAACGTTCTCCTTGTCATTTTCTCCCCTTCCTCACCGAGCAGTGAGCCCTCATCTACTCAGCCTTCCTTTTGCTGCCAATCGGCTCAGAGATAATTTCTTGTTTCCCTTCACCTCCATTACCAGTTTCCACTCCAGCTGTGCTTTGGCTTTTCCTGACTCACCGTTCTGAACATTGCAGAGACCATCCTTGTGCTCTGAGGAGGCTGTCTTGAAGGTTAACCCCCTCTCCCGGGACCCTCTGTGCTCCAGGGCAGTTTCCCATGGCATCCAGACAAGCAGGAAAGTCCCTGGTGAGACTAAGCCGTGCTCTTCTCCAGTCAGGGGCGCTCATCCTCCTGTTTGTCCTGTCAGTCCTCTGAGCATCCTGAGCTCCACTGTCTCCTGGTCATTGCAGGCAAGACTGTCCTTGAACTTTACATAATTCAGAAGTTCTTCCTCATTTATGCGTAGCAGATCTAAGATATCCTCTCCCCTAATCCTTTTATGGATTTCCTGCATCAAAAATTAGCATTCCATACACCCCAGGTATGTCCTTTTGTACTTGTGCCCAGTCATTTTCCTCCTGCAGTAGATACTGAGGCGGTACCAGGTAAGAACCAGGGCTTGTGACTATGAAGCTTTCCCCAACTGCCTGACAAAGGTGTCATCTGCCTCCCTCTCTTCTTGAGCAGGAGATATGTAGCAGCCACCTAAGTACACCACCACCCGCGCCACAGGGGAAGTGTGAGAGCCTCCCCTGGCATGCTGTTCCCCCATGCATACCTCTTCTACCCTTGTGACATCCCTGCTCTTCAGTCTGTGGTGACCTCCCCCTCCATACCTACTTTAAACTCCTCAGAATCACAGAATCATCTAGGTTGGAAAGGACCCCGGAGATCATCTAGTCCAACCGTTCACCTAGCACAGTTCCCACCTACAGCATATCCTTAAGCTCTAAATCGACCCTACTCTTGGACACCTCCAGGGATGGGGACTCCACCACCTCCCTGGGCAGCCCATTCCAACGCCCAACAACCCCTTCTGGAAAGAAATGCTTCCTAATCTCTAGTCTGAACTTTCCCTGGCGCAACTTGAGGCCACTCCCTCTTGTCCTGTCACTTTCTACTGGGCTAAAGAGGCTCAAAGCCAGCTCTCTGCAGCTTCCTTTCAGGGAGTTGTAGAGGGTGATGAGGTCTCCCCTCAGCCTCCTCTTCTCCAGACTAAACAATCCCAGTTCCCTCAGCCGCTCCTCACAGGACATGTGTTCCAGACCCTGCACCAGCTTTGTAGCCCTTCTCTGGACACGCTGGAGTAACTCAGTGTCCTTTTTGTAGTGAGGGGCCCAAAACTGAACACAGGAATCAAGGTGCGGCCTCACCAGTGCCCAGCACAGGGCTCAGATCCCTTCCCTGTCCCTGCTGGCCACGCCAGTGCTGACACAAGCCAGGATGCCATTGGCCTTCTTGGCCCCCTGGGCACACTGCTGGCTCCTGTTCAGCCGGCCGTCAATCAATACCCCCAGGTCCCTCTCTGACTGGCAGCTCTCCAGCCACTCCTCCCCAAGCCTGTAGCGCTGCTGGGGGTTGTTGTGGCCCAAGGGCAGCCCCCGGCTTTTGGCCTTATTGAAGCTCATGCAGTTGGGCTCAGCCCATGGCTCCAGCCTGGCCAGGTCTCTCTGTAGCCTCCCTGCCCTCGAGCAGATCAACACTCCCACCCAACTGGGTGTCGCCTGCAAACTGACTGAGGGTGAACTCCATCCCGTTTTCCAGATCATCAATAAAGATGTTAAACAGGAGTGGCCCCAACACCCAGCCCTGGGGGACACCACTCGTGACCGGCCGCCAGCTGGATTTAACTCCGTTCACCACAACTCTCTGGGCCCGGTCGTCCAGCCAGTTTTTTACCCAGCGAAGCGTGCGATTGTCCAAACCTCGAGCAGTCATTTTTGCCAGGAGAATGCTGTGGGAAATGGTGTCAAAAGCCTTGCTAAAGTCAAAGTAAATTACATCCACAGCCTTTCCCTTATCCAATAAGCAGGTTGATCTGTCATAGAAGGAGATCAGGTTTGTCAGGCAGGACCTGACTTTCATAATCCCACTGACTGGGCCTGAGCATCTGGTTGTCCCTCATGTGTTGCATGATGGTGTTTAGGATGAGCTGCTCCAGCAGCTTCCCAGGCACTGATGTCAAGCTGACAGGCCTGTAATTTCCTGGAACATCCTTCTGACCCTTCTTATAGATGGGCGTCACACTGGCCAATTTCCCATCAGTCGGGACCTCCCCGGTCAGCCAGGACTGCTGGGAAATGATAGAAAGCGGTCTGGCGAGCACCCAGCCAGCTCCTTCAGCACCTCGGGTGTATCTCATCTGGTCCCATAGACTTGTGTGTGTCTGTGTGATGCAGCAGGTCACTGACTGTCTCCTGGATTGCAGGGGGGTCGTTCTCCCAGTCTCTCTCTTCTGGCTGAGGAGGCTGGATTTCATCAGTACAACTAACCTGGCTATTAATGACTGAGGCAAAGAAGTCATTAAGCACCTCAGCCTTCTCCTCATCACTTGTTATCAAATTTCCTCCTGCATCTAGCAGGGGATGGAGACTCTCCCTGGACTTTCTTTTGCTACTGACGTACTTATAGAAACATTTCTTGTTATCCCTGATTGCAGAGGCCAAATTAATTTCCAGTTGGGCTTTAGTCCTCCTGATTTCCTCCCTGCATAGCCTCACAGCCTCTCTGTAATCACGGTGTGTGGCTAGCCCCTTCTTCCAAAGGCTGTAAACTCTCCTTTTCTCCCTGAGTTGCAGCCAAAGCTCCCTGTTCAGCCAGGGTGGTCTTCTCTGGTGTTGGTTTCTCTTAGAGCACCTGGGGACCGCCTGCTCCTGAGCCATTAATGCTTCCTTCTTAAAGAGCGCCCAGCTCTTCTTCCTCCTTCCCAATTTAGCAAGGATTTGGAAAGACACTCTTGCCTCACCTTGCCAGGCACATTCCAACCCTGACCAGTGTCTTCACTCTTCCAAGAAGGTCATCTGGGGATAGAAGACAAAGCTGTGCAGTGCTGCTGCAGCCTCCTGCTGCCATGCCCGCGGCCTAAACGAGGGCTTCCACATGAGGGAGAGGGAGTCTTTTCTGACTTGTGTGCCATGCTTTGCATCTCACTCTTAGACAATATCGGTAATTAAGGGCTTGTGATTGTGAGAGGTGAGAAACCAGGCCCATGAGAAATTAAGAAAAACAGCCTGAGAAAGCAAAATTTGAGGCTGATCAAAGAAATGCCTCAAACACTCAAACACAAAACTATGAGTCACAGACTGGATGGTGTGGAGTTAGAAGCTGATAAGGTTGCCCAAAACCCACAAGGTGCAGCTGGAGAGGGGAGCCCTGTGGGGACAGGACGGCTCTGCTCTGGGTCACCTGGCCAGATTTCAAGGGCCATCTGTCTGGTGAATGCCCTTTGCTTCATTATCCATGAAATGCATATTAAAGTTAACACTCCCCAATATGCTAACGAAGGCTAACATGATCCTGCTAATTACACCATCCCATGAAACAACTTACTCCTCCCCGTACATGGGATAAGTAGGTATGTGAGTTGAACTAGAGGATGGACACAAGGAAAGTGGGTGTAAATCAAGGGAGGGGTGGGTGGGGAAAGAAAGATGAGGGCCTGGAGAGTGCAGTGAAGCAAAGAAGATGGATGCAAGCGAAAAAGATGGCTGCCTCCTGGAACCCTTGCTGGTGGGAACAATGCAGAAACCCAGACCAGTGATCTCTATTCCCCCATTCCTTCTATCTCCCTCATTTGCTTTTTTCTTTAAGAAATGATATTGCATTGCTCGCCACAACTTGACATATACTTAGCCAACTATTGTGTGTTCAATTGGTACATTGTGGGTAGTTAACAAATGTTTGGACTTTGAAACTTGTTGTCCGCTCCACTGGGGATTTGCGAATCTGAGTCACGTATCTCCCTCTTCTGAATAGGACGTGACAGTGAGTCAAATGGAACAAGGTCCCCTCAGGGGATATGTCCTTCCAGCCCTGTGGGACCAACTCAGATTCCAGCACATCCTTGTGTAGAGGCTCTTTCTGCTCAGACTCACTTACCAGCAGAATTCATAGACTCACAGAATCATAGAAGAGTTTGTTTTGGAAGGGAACTTGAAAGATCATCTAGTCCAAGCCTCCTGCCATGGGTGGGGACATCTCTCCCTAAGTCAGGTTGCTCAGAGCCCCATTTAACCTGACCTTGAACATTTCCAATGATGGGATGTCCTCCACTTCTAGATTCAACTTGTTCCAGTGTCTGAAAACCATAGTCAAAAAATGTTCTTCCTCATGACCAATCTAAATCTACCTTCTCTCAGTTTAAAGCCATTGCCCCTTTGTCAATACAGACCCTTCATAACATCTTTCCCTGTCTCTTTCATAAGTCCCCCTTTAAGAATTGAAAGGTCTCTCCAGAGCTGTCTCCTTTCCAGGCTCAACAAACCCACCTCATTCAGGTTTCCTCATCATTATTGTGGCCTCCTCTGGACCTGCTCTGACAGACACTGCAGACTCTTGCCACAGTCACTGAAGAGACATCAGCTCACACGCGGGAATTATCCCACCCCAAAGCAGATGTGCACGGCAAGCGGAACGACTCCTCTTTCTGGAAACACTGACCCTGCCCTTGACCCATGGTGGCCTCTGAACTCCCCAGACAGCATAAGCTCACAGCAGGGCCAGCCTGCCTGGTCACATCTCCATGGCTTGCTTCATCATGTGATCAGGTGTGAACCCACAGTCTGTCCTGCCAGCGCCTACAAGCACCTCCATCCCATGCCTAAAGCCCACGTCCATGTCCACGGTACTCAGGGACAGACAGAGAGCAGGGAACGGGCTTTTGTGGGGTGAATGGGCTCAAGCTGGGCTCATTGCTCTCATCACCTGCATCTCCTGCTCTCACCAAGCACAGATAGGTCTTCTCTGAGCTACACAGAACCCTTGCAAATAGAGCTTGGAGAAGATGACTCTCTGCAGTCCAACACCTGTGTGCACAGTGTGTAATGCTCTCTCTGGCTGTCTTGAGTCTTCTGAGCCAACTCTGAATGACTAGAGGTTTAGATTTGTGTGTGTGTGCATGTGCACATATTTTATGTCTGTGTTTGTTGTCTAAACCAGCTGCTTAGTCTACCTTGAGTGTCCTTTAATGGATTCCTTCAGGATGTGAGGTGAGTCCTCTGCTCCTGCTGACATGTCTTGCTCCGGAAATGCTTGGGCTTCTCATCCTGTCACGCAAGAGATGCTTTCACTGGGGTATTTAACTGGCATCAAGCAAGAAAAGAAAAGACAGTGATTCCAGAAGCCAAAACACAGCCCATAGCATTAGGTGGGATGTTTTGCATTCAGGATGAGCTTGTCAGATAATAACCACCTCTACAAGGGATGCCTCTGTCAGCCTGGGGCAGTAAAGGTCCAGCATAAAAGCCAGCAGAGCTCCTCGCTCTCTCATCCACTTCTCTTGCCTCCTTCTCCTTGAGAACCAGGTGAGTCTGAGGTCCCTTCTCCCTCTCTGCTTTCTCACAAAGGAGGTCTCACTTCAGTGAACCTGCCAGCTGAGACCGGCTTTGTTCCATACCAGATCTTGGGGCTGCTTGTCATGGGAGAGGGGAGTGGGGAGAGGTTCAGCCTAGAGGGAGGCTGGGACTGTACTGAGGAGTACCCCCTTCTGTACTCAGGGGTAGACAGTAGCCACATAGGAGCTGGTGGCTCTTTTTGGGCTCTGGCGTGATGAGGTCACGAATCCCTCATACATCTCTGCACAGCCTCATACTGCAATGACAAGCTGCTCATCAGGCACCTCTGTGATTTTTTTCCTTCCTGACCTCTCTCCCAGGTGCAACTGACATCCCAAGACATGTCCTGCTGTGACCAGTGCCAGCCCTGCGAGCCCTGCTGCCGGCCCTGCGGCCCGACCCCGCTGGCCAACAGCTGCAATGAGCCCTGTGTCAGGCAGTGCCAGGACTCCACCGTGGCCATCCAGCCCTCCCCCGTGGTGGTGACCCTGCCCGGCCCCATACTCAGCTCCTTCCCACAGAACACCGTTGTGGGCTCCTCCACCTCCGCTGCCGTTGGCAGCATCCTCAGCTGTGACGGAGTGCCCATCAACTCTGGGGGCTTTGACCTCTCCTGCATTACCAGCCGCTACTGTGGCAGAAGGTGCCCCCCCTGCTAAAGCCACTGGTGACAGCCCGCACAAGGACCCCAGGAACCCAGAAGCTCGTGCTGGACTGAGGACAGAGCTCCTGGCCAGTGATTTCAGGGAGGCTGAGCATCCTTCCAAGGGAGGGCAGCTGTGCCTCTCTGGTAACATGGCCAAAGTCTAACTCCTCTGCCTTCTCTTCCCTCTCATCTCTTTCTTCTCTTCTCTTTTTCTGGCCTGTAAGACCCCCAAAGCCAATCTGGGCAATCTGCTGGCTCCTCTCCCTCCATGCTGATGGATCCCTTCTGGGATCTCGACAATGGCCGATGGGCACAGACATGTGGCAGCTGCTGGTGCTCTCCCTGCTCTGGCTGCCTCTTCTCCAAGTGAACTCATTTCCCTCTTTCAGAGTCATTAAAGCTTT
Organism: Athene noctua; assembly: GCF_965140245.1. Lineage (NCBI taxonomy): Eukaryota > Metazoa > Chordata > Aves > Strigiformes > Strigidae > Athene > Athene noctua. The sequence goes on along the minus strand of NC_134061.1, from coordinate 7,104,713 downwards.
CTGCATCCCAGCCTCTGTCTCCACATTATTCTTTTGTTGTTGGACATTGTATCGAGTTGTTGAGGAAGAAAGGCTTTGTCTGGACTTATGGGAGTCAGGTCACTGAGCAGGCAGATGTTTCATCATTCGGAGAGGAAGGGGAGGATGGGACACATGGCAGTTGGGCTCTCTCAGGAACTGTCTCTTGGAGATGAGGAAGACTTCCCTGGCTCCTCCACAGCCAGTTGCAATCATGCTCTGCCTTCTGGCATCTCTGCTCAGACACATATCCGTGGCCTCAGAGCATGTCCTGCAGAAATAGAACACCACTACTGCTATCCCCTAGAGAGGAGATGAATTCTGCTGGAGGCTCTGAGAATGGACTTTTTTTTGCCTTAGTGCTGGGAAAACAATCTCACTCAAAAGGTATCTGCAAAAGATGTAGGAGTGGGTATCTTGTGAGAAAAAACTTTTACAACAGCCCCAGAAATTCTCCTCCTCATCTACACATGTGTCAAGATAATGACGGGGCATGACCTCCATACAAGGGCAAAGATAGCAATGACAGGTCACCTCTACACCCTCCATCCGCCAAAGGGATCTCTGCACAGACCAGCAGTTACACACTTCAAGGGGCTATAATGACCCTAAGGCTGATGTTGGAATCAGCCTGTCCAGCCCTCACACCAGAGCCCTCCTGTCACTCACACACCCCCGGCTCCCACCAGACAGGGCACCCCAAGGACAGCAGCCAGTGCCCAAGCCCCCATGGTCCATCGGTGCTGCCTGGCCTTCCCGCAGGCATGAGGCAGCTCTCCCCAAGGCCGGGTCTTCTCCTGGCAGGCCCATGAGGTCGGGCAAGAGTGCACTGGGCAGAGCAGGTCCTCTGGATCCCAGCACATGGTGACGCAGCAACAGGAGAGTCCACAAGGTGGATCAGACTATTATCCACTATTGTAATAATCATGCAATTACAAGAAGGAGCGTTGCACCGTGATGTTTTTTATGTCTTACATCTATCTTTGACCTCTGAGGGACACATCCTGCGGCAGGTTCTCTTAAGACACAGGCCTGCAGGAAAACCTGAAGCAGCAATGTACAGCGGGGAATAACAGAAAGCAAAGAGCAGCAGCAAGGAACCATTGACCAAACAGCCACAACCTCCTGCATTGCCTGACCCCTCAGCAGAGTTAATGGGCAGAAGAATCATGTGACCTGTGGTGGAAACAAGAGGACCTGAGACTCTGTCACCACATTTGCCTTCTTCTCAAACCACTGACACTGTCCCCTCCTGGAAGAAGATTTTGACCTGCAGATCCCTGGGTGCCCAGGGGAAGCAGAGGTGCCAGGGGAGAGCTGAGGGCCCCTTCCCCCAAGCTCAGCCTTGCACACACACAGCCCCTCCCTCCCCTGGGTTCTTGCCCAGCCAAGGAACCTCCCTGCACCAGGGTGTCTTGCAGAGCACAGAGGTACAAGGCGCTGTCAGAGACCTCGACTTCCTCCAGCTGCAGGACGCTGTATTTCCCTGTGGTGTTCAGCAACGTGGTGAGACGGCCGCTCTGCCTGGGGCCAGCTGCTGCCTGATACGAGAGCAGCTGGGGAGCTTGGCCTTTCCTCTGCTGGTACCAGAGCAAGCCTCTGAAGTTAGAGCTGTGGTATGTGTAGTCGGTCTGGAAGGTGTCTCTGTGCTTCACTGTGACTTGTCCTTCTTGCTGGGTGACTGTGATCTGCCCCATGGTGCCTGGAAGAAATGGAAGGTCAGCAGCTCTACAGGGAAGGGTTCTGGCAAGAAAACAAGGAGTGGATGCAAAATCCTGGAGGAGAAGTTTCCCTCTCCCTTGCTCTGCAAGAACATCATAAGGCCTGGGCACAGCAATGTGGAGACTAGTTTTGGCAGGAGCTTGGAGCTGTCATACCACTGTAGACCCCCAGGAGAGCTGTGCTGTGCCCATCCTCCTACTCCCTGGTCTCTGACTTCTGAGAGAAACACAGAACAGCCTGTCATGCCTCAATTTATGTTCTCTGACCAGCACATCTCCAGCACTTTGAGGGGTCCAAGAAGATATTGTAAAAGATTCCTCCTGCTTCCCCATCCCTGTCATTGTGGAGGGCTCCTAGCTCCCTGAGTACATGCAGTGCTGAGCCCAGTGTTGGAAAGAGAGAACCCTGGTTGTGTTGCCAACCAGCAGGAATCTGGAGGCCATGGCAGGTGTGTGCCAGCCAAGAGGCAGAATGGGACACCCCACTGATGTCAGTGGCTTGAGGGCTTTAAAGCCCTGGTAGCAGCATTGACACTTTCTGCTAATTAGTGGTGGAAGGGTGAAATCGTGGAGTTCAGAGAGAGCTGAGAATGACAGCAGGTGTAAAATAAGAGAGACAGAGAGAGAGAGAGATGGATTGAAGGAGACATAAAACCAGAAAAAGGGGTCTCATCTATCTCTTCTCCCAATTGTCTTATTGTTTCAAACAGTAAGAGCATCTGGAGCCAGCATTTCCTAATGTTTTCCTATTGTGCAAAAGTAGCTCCCCACATCATCCTGATGAGGTTTGCGAAGGTTTCCGTGGGGGAAGTAGAACTATTTGTTGACAGAAAGCCCGGACTTACCCAGCAGTTGCCCCAGGAAGGCCGTGAGGATGAGATATCCGAGGTGCATGTCGAGACCAACCTGCCCATTTGCTGAGTGAGAGAGTCAGAAAAGCACCTCCCAGCCCCGAGATAACAGAGCTGCCGGAAACGGCTCTGTTGGGCGAGCAAAGGAAGAAGTGGGGAGGGAAACGACCTGTTCTCCCTGTGCCTGAAATGCTCCTTCTGGGTTTCTCCCTCCTCCAGCAGCAACACCTGTGGCTCCCTCAGCCAAGGGCCTTCTCAGCATCTCCACAGTGAGGGGCCCTGGTGGCTCTGGGGGCTCCAGCTTTGGAAAGGGGCTGTTTCCGGAGACTGGAGTCCTCACCCCCCCAGCTAGAATCACCTGCTCTTCTGCACAGCCCCTGCCAGGCCATCTGGGAGGTCAGGCATTTCTTCCACAATGAGGTTTCACACCTTCCCCTGGTGTCCGCAGCTCTCTGGGGATGTTGCTATTTCTGCTGAGAACAGAAGCCTCCTCCAGTTCTGTCACTTCTCCCCTGTCCTTCATCAGCTTCCGGGGAGCAATATTTTTCCCTAAATCCGCATAAATAGGAGATGAACCCTGCTGTGCAGCACCCAGGGGTTCCGCCTGTGTCTTGTTCTGGTGGGGGCACCTATGGGGAGAGAGAGGAACCTGGCTCCAGCGAGGCTGCTGGATGCCACAAACCCAGAGGTGACCAGGGGAACTAATCCGTAGGGGAATGGGTAAGGGGTCCGCAGGGAACAGCACGCGGGATCAGTGCGTCACCCAGACACATACCCAGGGAGCACATCGGGCACCCACTGAGGTGCTGCACTGTGAGGGGTGGGGATGGGGCAACCCTGCACCCCAGAGCTGAAAGGGCACGGGATGGGCTGGGGGATGGGTAGGTGGATACCCCTCCTGCCACCACCTTCCCAGATCAGCTCCAGAGTGATCCCATGTACCAGTCACAGCAGAGGTAAAAAAGACTATTCATTTTGGTTGTCTCATAAAAAGCCTAAAACACCTCCACAGTGTGGTCGGTAATGATCCAGGTAACTACAATGGTAATAATAGGAATATTCTCGTGGAAGTTTTGCACATCATTATGGCACGACAAGAGGTTTCTAGAACTGTGGCGTGTTCTGTGGCTGGCAAAGCCTTTCCCAGGTGGAAGAGCAGGCTAGAGCTCAGCCTGCAAGGGGCTACAGAGATGGATCTGCCTTCCTAAGAGTCACAGCAGACATCTACAGCAGCATTAGGACTTTGGCATTTCAAATGAGAGCAGAAATTGAGCCAGAGTCCTCAGCCTGCAGCCATTCTCACTGAGCTCAGGGTCACATCCCCATGAATCTCTCCTTCCTTCATTCCCGTTTCTTTCCTCTCCCCTTCCCTTACACATTGTCTGGCTTGGCTGCACCTGGGTCCATCAGTGTCTGCCCTGAGGCTTCTCCCAGCACCATTCTAGGATGTAGGTCTCAGACACCTGAAGAATGACACTCCCAACATGGAAGACCGTGACTGTCCCTCTCAAACTCTCCATTTAGTGGGAACTTTCACCCTCTGTTTGAAGAAAACAAAACCCCATGAACCACAGAATCCATTTTCCTGCAAGCAGTGGCCCATAGTAACCACAAGACAATCGTTCATGAAGAAGTTAGGCACCTGCATTTCCAAATTTCTAGCAGGCTTTTCCCCTGTTCCAGACTGGTTTTCCTGCCCTTTTCATTATCAGTGTGCTCAAGAAGAGTTTGACTCCACCTGGCCCTGCATCCTCCAGGCCAGTGTTAGAAGCATCAGAAAGCTCTCTCTTAAGCTTCTCTTTGGAAGGCTGAAGAAGGCCAGTTCTCTCAGCATCCCCTCATGTCTCGTGTTACTTAACGAACAAATTGGTACATTTGGAAGGGACCTCTGGAGGTCACCAGGTACAAGCCCACCTCAGGAAGAGGCACCTAGAGCTGGTTGCAAAGGACCATGTCCAGAGGGATTTGGAAGACCTCCAAGGATGGAGACTGCTCCACCTCTCTGGGCATCCTGTGCCAGTGCTCCCTCACCATCACAGTGAAAAAGGGTTCCCTGGTGTTCAGAGAGAGCCTCCTGTGTTTCACTTGGTGCCCAGTGCCTCTTGTCCTGTCACAGGGCACCACGCAGAAGAGCCTGGCTCTGCCTTCTTCACACCCTCCCTCCCGATATTTGCACACAGTGATGAGAGCTCCCCGGAGACTTCTCTGTGCTGACCAGTCCCAGCTCTCTCAGCTGGGATCTCCATACGAGACTTGCTCCAGGCTCTTCATCATGGAAGAGGCCCCTTGTTGCTCTGTCTCCAGTATGACTGAGACATACGGTTCCCAGTGAAAACACACACACTTACACCCTCTGGAGTCACTGCTTATACATCAGTCCCGCCAGGTGCTGGCACAAAGAACAAAAGGCCCCGTGACCCTTCTCCAGTGGCTGGCACCAAGGTCTACAAGCCCTGTAGCCACTGCCTGTTCGCCCAGTTAGTGGCACCCAGCTCTCTCTTGCACACCAGTCTCTCCAGTTACTGGCACTCAGACCTTGCAGCACTCACACACGGGAAAGGGAGTGAAGCTACACAGAAGGGGGCTTAAGGAAGGATTTAATAAGGAATCGGGGGGGACTGTGGTGATCAGGCACAGGGCTCATCCCGGCAAGTGCACTGACCAGCCCCTGCTTAGGGGCAGGGAGCTCCTTTTATCCTTCCTCCCCTCTGTTGCCTCGTCACCAAACAGGATAAAAGAACGTATCGACACCAATGTGATGTATTGTCCTGGTTCAGCTAGGATAGGGTTAAGTTTCCCCAGCAGAGAGAGAGGCGGAAGGGATCTCCAGCGGGTTATTCATACCATGCTGACCTCGGGTCCAGGCGGGAACTTTTTCCTTCGTGGCTTTTGGTGGCGGGAGCACACGTCGGGTTTGTTCCTGGACCATTGCGGTATTTCTCTGTATATCTTCGGTCTTGTTCACTGTTATTGCTGTTTATTGTTGTTATCATTGCTACTGCAGTTGTTCAGATTGTTTATCACACTGTTGGATTAAATCTCTTCTTATTTTAACCCGGGGTTTGTGCCTCACTTCCAGCCCGACCGGCTGAGGGGGGGTGAGGGGCAACGGCAACGTGCTCTCCGGTCCCGGCAGGGCTTAAACCAGCACATGTAGGTAAGCAGACACTCCTTTATTAATGGCCGGGTGCACAGGGGAGTCGTCTCACCCCCAACAAACACCTCGCACCTGTAACATGCTGATTATATAGGATACAGTAACTCACAACGAACAAGTTCTCGTACATACACATAAATATTCCCGTAACTCATTTTCTTATTCCCACCTTTTTCCACTCCTGAAATGAGTCGGGGGACTGCTTTTACAACCACCGTGGACTACTGACTCGAAAGATGTCACGTCCCGCTCCGACGAGGGGGACAAGTGACTCAGATTCGCAAATCCCCAATTGGAGCGGACAACAAGTCTCCAAGTTCAAGCGTTTATTAACTACCTACAATGCACTAATTGAACACATGATAATTGGCCAAGTACAGAGCAAGTTGTGGCGAGCAATATAATATGCTTTGCATTTCTTAATAGAAAAAGGAAAAGAGGGAGATAGAGGGAATGGGGGAATACAGATCACAGGTCTGGGTTCCTGCGCTGATCCCACCGGCGAGGGTTCCAGGAGGCGGCCGTCTACTTCGCTGGCATTCGTCTTCTTCGCTTCACTGCTTTCTCCAGACGGTCGGGGGGGCAGGGAGAGGGGCAGAGAGAGAGAGAGAGCCCTTTCTTCCCCCCTTTGATTTATACCCATTTTCCTTGGGTCCGTCCCCTAGGTCGACCCACACAGCTACGTAACCCATGTACAGGGAGGGGTAAGGTGTTTCATGGGATGATGTCATTAGCATGATCATGACAGCCCTCGTTAGCATATTGAGGGGTGTCAACTTTAATATGCATTTTGTGGATAATGAAGCAAAGTTCATTCACTGGACACATGGCCCTTGAAATTTGCCCAGGTGCCCCAGGGCAGAGCCGTCCTGTCTCCACAGGGCTCTCTCCCCCAGCTACATCGGGCAGCGTTATCAGCTTGGGCCTCCACAGCATGCACCCTGTGACTCAGAGTTTTGTCTTGAGAGTGTTTGAGGCATTTCTTCAATCAGCCTCAACTTTTGCTTTCCCAGGTTGTTTGTCTTAGTTTCTCACAGGCCTGGTTTCTCGTCTCTCACAAAAGAAACACCCTCCAGTGTCCTTGTCTCCAGGCATTTGGCTCACATTACAACTTTGACATCTTTCGAGGCCCTTACACAACGTATCTTCTGGAAAACTTGATGTATCCTTTCAGAACACCTGCACTACAGGGCAATAAATTGTCCTTATTGATCAGCCTAACAACAGTACCCGGTCATGAATCTTATTCTGTAATAGAAACCTGGTTAATGATTATTACCCGCCTGCGTGGCCTTAGCCTGGGACTTTACAAAGGACTTTGTAGCAGCATGACTGCTTGCACGATCACTCTAAAACAATCTTTATTTAAATCAAATTCACCAAAACTCATTAACATCAGATCAAATTAGCATCAAATCAATAACAGCCTCCCCTTACTCCTCCCCAGTCCCCTCTTGCCCACCACCTTTGACCCTTCCCCTAAGCATTCCTTCAGAACTCTTGTCTAGTCCTGCAGGACCCCCCTGAAACACCCCAAACCCTCAGGTTCCTCTCCTCACTTCTTGTCACTTACAAAGCTCAGCCTCAAGCACTTCAAAGCTTCCCCTGCAGTTCCCTGATGGCCCATCAATTAGAGGCTGCAGAGCTCTGGTCTCCCTCCTTGTCTCCCTCCTCACTTCCTGAGGGACTGCTGTCATTGTGTGCCTTGATTATCACTTTCCCTTTGACTTGTTCTTCCCTTTGAAAGGGAAATGGCCTTGATCAGACAGCCCCAGTGATATGGAGGCTTTCACTTTCCACGGGTCTTTAAGTGACCTCTGGGGAAGTTCCTCGGGGGAGTGAATTCCTCAAGATGCTGAAAGGCCCCTGTCCGCAGAGAAAACCGGGTCACTTGAGTCATGGCTCTGGGGGGAAACCCCAAGGTGAGCTCAGTCTTTGAAGTGTGTCCCTGCAGCACCTGCAGCAGCACTAAGCCATGGCATTCACTTTCCAGGACACCCGTGATGGGGCAAACGTGAAGGAAAAGGGAAAGGCTGGCCAAAGGAGCCATCAGTTTCAGAGACAAGGCATAGAAAAGACTCAGGTCATGTGAAATGTTATTCTGGAATGAATTACTTTGCACCCCCATGTTCCATCATATTTATTGTTTGCTCTCCCAGATATCCTGTTTCCTACAAGGCCCTGAACCCTCTCTCACAGCAATTTGGGAACACCCCAGCATGAGGACAGACCTGAATTCCACCTCCAGGTGGGATCCAAATCTTATCATCCTTAGCCCGTCCAGGTGGAAAGGGGACTTCTCATATCTCTTCCAGTACCTCGCAGAGACACTTGTCTACAGGTGCCTCACTCGCTTTGCCTCCTCCTCTTTCCCTCTGGCCCATCTCTCCCTCGAACACATCAGCCACCCACTGCAGAGCAGGTTTTTATCTTAAGGCAACTTCATCAGGCCAGCTTCCTCTCTGGTGTGCCAGCCTCAGCATCTGCAGGCGCAGGGCATCTGGCTCACCCCAGACACAGCCCTTTGCTGCCGTGGGAGCATGTCAGGGCAGCACCTCTCCCCGTGCTGAGCTGGAACTGGTCCCACACCTCCACAGCTGCCCTAAAGCGATCACCAGGGACAGGCTGGGTCTTGTCTGACTCTGAGATTGTTTTGCCTTGTAAAGTGGGGAAGCCCTGCAGCTGCAGCAATAGGGATGGTCTCTAGCACATGCGAGAGTGAGTGTCTGCCAGTGTGTGTGTGAACAAGTGCCTGTCTGTGTGTGTCTGTGCGTGCGTTTGTGTACGCGGGAGCTTTTGCAGGTGAGCAAGTAAGTGTGTGTGGTGTCAGTGTGCAGGTGTGTGTATGTGTGTGGGCATCTGTGTGTGCAGACGAGCACATATCTATCTCTGTACACGAGCTTGCACGTCTATCTACATGTAAGTGTGAGTGTGCAAGTGCGTTTGAGCACGTCAACACTGATGTGATGACAAGTCTCGGGACTGTGTGTGTGTGTGTGTGTGCGTGTGCAGGGGTTCCTGTGCAACTGGCTGTGCATGCACATGTGTTTCATGTGTGCTGACATGTGATGGCATCACGCAATGATAGAATATCTGGAGTCGGTAGGGGCCCATAAGGATCATCGAGTGCAACTCCCTGCTCTTTGCAGGACTGCCTAAAGCTAAACCATATCACCGAGAGCATTGTCCAGAGGCTCCTTGCACTCTGACACGTTTGGTGCCGTGACCGCTTGCGTGGGGAGCCTGTTCCAGTGACCAGCCACCCTCTCAGTGAAGAACCTTTTCCTAACGTTCAGGCTGAACTTCCCTGATGCAGCTTCATTCCATTTCCTTGACCTTTTCCTCTCCATTCCATTGCCTATCACTGGTCACCAGAAAAAGATCAGCACCTCCCCTGCTGCTGCCCGCCTTGAGGAAGGTGCGGACTGTGATGAGGTCACCCCTCAGCCTTCTCTTCTCCAAGCTGAACCATCCAAGTGACCTCAGCCACTCCTCATAATTCTTGCCCGCAAGACCTTTCACCATCTTGGTCACCCTCTTCTGGACACTCTAAGAGTTTGATGTCCTTCTTATGCCGAGGCTCCCAAACCTGCACACGGGACGTGAGGTGGGGCCGCACCAGTGCAGAGTGGGACAATCACCTCCCTCGACCGGCTCGCTGTGCTCTGCGTGATGCACCCCAGGACACCGTTGGCCCTTTAGGCTGCCAGGTCACACTGTTGACTCACAGTCAACTTGCCATCAACCCAAAGCCCCACATCTCTTTCCGTGGGGCTGCTCTCCAGCCTCTCGTCCCCCAGTTTGTACCTATAACCAAGACTACCCTATCGCAGGTGGAGAATCCGGCACTTGCGCTTTTTACATTTCGTGAGGTTGGAGACTGCCCAGCTCTCCAGTCTATCCAGCTCTCTCTGCAAGGCCTCTCTACTCTCCCGGCAGTCCACAGCTCCTCCTCGTACATTATCATCAGCAAACTTACTTAAAGTACATTTGATTCCTGCATCCAGATCCTAAAATGGAGCCCTTGTGAACCCTGGAACACGGACTAACTGTTGCTGCAGAGCGGCGAAGGGAATCGTTGTGGGTAATTTCTGCTGTTGTAACTGTGGCAAAGGGATGAGAGATGAAGTGTCTGTACATTGTCTGCCTTCGTTGGCGCTGTGATGGTGTTATTTTGATTTTGGTGTGAGGAATTCTTTTTCTTGATGTAAGTGAAGTTTGTGAACATTGTAGATTGGGTGATGAATGTATGTAGTAGTGATAATTCTAAAATATGTGACTCGCAGAGCAGAGGGGGTGAATACATCGGGTTTCTAGAGCAAAGTTTTGGTCGCAGGGGAGCTGCAGGGGTGGCTTCTGTGAGCAGATGCCAGAAGCTGCCTCCCCTGTCAGGCAGAGCCATTCCCAGCTGTTTCTAGGACTGACCGGCCACTGACCAAAGCTGAGCCAACCAGTGATGCTGGTAGCACCTCTCTGATATTGAAGGAAAGAAGGGAAAATACTGTTGTACAAGAGATGCTGGAAGAGAGGAGTGAGAAAACGTGAGAGAAACAACCGTGCAGACACCAAGGTCAGTGAGGAAAGAGGGGGAGGAGGTGCTCCGGGTGTCACAGCCGAGATTCCCCTGCAGCCCGTGGTGAAGACCATGGTGACACAGGTTGTCCCCGTGCAGCCCATGGAGGTCCATGGTGGAGCAGATATCCACCCTGCAGCCCGTGGAGGACCCCAGCCACAGCAGGTGGATGTGCCCTGAAGGAAGCTGTGCCCACGGGAGAGCCCGCACCGGAGCAGGCTCCTGGCAGGACCTGTGGCCCCGTGGAGAGGAGCCCACGCTGGAGCAGGGGAAGAGTGTGAGGAGGAAAAAGCAGCAGGGAAAGTGTGATGAACTTAGGACAACTCCCATTCCCCTGTGAGTTTTTCACTGAGCACTTTGCATACGGTGACATAATGTTCAAAGGACGTGGCCGAGGGGATCAGGAACGGACCCAGGAAGAAGTGGGAAAATGAAAGCAGGAAACACAAATGGTCGTTCTGCTGACAAGGAATGTCTCCAGCATCTAGGGGACAGTGGTGCGGGCACCGCAGATCTCCAAGTAGGAAAGCCGGCCAAGGAGGAAACACATCGGCATCCTCAGGGGCTGCTCACTCCCCACAGGGACAAGGATGAGGCTCTTCCCACTGAGATGAGGAGAAAAAAGGAGAAGACAAAGACAAGCAGGGCCAGGTGTCCCTTAGAGCCCGGCCCGAGGACGCCCCGTCGGGCAGCACAGCCTGAGCCCGTGGGGAGGCAGCAAGAGAGCCTGGGGGAAAGGCCGCCCTGCCCTGCCTGCCTCGGCCAGCCCGGCTCCCTCTCCCCGGGCAGCGCTGCCCGAGCGCGGCTCTTCGGTGCCCTCAGGAGCACAGACCCGCCGCGGCCGTCAATGAGAAGAGGTGCTGAGGCCAGGCCTTGGCTCCGGGGGGGGCCGGTGGTGCCGGTGGCGGTGGCGGGGCCGGGCGGGCGGGGGAAGCGGCCCGGGGCCCGGGGCCGGGCGGGGCCGGGCGGGGCGAGGCGGCCCCGGCGGGCGGAGCGGCAGCGCCCCCTGGCGGGCCCGCCCGGGGCTGTCCCCCCGCCCCCGCCGGCCCCGCCCGGCCCCGCCCGCGGCGGTTCGTGCCCGGCCGCAGCCCCGGCTCCTCTCCCCGTGTCTCCCAGCGCGCAGTAATACACCGCCGCGTCCCCGCGCCGGGGCCGGGCGAGCCACAGGGCGCTGGACCGGCGGTCTGCCGCCACCGACAGCCGCCCCGGCGGGGCCTGCAGCTCCTTGGAGCCTTTCAGAGCGAGCGCCAGGAATGCGGGGGCTCGGCCCGGGAGCTGACGGTACCAGAGGATGTAGTCGTTAGACTGGATGTTGGGGTGGGAGCAGTTGATGGCGACGCCGGTGCCCTCGCTGGTCTCTGCCGACGGCTCCTGCTGCACCTGGGCTCTGCCCGCAGCCACTGCCGAGGAGAAAAGAAGAATCACTTTGCTTCAGCTGAACGTGTCGTGCAGCGGGAGAGGGGAGAAGGGGACACTTCACAGATGGTGGGGGTGTGATCTGAGAACACAGGATGGAGAGACAGTTTCTCGGAGAGTGGTGGTTTGGGGACAGGAATGTATGAGGGAGGTTTGGAAGGACAGTCCGAGTGAGGAAGAGGAGAAGGGGCTGAGGAACAGAGATTGGCTGGGAGAGAAGGAGAGATGCATGCATGCATGCATGGATGGATGGATGGATGGATGGATGCAGAAGTGGAGTAAGAAAATAGAGAGGGAAGCTGGGAGAGAATGACCTCGTTGGGGGCAGAAGAGTGGACAGAGAAGGGAATAAGGTTCAGGAGGAGCCGGAGGGCCAGAGGCGAGCCCCGCTCCCTCACCCGACCCAGCCCCTGTCCCAGCCCCGCGCACCCAGGAGCACCGCGGCCAGCCCCGCCAGCCCTGCGCCCCGGCCCCGCCGCATCCCGCCGCTCCGCCGCCCGCGCCTCGCTGCCCCCCGCCAGCCCCGGCTCTCTGCTCCGGCCGCGGCGCCTCCTCTCCGCCGCCTCCGCTCCTCTCCGCCGCCGCCAGCTCCGCCCCGGGGCTGAGCCCTGCGCCCGCGGCGGGGCGGCAGCGGGGCGGGGAGCGCGGCGCTGCCGAGCCCGGGTCCCCCCGCAGTGGCCGGCGCAGACGGGGCCGGGACGAGCCGCCGCCGCGGCGACACCCGGCGCTGCCCCAGCTCCTGAATCCCGGTGACGGGCGCTGCTGCTGCTGCTGCGCGGGGACGAGGCACCCCAGAACCACTCCGAGCCCGCCCCGGGGGCCCCTCGGACTGGTGCTGCCCTCGGAGCCTCTCTCGCCGGCCGAGGGCCCCGTGAAAGGCCGGCAGCGGCCCCGGGAACAGCGGCGGGGAGCGCGGAGCCAGCAGGAGGCGGCGCCGCGGCAGAGACCGGCCGGAGCGGAGCTGCCCGCAGCGACACGGGCTGTGCGGGAGTGCGGGCAGAGGCGGCACCGGCACCGCCACCTCGGCCGCGGGGATGCCGGGGCCCTGGAAGGAGCCCAAGGCAATGGGGAGCGGCACGGCAACAGGGCGTGGTGGGAAGCTTTGCAAGTTCCAGTGGGAAAATCGGGCGCTTCAGAGCCGATCCGCGAGGAAAGGGCACGCGGGTCTGCTGCTGGGTGCTCTCCTCCATCGGGGCAAAAGGCAAAGGGAGATTTCAGGTGAAGTCTCCAGGCCCCGCCATGCACGTGTCGACTGCCGGGCAAGATGCAGGAAGAACCAAGGGCTGGCGGGCACTTCTCGGGGCAAGGAGGGCAGGCAGGGGGGAGGTTGTGCAAGCAGGGGAGGTGCAACAAGCACAGCGGGAGAAGCTGAACGCCTAAGAGGAGACATCAGTGCTGCTGGCGGGGATGTGGTCTGGGAGAGAAACAGCCCCTTTCTGGAGCCAGACGGATTCTTCCTCCCTGCAAACACAAGGACAAACCCAGCCCTCCTGCCCAGCATTTCTCAGACAGCTTCCCTCCCCAGCTGACCCCGTGACTCACAAGCCCTTGATCCTCCCTCCTCTTCCTCAGTCCAAAGGTGTCTCACGTGGATGGAAAATACCTACGGACTCAGGCCCAGCCCCCTCCCACCACACAACCTGGTCAGGTCAGCTTTCATGTCCCGATCGCTCAGGGTGAGCATCAGGGGATTCAACAGGGACACCTTGGTGGTACAGAAGTCAGCAGCCACGCTGTGCGCAGGGCTCTGGGACCCTGTCCTCAGGTGCTGGAGACCGCGGGCACATAAAACCTGCCACTACACTGAGGCGGACGGTCATAAAGGAAGTGCAGGGTTGTGTCAAAGGTCCTGCTGACTTCTAGGTACTCCTTCCACGTGCCCTTTTCTTGTTCGATAGTGTCTGTTACATTTTGAGGAAGCAATGAGGGTGGCCCTCAGCTACAGCAGAGCCTCAGCCCAGCAGCAGCTCCACGGAGAGGGGACTCAGCCCTGGCTGAGCTCTCCCAGCAGAGCTCCCTGGCACTGATCTCACCGAGGTCACTCAAGGGAAGGGGGAAGCCTTGGCTGCCCTGTGTCCAAGCTGGTCCTGAGCCCAGGCAGACAAATATTCAGGGGGGGAGATGGGCTTAGAACATTGACCCACTGTAGACAGCCCTTGTTGGCAAGAGAGTCTCCCCTGGACAGCCCTGTGGGACAGCAGCAGGCTTTGGGGGATGCAGTCTTGAATTTCATATCCCTTGCTGCTCTGGGACAGGTGCTGGGCACTCAGAGTGAGACTCCAGTGTGGGGCATGAAGGTTCCTGTGGGCAGAAGTCTGAAGTCCAAGCCATCATCATCTCTCTGGATTTCCTTGTGAAAGGCACAGGGTCTGTCTTTCCCCTCACATCACAGCGATATCAGGCTTCATGCTCCTTTCATTCAGTACCTGTTTCATCCAAGATCTCAGTCCCTGCCTGATACAGCACAGATGCACAGACACATTTTTCATGGTAGGGACCTGAGAGTCAGCCATGTCCATGTTGACACAACTGACACTGCCCGGGAAGCAGATCCCCTCAGGGATGGCCAGCACATGGCCAGCAGGATTCCTCAGCCTTTCTCCTTGCCCAGAAAGCAATCCCCATCCCTCTGATCTCTCTAGAGCTGGGGAGAGCAGCCGTGTCCTGGCCTGGAGAGGCAGGGAGGGGGCACTGCCAGCCATGCTGAGGCACTGCCAGGGTTGTTACACTGAATTAAACTAAGGGCCCAAGGTGGAGTGAAACCATCCTTGCAGTGGCCTGACATTGGCAGCAGCGGAGCGTGAGCTTTGGAGGGGCAGGAAAAGGAGGGCTCAGGAGCCAGGGGCTGCACTTCAGAGCCTCTTCCCTGGACACATCTCTAGCAGGCTGGTGCCATCACCGTTCAGCTGCACTCAGGCTCCTTCTGACCCCGGGAACCTGCTGCTCTGTGGTGCTCATGGACAGAGCAGAGGAGAGTGTCCCTGCCATGAGCAGCACATTCCCTCGTGATGAAGGACACACAAGGACACACTCACACACACACACCGGCTCATGTACACTAACATGGAATTCTATACAGATTTGTACTCCCACATGCATCCACACAAACGTGTCTGCTTACAGGTAAACACAAGAAAAGAACAAGCACGGGAACACAACGGACCATGGACACTGCTGAGGATCCCTGGGGACTGGGCAGTGTCAGGCAGGGTGGGGTCAAACCCCAGCAGCACAACACCTACACCTGGGGAGGCAACAACAAGTGACCACGGAGGTGAGCTGAGGAGGGAGGCAGGCAAACATATGGACACGGTATAACTTCATGGGTGGGATCCCACGGCATCCGTCTGAGGAGGGCTGGAATTTCATTCTAATAACACTTCAAACAGCCCCACCCGAGCGACCCAGGCTGACATCACTTGCCTGCTCTGGAAACATCCAACACTTGAGCTGAGTCTTCTGCCTGCACTGCTGCATTCCTGCCCTAGAAATCCTGGGGCCTTTCATCCCAGCGCTCAGAACAAGCCTCCACTGGGCAATGGGCATGGCACAGACCTGGCAATGAAAAGGAGCAGTGCAGGAAAGGAAAGCACAGCCCCTATCATTAGCTGCGATTGTTTGCATTCAAGATGAGCTTGTCAGAAAATGGTTCCCTCTGCAAAGGGTGCCTCTGGTCCTGCGGCAGTGAAGGGCAGGTATAAAAGGCAGCCCAAGTCCCTGCTCTCTCATGCCCTTCTCTTGGCTCCTTCTGCTTGGGAACCAGGTGAGTCTGAAGCCCCTTCTCCTCCTCTTCCATAGGGAGATCTGCACTTGGGAGACCTCCCAGCTGATATTGCTCTGTCCTGTCCTGGGGTCTGGATCTTCTTGTCATGACAAAGGGAAGTGGGAAGAAGGTTTGTTGAGAGAGAGGCTGCAGTGCTGAAGGGATTTTGGTTTCCTAGTTAGGAGAGAGCCTCCCTGGGACAGGCTGCTCTTCATAGGACAATGACGACTGTGTGGCTCCTGGCAGAGCTTCCATCTCCCACACAGCAGAGGCCTTGGCTTCTTGGTGACAGGGTAAGCAGGCAGGTCCTCACCCACCCTTGTGCTCTGCTTCCTCCCTGCTTCTACCCAGGTGCACCTCCACCCTCAGAGACATGTCCTGCTACGACCAGTGCCTGCCATGCCGGCCCTGCGGCCCGACGCCGCT